>NC_045785.1:156809134-157126642 GCF_009873245.2 Balaenoptera musculus
ATATCAAAAATTACTAGCAAACCAAATTATGTCTTCACAGATATTATTGCTTAAGACACAGCTAAGTAAAAAAGAGTGATTCAGTTTAAAGTGAATTTAAAAACTACTAAGTAAGCAGGAGACCAGAATTAGCAAAATTTTGAAGGTGGTGTCTGAATGAGCAGTGGGAAACGTGGGAGGTCTTCATTTCAGAATCCTTTCAGCTGATGTCAAAATAATCTATTAGGGAATAGTAAGGAAGGGCTAGTTAGTCTATAATTTAGTCTATAATTCTCAACTCTACAATTTTTCCATATATAATTTTTTTTTACTCAAAAAAACTTTTCTCTTAGCTACCTGTATTTAGATATTTCCACATTGAAAACCCCATGTCCTTAAATGGAACAGAATAAGTCACTGTGGAATTTGACCTTGAAAATATCCAGTTAAAAAAAATGGCTGTTTTCTTCAATTGCATTAGAACATGATCAATTTCCTTCTAGATTTACTTACACTTTTCAGGCGGTGTTATTGTAATAGTCTGAGCTGTAAATTCTTCATCAAAGTATCTGGTGTCTGTCTCAGATGTTACTTGAGGCTTAAAAGGAGGTACAAGCTGTAAGAAGCAAAAGAGTACTGTTAACAGACTTCAGTTTAGGAAAATTCATTTCTAGGATAAAATTAGAGAGCAAATACTAAATGAATAGTGCAAGAGGCTAGACTGCTCAGTGACTGTGTAAGGTAGATGTGGTATTTGGCTTCACAGTCAAGACCTGGTTGCTCTATATAATATTTGAGGGATTGTGTGAAACAGAATAATTGAGAACCAAAGAACAGGGTGCTTCCATCTCCTGGCTATTGTAAATAGAGCTGCAGTGAACATTGTGGTACATGACTCTTTTTGAATTATGGTTTTCTCAGGGTATATGCCCAGTAGTGGGATTGCTGGGCCATATGGTAGTTCTATTTTTAGTTTTTTAAGGAACCACCTAAGTGTCCATCGACAGATGAATGGATAAAGAAGATGTGGTACATATATACAATAGAATATTACTCAGCTATAAAAAGAAACAAAATTGAGTTATTTGTAGTGAGGTGGATGGACCTAGAGACTGTCATACAGAGTGAAGTAAGTCAGAAAGAAAAAAACAAATACCGTATGCTAACACATATATATGGAATCTAAAAAAAAAATAAAGGTTCTGCACAACCTAGGGGCAGGACAGGAATAAAGACGCAGATGTAGAGAATGGACTTGAGGACACGAGGAGGGGAAGGGTAAGCTGGGACGAAGTGAGAGAGTGGCATGGACTTATATATACACTACCAAACGTAAAATAGATAGCTAGTGTGAAGCAGCCGCATAGCACAGGGAGATCACCTGGGTGCTTTGTGACCACCTAGAGGGGTGGGATAGGGAGGGTGGGAGGGAGATGCAAGAGGGAGGAGATATGGGGATATATGTATATGTATAGCTGATTCACTTTGTTATAAAGCAGAAACTAACACACCATTGTAAAGCAATTATACTCCAATAAAGATGTTTAAAAAAAAAAAGCAAAAAACAAAAAATAGGGTGGGAAGAGGATACTGAAAAGTCTGTCCTAATATTTTTTCCTAGTAGAATACATACAAAACCAATGGATTTGGGCTGCTGAAACAAAACGTAGGCTCTTCCTAGTGCAGGAAAAGCACAACCTTGCTGGCTCTCTCTAGCTCTTCCTGGTGCCTAGCTGAACAGGTTATTATTAAAAGTGCAATTTAATAACATAGTTGTTACCTACACAGTTGTTACGTAGATCACAGATTGAGTGCTGCCTCTATACTTGGCAAAGAAATATAACTCTGCTTGCTTGAAACCCTCTGGAACAGGGGTTCTTGGCAGCCCCCGAAGTGACGTGCAAACGTTTTGTCCATAGATTTTATCCTGTTCCTCAAAGGGAACCATGACCCAAAAGATTAAGAGTAACTGCTCTAGGGTTGAGAGAACTGGACTCATTCGCCTCTGACCAGCAGCAGGCATTGGGTGGGGGAAAGTCTTGGGGTGCTGAAGATTACAGAAGCCTGAGCCACGTGAACCTCCACTTCCCCTATCTCTGCTGGCTGGGAGCGACAGGAACCAGGAGGGGGCTCCTGGTTCTCAGGGCTCCAGCCTCACAGGTGAGAGCCTACGGGTTTCTTTTTAACATAGGAAGCCCAGACTCAGGGCGTGGAGTCAGAGTATGTGCTCTGACGAATACCATTCAGGTAGAAAAATGGAAAACACAGTGACAGAAATTAGTATATTTTATAAACATTTTACAGAAACAAATACACAACTGGCATCATTCAATGAATTTTCCGCTGTTACTGTCACCAAATTTATGTTAAATAAGACAAAAATCTTTAAATTATTCTCCAATGTTTTTTTTAATTCATGCTATTTTATTTATTTATTTTTACATCTTTATTCGAGTATAATTGCTTTATAATGTTGTGTTAGTTTCTGCTGTACAACAAAGTGAATCAGCTATATGTATACATATATCCCCATATCCCCTCCCTCTTGTGTCTCCCTCCCACCCTCCCTATCCCACCCCTCTAGGTGGTCACAAAGCACCGAGCTGATCTCCCTGTGCTATGCAGCAGCTTCCCACTAGCCATCCATTTTACATTTGGTAGTGTATATACGTCAATGCTACTCTCTCACTTCATCCCAGCTTCCCATTCCCCCCGTGTCCTCAAGTAAGTTCTCTACGTCTGATTCTTTATTCCTGCCCTGCCACTAGGTTCATCAGTACCGTTTTTTTATATTCCACATTATGCATTAGCATACGGTATTTGTTTTTCACTTTGACTTACCTCACTCTGTATGATAGACTCTAGGTCCATCCACCTCACTACAGATAACTCAATTTTGTTCCTTTTAATGACTGTCTAATATTCCATTGTATATATGTGCCACATCTTCTTTATCCATTCATCTGTCAAAGGACATTCAGGTTGCTTCCATGTCCTGGCTATTGTAAATACAGCTGCAATGAACATTGTGGTACATGACTCTTTTTGAATTATGGTTTTCTCAGGGTATATGCCCAGTAGTGGGATTGCTGGGTCATATGGTAGTTCTATTTTTAGTTTTTTAAGGAACCTCCATACTGTTCTCCATAGTGGCTGTATCAATTTACATTCCCACCAACAGTGCAAGAGGGTTCCCTTTTCTCCACACCGTCTCCAGCATTTATTGTTGGTAGATTTTTTGATGATGGCCATTCTGACTGGTGTGAGGTGATACCTCATTGTAGTTTTCATTTGCATTTCTCTAATGATTAGTGATGTTGAGCATCTTTCCATGTATTTATTGGCAATCTGTATATCTTCTTTGGAGAAATGTCTACTTAGGTCTTCTGCCCATTTTTGGATTGGGTTGTTTGCTTTTTTGATATTGGGCTACATGAGCTGCTTGTATATTTTGGAGATTAATCCTTTGTCAGTTGCTTCATTTGCAGATATTTTCTCCCATTCTGAGGGTTGTCTTTTCGTCTTGTTTATGGTTTCCTTTGCTGTGCAAAAGCTTTTAGGTTTCATTAGGTCCCATTTGTTTATTTCTGTTTTTATTTCCATTTCTCTAGGAGGTGGGTCAAAAAGGATCTTGCTGTCATTTATGTCATAGAGTGTTCTGCCTATGTTTTCCTCTAAGAGTTTTATAGTGTCTGGCCTTACATTTAGGTCTTTAATCCATTTTGAGTTTATTTTTGTGTACGGTGTTAGGAAGTGTTCTAATTTCATTCATTTATATGTAGCTGTTCAGTTTTCCCAGTACCACTTATTGAAGAAGCTGTCTTTTCTCCATTGTATATTTTTGCCTCCTTTGTCAAAGATAAGGTGACCATATGTGCGTGGGTTTATCTCTGGGCTTTCTATCCTGTTCCACTGATCTATATTTCTGTTTTTGTGCCCCTACCATACTGTCTTGATTACTGTAGCTTTGTAGTATAGTCTGGAGTCAGGGAGGCTGATTCCTCCAGCTCCGTTTTTCTTTCTCAAGATTGCTTTGGCTATTCGGGGTCTTTTGTGTTTCCATACAAATTGTAAAATTTCTTGTTCTAGTTCTGTGAAAAATGCCATTGGCATTTGATAGGGATTGCACTGAATCTTTAGATTGCTTTGGGTAGTACAGTCATTTTCACAATGTTGATTCTTCCAATCCAAAAACACGGTATATCTCTCCATCTGTTTGTACTGTCTTTAATTTCTTTCATCAGTGTCATATAGTTTTCTGCATACAGGTGTTTTGCCTCCTTAGGTAGGTTTATTCTTAGGTATTTTATTCTTTTTGTTGCAATGGTGAATGGGATTGTTTCCTTGATTTCTCTTTCTGACCTTTCATTGTTAGTGTATAGGAATGCAAGAGATTGCTGTGCATTAATTTTGTATCCTGCTACTTTACCAAATTCATTGATTAACTCTAGTAGTTTTCTGGTGGCATCTTTAGGATTTTCAGACTATGTTTTAGAAAACCAAGGGGTGAGCAGAATTAAAAGCATTTTTTCGAAATAAAGGACCACATTTCAGTTTACAGCACATGTTACAAAGCATTTTAAATTTCTTTTCTTTTTAACATTCTTTCTCTATGTCTCCAGTACACAGATATTCTAAAGTCTCTATCATTAGCAATCACTTTTTTGGGAACTGAAACAAATTCAGGTTCCACTGATGAGCTGTAATCGCTGCTAAGGTACCAGAACACGTTTGTAGCTGCTCTGTTAGGATGACTGGAAACAAGCAAGCAATTCACTCCACTGATGGAAATCTTCCCTCTTCCATTCATTCAAAAGCTCATTCTCACACTGCTTTGTTTTTCTTCAAGACTTTTCAACATCTGACACATATACACATGCACCACCATTACACCTCCTTCCCAATAAAATAAAAGTTCCACAAGAGCAATGATTTTTAAAGTCCCTCACCGGCATCATACACATGCACACACACTAACGATGATAGTGACGGGAGAATTTTTGGTTTTCCTTTTACAAAACTGAGGGATAACTGCCTCTCTGGCAGGCAAGTAGGAGACTGGGATTCTGGTTGTGACTTTCTTTCTGATTCACCATTCTACAAATGTTCAAAAAATAGGTCTCATCCTTTCAATAAAAAAAAATTAACCACAAGAAATTCTTTGAGCAGAAATGGGCTTCTATTGGACATGTGGAGTAGGTCTTGCTTACCTCTGCCCACCCTTCCCATCTGGTTCCTTCTGATGGCAGAAATGTAAATCTTAAATCTGCCTTCAAGTTAGGGGATAGCTGTTATTTTTTTAGATGAGAGAGAGAATGGTCACCTGAAACTTTAAAAAAAACTGAAAGAAATCTTTAAACAGTTTTCAAAAGATTACAGGGAGCTTAAACTAGTCTTTGTTCAAATGTCATGATACTACATTTACCTGACCTCCTCTCTCAAACAGCTGCCCTCCACATTATTCTATCCTCACACTGCTTTATTTTTCTTTAAAAGACTTTTCAACATCTGACACATACATACCTATATATACACGTGCAAAATACATGTGTATTGTCATTACACCTCCTCCCCAGTAAAATATAAGTTCCACAAGGGTAAGTACTTTTAAAGAATAGTTTTATGATTGACATACAATAAACTGCACACATATCTTAAGAGTGTACAAAAAAAGAGTATACAATTTGATGTTTTGACATATGTATATACCCATCACTTGTAGATATTTTCTCATAAACCTATGTAATCCTGTTCTCTCTTCTATCCCCTTGCAGGCAATAGCTCACCTGCTTTCTGCCATGAGTGATTTGTTTATATTTTCTTGACTTTTACGTATTTGGAATCAAATAGTATGTATCCTTCGTCTGGTTTCTTTCACTTAGCATGATTATTTTGACACTCCCACATCACTGTTTGTATCAATAGCTCATCCATTTTACTGTTGGGTAATATTCCATCATACAGATGTACCTCAATTTGTTTATCCATTCACCTCTCCATGGACTTCTGGGTTGCTTCTAGTTTGGGGCTATAACAAATAAAGCTTCTAGGAATCTTTATGCCCAAGTCTTTCCCAAAGTAGTTGCATTGCTGCATGTTCCTATCAACAGCAAAGAAGAGTCCTAGTTGTTCCACAGTCTTGCCAACATTGTTTTATTCTAATATGTTTTATTCTATATTCTAATACGTGGTGGTATTTCACTATGTTTTAATTTATATTTCTCTAGTGAATAATCAATCACCTTTATCACAAGTTTATTTCTTCTTTGATCAAGTGTCTTCTCAAATATTTGCCCTTTTTTTTCCTTCTCATTAGGTTTAGAGAGTTCTTTATACACTCTGTATGCATGTTCTTTATCAGATTTGTGATTTGTGGCTACTCTCTTCATTCTCTTATCTGCGACTTTTGAAGAATACACATTCTTAATTTTGAGAAAGTCTGATCTATTACTTTTTTTCTATGGATCATGCTTTGTCCTTGTCTAAGAAATCTCTGCATAACCTAATACCACAAAGATTTTTCTCCTGTATGTTCAGAACTATAATACATTTGGAGTTAATTTCATATATACTGCAAATTATTTTTTTTAATATGGATGTCCAATTGTTTCAGCACCAATTGAACTATCTTTATACTTTTATTGAAAGTCAATTAACCATATATATGTGAGTCTCTTTCCAGATTTTCTATTGTGTTGTATTGATCTCTTTGCCCAACTTTATGGTGAATAAAGATGTTATCTCTTCATTAACAAGCTCTCTTGATTTGATTACTGTGAGTTAATAATAAGTCTTGAAGTCAGGTAGGTACGCCCTCCAACTTCATTTTTTTGTCAAGTTGTTCTGGCTTTTTAAAGTCCTCTACATTTCATATGAATTTTAGAATCAACCTAATAATCTCTACAGAATAACCTCCTAGGGTCTTGATTAGGGTTGTGCTGAATTTATCTATCAATTTTGAGAGAACTAACATCTTAAAAATATTGAGTGTTCTAGATCATGAACACAGTATATCTTTCCATTGCTTTAGGCTGTTTTTAACTTCTCCCAACAATTATTTTAGTTTTCAGTATAAAGGTCTTTCAAATCTTGTCAAAGGCATCCCTAGAAGAGACCTTCAAGATGGCAGAGGAGTAAAGACGTGGAGATCACCTTCTTCCCCAGAAATACATCAAAAATACATCTACATGTGGAACGACTCCTACAGAACACCTACTGAATGCTGGCAGAAGACCTCAGACTTCCCAAAAGGCAAGAAAATCCCCACATACCTGGGTAGGGCAAAAGAAAAAAGAAAAACAAGAGACAAAAGAATAGGGAACCTCTGGGAGGGAGCTGTGAAGGAGGAAGTTTCCACACACTAGGAAGCCCCTTCACTGGTGGAGACAAGGGGTGGGCAGGGGGGAAGCTTCGGAGCCACGGAAGAGAGCGCAGCAACAGGCGTGCAGAGGGCAAAGTGGAGAGATTCCTGCACAAAGGATCGGTGTCAACCAGCACTCACCAACCTGAGACGCTTGTCTGCTCACCCACCGGGGCGGGTGGGGGCTGGGAGCTGAGGCTTGGGCTTCACAGGTCAGATCCCATGGAGAGGACTGGGGTTGGCTGCGTGAACACAGCCTGAAGGGGGCTAGTGCATGACAGCTAGCCGGAAGAGAGTCTGAGAAAAAGTCTGGACCTGCCGGAGAGGCAAGAGACCATTGTTTCAGGGTGCGCAAGGAGAGGGCATTCAGAGCACCACCTAAACGAGCTCCAGAGATGGGTGCGAGCCATGGCTATCAGCTCAGACCCCAGAGGCGGGCATGAACCGCTAATGCTGCTGCCGCTGCCACTAAGAATCCTGTGTGCAACCACAGGTCACTACCCACACCCCCCTGGGAGCCTGTGCAGCCCGCCACTGCCAGGGTCCTGTGATCCAAGGACAACTTTCCCGGGAAAACACACAGTGCACCTCAGGCTGTTGCAATGTCACGCTAGCCTCTGCCGCCACAGGCTCGCCCCACAATCCAATTATGACTACCATACCCCTCCCTCTCCCTGGCCTGAGTGAGCAAAAAAGCCCTCATCAGCTGCTGATTTAACCCTCTCCTGTCTGGGTGGGGAACAGACTCCTGAGGTCAGCCTACACCCAGAGGCAGGGTCAAAACCAAAGCTGAACCCCAGGAGCTGTGTGGACAAAGAAGAGAAAGGGAAATTTCTCTGTGCAGCCTCAGGAGGAGTGGATTAAATCCCTACAATCAACTTGATAAACCCTGCATCTGTGGAATACCTGAATAGACAACCAATGTTCCCCAAATTGAGGTGGTGGACTTTGGGAGCAACTGTAGACTTAGGGTTTGCTTTCTGCATCTAATTGGTTTCTGGTTTTATTTTTATCTTAGTTTAGTTTTTAGTGCTTAATATCATTGGTGGATTTGTTAATTGGTTTGGTTGCTCTGTTCCTTTTTTAATTTTTAATTTTTTGATTTTTTTGATTTTTTTCCCCCTTTTCTCTTTTTGTGAGTGTGTATGTGTATGCTTCTTTGTGTGATTTTGTCTGTTTAGGTTTGCTCTTACCACATGTCCTAGAGTTCCGTCTGTTATTTATTTTTTTTCTTTTCTTTCTTTCTTCCTTTTCTTCTGAGCCATGCAGCTGGCAGGGTCTTGGTCCTCCGGCCGGGTGTCAGACCTGAGCCTCTGAGGTGGGAGGGCCGAGTCCAGGACACTGGACCACCAGAAACCTCCCAGCCCCACGTGATATCAATTGGCGAGAGCTCTCCCCGAGATCTTCGTCTCAACACTAATACCCAGCTCCACCAACGGCCAGCAAGCTCCAGTGCAGAAGGCCCCATGCCAAAAAACTAGGAAGACAGGAACATAACCCCACCCATTAGCAGAGAGGCTGCCTGAAGTCATACTAAGTTCACAGACACCCCAAAACACACCACCGGATGCAGCCCTGCCCACCAGAAGGACAAGATGCAGCCCCACCCAACAGAACACAGGTATCAGTCCCCTCCACCAGGAAGCATACACAAGTCACTGAACCAACCTCACCCACTGGGGGCAGACACCAAAAATAATGGGAACTACCAACCTGCAGCCTGTGAAAAGGAGACCCCAAACACACTAAGTAAAATGACAAGACAGAGAAATATGCAGCAAATGAAGGCGCAAGGTAAAAACACACCAGACCAAACGAATGAAGAGGAAATAGGCGGTCCACCTGAAAAAGGATTCAGAGTAATGATAGTGAAGATGATCCAAAATCTCGGAAATAGAATGGAGAAAATACAAGAAGTGTTTAACAATGACCGAGAAGAACTAAAGAGCAAACAAACAATGATGAATCAACACAATAAATGAAATTAAAAATACTCTAGAAGGAATCAATAGCAGAATAACTGAGGCAGAAGAATGGATAAGTGACCTGGAAGATAAAATAGTGGAAAAAACTGCCGCAGAGCAGAATAAAGAAAAAAGAATGAAAAGAATTGAGGACAGTCTCAGAGGTCTCTGGGACAATATTAAAAGCACCAACATTCAAATTACAGGGGTCCCAGAAGAAGAAGAGATAAAGAAAGTGCCTGAGAAAATATTTGAAGAGATTATAGTTGAAAACTTCTCTAACATGGGAAAGGAAATAGTCAATCAAGTCAAGGAAGCACAGAGAGTCCCATACAGGATAAATCCAAGGAGAAACATGCCAAGACACATATTAATCAAACTATCAAAAACTAAATTCAAAGAAAAAATATTAAAAGCAGCAAGGGAAAAGCAACAAATAACATACAAGGGAATCCCCATAAGGTTAACAGCTGATCTTTCAGCAGAAACTCTGCAAGCCAGAAGGGAGTGGCAAGACATATTTAAAGTGACGAAAGGGAAAAACCTACAACCAAGATTACTCTACCCAGCAAGGATCTCATTCAGATTCAACAGAGAAATTAAAACCTTTGCAGACAAGCAAAAGTTAAGAAAATTCAGCACCACCAAACTAGCTTTACAACAAATGCTAAAGGAACTTCTCTAGGCAGGAAACACAAAAGAAGGAAAAGACCTACAATAACAAACCCAAAACAGTTAAGAAAATAATAGGAACATACATATTGATAATTACCTTAAATGTAAGTGGATTACATGCTCCAACCAAAACAAACATATTAGCTGAATGGATTCAAAAACAAGACCTGTATATATGATGTCTACAAGAGACCCACATCAGATGTAGAGACACATACAGACTGAAAGTGAAGGGATGGAAAAAGATATTCCATGCAAATGGAAATCAAAAGGAAGCTGGAGTAGCAATACTCATATCAGATGAAATAGACTTTAAAGAAAAGACTATTACAAGAGACAAAGAAAGACACTACATAATGATCAAGTGATCAATCCAAGAAGAAGCTATAACAGTTGTAAATATTTATGTACCCAACATAGGAGCACCTCAATACATAAGGCAAATGCTAACAGCCATAAAGGGGAAATGGACAGTAGCACAATAATAGTAGAGGACTTTAACATCCCATTTTCACCAATGGGTAGATCATCCCAAATGAAAATAAGTAAGGAAACACAAGCTTTAAAAGTCACATTAGATCAGACGGACTTAATTGATATTTATAGGACATCCCATCCAAAAACAACAGAATATACTTTCTTCTCAAGTGCTCATGGAACATTCTCCAGGACAGATCATATCATGGGCCACAAATCAAGCGCTGGTACACTTAAGAAAACTGAAATCATATCAAGTATCTTTTCCAACCACAACACTATGAGACTAGATATGAATTCAGGAAAAAAACTGTTAAAAATACAAACACATGAAGGCTAAACAATATGCTACTAAATAACTAAAAGATCACTGAAGAAATTGAAGAGGAAATAAAAAAATAGCTAGAAACAAATCACAATGAAAACACAATAACCCAAAACCTATGGGATGCAGCAAAAGCAGTTCTAAGAGGGAAGTTTACAGCAATACAATCCTACCTCAAGAAACAAAAAACATCTCAAATAAACAACCTAACCTTACACCTAAAGCAATTAGAGAAAGAACCAAAAAAACCCCAAAGTTAGCAGAAGGAAAGAAATCATAAAGATTAGATAAAAAATAAATGAAAAAGAAATGAAGGAAATGATAGCAAAGATCAATAAAACTAAAAGCTGGTTCTTTGAGAAGATAATCAAAATTGATAAACCATTAGCCAGACTCATCAAGAAAAAAAGGGAGAAGACTCAATCAACAGAAATAGAAATGAAAAAGGAGAAGTAAAAACTGACACTGCAGAAATACAAAGGATCATGAAAGACTACTACAAACAACTATATGCCAGTAAAATGGACAACCTGGAAGAAATGGACAAATTCTTAGAGAAGTACAACCTTCGAAGACTGAACCAGGAAGAAATAGAAAATATGAACAGATCAATCACAAGCACTGAAATTGAAACTGTGATTAAAAATCTTCCAACAAAAGCCCAGGACCAGATGGTTTCACAGGTGAATTCTATCAAACATTTAGAGAAGAACTAACACCCATCCTTCTCAAACTCTTCCAAAATATAGCAGAGGGAGGAACACTCCCAAACTCATTCTATGAGGCCATCACCCTGATACCAAAACCAGACAGAGATGCCACACACACACACAAAAAAACTACAGGCCAATATCACTGATGAACATAGATGCAAAGATCCTCAACAAAATACTGGCAAACAGAATCCAAAAGTACATAAAAGATCATACACCATGATCAAGTGGGGTTTATCCCAGGAATGCAAGGATTCTTCAATATACGCAAATCAATCAATGTGATACACCATATTAATTAACTGAAGGATAAAAACCACATGATCATCTCAATAGATGCAAAAAAGCTTTTGACAAAATTCAACACTGATTTATGATAAAAACCCTCCAGAAAGTGGGCATAAAGGGAACCTACCTCAACATAATAAAGGCCATATATGACAAACCCACAGCCAACATCATTCTCAGTGGTGAAAAACTGAAACCATTTCCTCTAACATCAGGAACAAGACAAGGTTGCCCACTCTCACCACTATTATTCAACATAGTTTTGGAAGTTTTAGCCACAGCAATCAGAGAAGAAAGAGAAATAAAAGGAATCCAAATCAGAAAAGAAGAAGTAAAACTATCACTGTTTGCAGATGACATGATACTATACATGGAGAATCCTAAAGATGCTATCAGAGAACTACCAGAGCTAATCAATCAATTTTGTAAAGTAGCAGGATACAAAATTAATGCACAGAAATCTCTTGTATTCCTATACTAATGCCAGAAAATCAGAAAGAGAAATTAAGGAAACACTCCAATTTACCATTGCAACAAAAAGAATAAAATACCTAGGAATAAACCTACTTAAGGAGACAAATGACCTGTATGTAGAAAACTATAAGACACTGATGAAAGAAATTGAATACAAACAGATGGAGAGATATACCATGTTTTTGGATTGGAAGAATCAACATTGTGAAAATGACTGTACTACCCAAAGCAACCTAAAGATTCAAGGCAATCCCTATCAAGCTACCAATTGCATTTTTCACAGAACTAGAACAAAAAATTTTACAATTTGTATGGAAACACAAAAGACCCCGAATAGCCAAAGCACTCTTGAGAAAGAAAAATGGAGCTGGAGGAATCAGGCTCCCGGACTTCAGTCTCTACTACAAAGCTACAGTAATCAAGACAGTATGGTACTGCAACAAAAACAGAAATATAGATCAATGGAACAGGATAGAAAGCCCAGAGATAAACCCATGCACATATGGTCCTCTTATCTTTTTTTTTTTTAATTTTATTTATTCATTTATTTATTTATTCATTCATTTATGGCTGTGTTGGGTCTTCGTTTCTGTGTGAGGGCTTTCTCTAGTTGTGGCAAGTGGGGGCCACTCTTCATCACGGTGCGCGGGCCTCTCACAGTAGCGGTCTCTCTTGTTGTGGAGCACAGGCTCCAGAAGCGCAGGCTCAGCAATTGTGGCTCACGGGCCTAGTCGCTCCGCGGCATGTGGGATCCTCCCAGACCAGGGCTCGAACCCGTGTCCCCTGCATTGGCAGGCAGATTCTCAACCACTGCACCATCAGGGAAGCCCGTATGGTCCCCTTATCTTTGAAAAAGGAGCCAAGGATATATAATGGAGAAAAGACAGCCTCTTCAGTAAGTGGTGCGGGGAGAACTGAATAGCTACATGTAAACGAATGAAATTAGAACACTTCGTAACACCATACACAAAAATAAACTCAAAATGGATTAAAGACCTAAATGTAAGGCCAGACACTATAAAACTCTTAGAGGAAAACATAGGAAGAACACCCTATGACATAAATCACAGCAAGATCCTTTTTGATCCACCTAGAGAAATGGAAATAAAACCAAAAATAAACAAATGGGACCTAATGAAACTTGAAAGTTTTTGCACAGCAAAGGAAACCATAAACAAGACAAAAAGACAACCCTCAGAATGGGGGAAAATATTTGCAAACGAAGCAACTGACAAAGGATTAATCTCCGTAATATACAAGCAGCTCATGCAGCTCAATATCAAAAAAACAAATAAACCCAATCCAAGAATGAGCAGAAGACCTAAGTAGACATTTCTCTGAAGAAGATATACAGATTGCCCACAAACACATGAAAAGATGCTCAACATTACTAATCATTAGAGAAATACAAATCAAAATCAGAGTGAGGTATCATCTTACAGCAGTCAGAATGGCCATCATCAAAAAATCTACAAACAATAAATGCTGGAGAGGGTGTGGAGAAAAGGGAACCCTCTTGCACTGTTGGTGGGAATGTATATCGATATAGCCACTATGGAGAACAGTATGGAGCTTCCTTTAAAAACTAAAAATAGAACTACCATATGACTCAGCAATTCCACTACTGGGCATATACCCTGAGAAAATCATAGTTCAAAAAGAGACATGTACCACAATGTTCACTGCAGCACTATTTACAATAGCTAGGACATGGAACCAACCTAAATGTCCATGGACAGATGAATGGATAAAGATGTGGCACATATATACAATGGATTATTACTCGGCTATAAAAAGCAATGAATTTGAGTTATTTGTAGTGAGGTGGATGGACCTAGAGTCTGTCATACAGAGTGAAGTAAGTCAGAAAGAGAAAAACAAATATTGTATGCTAATACATACATATGGAATCTAAAAAAAATATGGTTCTGATGAACCTAGGGGCAGGATAGGAATAAAGATGCAGACATAGAGAATGGACTTGAGGACACGGGGAGGGGGAAGGGTAAGCTGAGATAAAGTGAGAGAGTAGCACTGATATATATACACTACCAAATGTAAAATAGCTAGCTAGTGGGAAGCAGTTGCATAGCACAGGGAGATCAGCTCGGTGCTTTGTGACCACCTAGAGGGGTGGAATAGGAAAAGTGGGAGGGAGGCGCAAGAGGGAGGGTATGTGGGGATATATGTATACATATAGCTGATTCACTTTGTTATACAGCAGAAACTAACACAACATTGTAAAGCAATTATACTCCAGTAAAGGTGTTAAAAAAAGAAAAGTATCGCTAAGTATTTCACATTTCTGTTGTTATCATAAATAATATTTTTATTCATTTCCACTTTGGATTGTTGCTGCTGTATAAAATTACAGTTCTTTTTATATCCTGAACTCTATATATCCATCTTGTATCAAGTACACCCATGGGTTAAACTTTAGTAGCTTTTTTATAGATTCCATCTGATTTTCTACATATATAAATCATGTTGTTCCTGAATAAAGACAGATTTACTTCTTTCTTTCCAATCTATATGCATCTTAAATTCTTTTTCTTGCCTTACCTTACTAGAACCTCCAGTACAATGGTGAACAGAGCGAACATTTTTGCCTTGTGAAACCATTCAGTCTTTCTTCATTAAGATATTTAATATAGGTTTTCCATAGATGTTCTTTATCAGGTTAAAAAAGTTTCCTATTCCAGGTTTACTGGGAGTATTTTTGTTTGCTTGCTTTTTGGCTTAAATCAGAAATGAATGTTAGATTTGTTTTGAATGCTTGTTTTCCTGCATCCATTGAGACAAACGTGTATTTTTTCAGTCTATTAATATGATAAATTATAGTGATTAATTGAATATTAAACCAACCTTGTATTCCTGGAATAATCCCCACCTGGTAAAGATGTGCTATTTAAAAAAAAAATCTTTTTTTTGGACTTAATTTGCTAAAATCATGTCAAGTGTTTTTTCTACATATGTGTCTATTAAGGAAATTTGTTTATAGTTTTTTTTCTTGTACTATCTTTGCCTGCTTTGGGTAGCAGATTAAGCTAGCCCCATAGAATGAATTAGGAAATATTCCCTAACATTCAATTTTGTGAAAGAACTTGTATAGCACTGATACTATTTCTTACTTAAATGTTCAGTGGAATTCATTGGTGAAGCCACATGGGTCTGGAGTCTTCTTTGTGAGAAGCGCTTTAACTACAAATATAATTTCTTTAACACACACAAAGCTATTCATGATTATCTCTTTTGCTTTGGCAGTTTGTGTCTTTCAAGGAATTTGTCCATTTCAGCAAAATTGTTGAATTTATTGATAAAGGTTTTTATAATATTTCCTTATAAACCATTTAAAACCCATAAAATCTGTAGTAAAGTCACCTCTCTCATTCACAATATTAATAATTTTCTTCTCACTTTTTTGTTAAATTTTGCTAGAAATTTATCAGTCTTCTAAAAAATACTAGCTTTTCCTTTCATTAATTTTCTCTATTATTTTTCTGCTTCCTATTTCATTGACTGCTGTCCCAATCTTTATTATTTCCTTTCTCCTACTTACACTGGGTTTAATTTGTTCCTCTTATTTTAGTTTCTTAAGATAGAACTGATCTTAGACCTTTCTTCTTTTCAAATATAATCAATTGGTACTATAAATTTCCCTTGAACTATTGTATTAGTTGTATCCCACAGCTAAACATTTTGCTTTCATTTTTACTCAGTTCAAGATACTTTCTCGTTTCCCTGCTGGTTTCTTTGACCCATGGATTATTTTAAATTGTGTTTAGTTTCCAAATACTTGGAAATTTTCCACATATCCTTTTGTTTTGATTTCTAATTTAATTCCCTTTCATTCAAAGAGAACATGCTTTAAATTATTTGGATCCTTTTAAATTTATAGAGAGTTGTTTTGCCCAAATATGGTATATCATGGTAAGTGTTCTGTGTGGCCTTGAAAAGAATCAGTGTTCTGTTATCGGGTGGTTTTATATAAATGTCAGTTAGATTAAGTTTGGTTGATAGTATTACTAAACTCTTTTGTAATCTTAATGATTTTCTCTCTACTTCTATTAATTATTTGAAGATAGGTATTGAAATGTCCAACTATAATTTTGGATTTATCTATTTTTCCTTGCAGTTCTATTAGCTTTGCTTTATGTATTTAAGTTTTGTTATTAGGTACACAAATGATTAAGATTGTTATGTCCTCTTGATGAACTGATCCCTTTGTTATAATGAAATAATCCTCCTTATCTCCAGTAATATTACTTGCTTTGAAATCTACTTCATAGATATTAATATAACCACTCTAGTCTTCTCTTGATTGGTATGAGCATGGAATATCATTTCCCATTTTACCTCTCTGTATTTTACTTTTAAAGTGGGTTTCTCTAATCCACATAGAGATGTTTTTTGCTTTTTATCCAGTCTGACAATCTCTGTCTTTTAATTGTGTTTAGAGTATCTACATTTAATGTGATTACTGATATGATTGGGATTAAATGTACCATCTTGCTATTTGTTTTATACTTGTCTCATCTGGGACTTCATTTTACACTTAGGCTATATCCCTAATTCCTTAAACAGTGCTTGCCACATAGTAGTACTCAGTAATACTTCCTGAATAAGTGAATATATCATTCAATCGGATGTCAGAGAACATTCAGTCTACCATTTTAGAGATGAGGAAATTAAAGCTACAGTTAGTAAAATAACTTGCTAAAGATGATACAAATAGCAACTGAAGCAGCAAAATCCTAGGTTTCCTGATCCCAAGCTCTTTCTACTATAGTACTTAGAATGTGAAGATTTTGCATGAAAACTGTTTTTGCCTTTGATTGCTTCTCCAGACATTAGTTAAAGATATTTATGCTGGAGGACATTATTTCCTGCCCAAGCCCCCTTCACACACAGAAGCAGAAGGCAATACAGTGAAATGTAAACATATGTACAGGGAAGTAAAAACCCTAAAATTTTGTATATGGGGAAAGATGTGAGAGAGATTTGCAAAAAAATGCTACAGTACTTCAACAGAGGTATACTCACAGAAATCATCAAGAATGCTCAGACCTTGGATTTTATCACAGATTACTAGAATATACATTTAAACAATAATTGAACAAATTTCAAATATTTAATTATTATGGGCTGAACTGTATTCCCCTCCAAATCCATATGTTGAAGTCCTAACCTCCCCCAGTGACTATGTGAAGATAGGGTCTTTAAAGAGATGATTACATTAAAATGGGGCTTTAGCCTTAATCCAACCTGACTTGTGTCCTCATAAGAGGAGAAAATTTGGACCCTCAAAAGGACACCAGGAGCATACACACACAGAGGACAAAGCAAGAAGGCGGCCATCTGCAAGCCGAGGAAAGAGGCTTCAGAAGAAACCAACCCTGCCAACACCTTGATCTTAGATTCCAGCCTCCAGAACTGTGAGAACATAAAAATTTCTGTTGTTTAAGTCACCCAGTCTGTGGTATTTTGTTATGGCAGCCCTAGCAGGCTAACACATTAATTTTCTATTTTGTCTTTAAACCAACATCGTCTTAATATCGTCTTCTTTTCTCTCTGCACACATCTCTCAAAACACTCCTGCATCAATTGCCACAATGTAAGCCTTCACTTAGTAATGGTAAGGTATGGACAAAGTCAGGAGCACTCAACTGTAAATCTCAGCTACTTTTATATGTTAACTCAATGAATGGCCATAGTGTCATTAACTGCAAACTTAACATATTTTCCCAAAGATACATTAAACTTGGCACAGCTCTTTCTCTAAAAGCTAATTTGTTTTCAGAAAACGTAGTTCCCAATGATCAAAACAGGAAGATCAAGGTGCTGGGTTCAAGACAGTGCTTTCAGTTTACTGAAAAGGTATAGATATAATTGGGTTTACAACCTCAAGTCCCTACAGTGGCAGCAGAGTTGCAGCTCCGTAACTCCTTTCTGCAGTGATCCTCCACCACACCTCCCACACTGACCCTCTACCAAATTTTAACTGTTACAGAATCAGTCTGTTATTTGCTATCTAGAATTTCTAAAAGTAAATATTTTTATGTTTCTTTACAGTGTAAAGGAAAGAACAGAGAGAGAAAAAAATTTCCTCAACTTGCTAGAGTAAGTCATATTCACCACTTCTGGTATGGCTGGAAGGACAGCATCGGTGTTTGAAGGTCAGTCTCCCTGACCTTCCTTAGCAACAAAATCAATTGCTACCACAAAGTCTGTATATTCTTCTGTTTTCAGTTTAGGTGCTCTAAAATAAACAGCAGGGCTTGAAACTTTCAGAGAAAGGTGACACAGTGATTATGGAACTTTAATTGCCACTTTAATTAAATAAATACTGTGGTTATCTCATACACCATTCTGTGATGACATACATGGATCAAAAGTACTGGCAACATAGACACAGTAGAAACTGCCAACTATTGAATGCTTAGATTTGTCATAGACACTAATCTGATGCTATAATTCCACCTCTTCAAAATAACTCAAGAGAGTAACTAAGATTAGGTAGGGATTCTGGTTTATTTAATCTCTAGTTCTTCTGAAAAACTGGTTTTAAGGTTTGTGTGTGTGTGTGTGCGTGTGTGTGTATTCCAATATACGCATGTATTGGAAAAATGGGAATATGGAAAGAGGATTTATTTCAAACAAAACTAACAGATCTATGATAAACAAGATTTAATTATATTTTCTGCTAACCTTTCCCATGTCAATTAACCTTTCTGGACAGATGATCAGAAGCTCAAAAAACTACACTTCATGTTTGCAAAATCACACAATAGTAATTCATGTCTATAATGTTGACCTTGATCCTATAAAAAATGCACCAAGGGATCCAAGATATACACTAACATACAACTATTATATCATAAATTGATCCCAACGAAATGACTATTTTAGCTATAACACACATTAAACATTTAATTAATACATCTGGAACCTAGAAGGGCTTTTAAACAAACAGTATTTGATTTGAACTGCTTTAAAAGTAATTCCCAGAAATTTGAACTCATGTTTTTTTTTCTCCTTGATACATTTTCTCATTTAAAAAGTTCACAAGCACTCATTTCAATGACTGTAGGTCTGTCGATAGGTGATACTATTCACAAACATCCATAGATACAAGGCATATTTGAAGATTTCAGTTATACTTGGAGAAGAGCTGCTAATAAAGGTAAAGGAGTTCTCATTAGTGAAATGAAGAGGGCCTTACTGAAAGTCAGGGGACATTAGTAAAAATGACTTTGCTTCTATGATAGTGATTATGGGCAAATTGCATGCATTATAAACCTCAGTTTTCACTAAGAATCTGCTGAAACAACGTGCTCTTTATCCCTCGTCCAGGAGATTTCATAGGTACTGTCCAGCATCAGCAGTGTGGCAGCCACTCATCACTATTTCTGATTAGGAATGTTCAAAAACATGGGCAAAAGTTAAATGAGTATGTAAATCGGGGAGAAATTATATATAGGCAATTTCCAATTCATAAATCAGTTTTGTTACAAAAGCCTGCAAGGAAGTTGGAGAAAACCTGAGACCTATTTCAATAGACAGGAAACAAAAACAAACAAAAAAATCCTACACAATGTGGGTAGGCTCCCAGGCAGTAATATTAAAGTCTATTAAACCTAAAATACAGGGGAAATAAAGCAATGTTAATAATAAAGCTACCAACCAATAATCATAATATTTTCATAGAGAAATTCATGTTATATTTCTATGAGGATGACCAAGAACCTAGCTCCCTTGCCCAAGTTCCTGCAATGACAGCCACCTTCTCATTATCACACCAGATCAACTCCTTAGAAAAGATCCAGTGATAAGAGAGCTCCTAGGTTGGAGGGATGAGATTTTGGTGAGAAGTAAAGAAAGAAAGGTAGGGGCTTTAAAAGCTGAGGAGGAAAAGGTGAAAGTTTAATTTGAGGGAAGGAAGAGAGTCAGAGAGCAGTTTCTACGAAAGCGGCCATAAGAGGTTCTAAACACACTCCTATCTTTCCTAAGTTGTACATCCAAGCCTCCCCTTGTCGATGTACACTAGCAGCTG
The DNA here is from genome assembly GCF_009873245.2 of Balaenoptera musculus. Taxonomy (NCBI): domain Eukaryota; kingdom Metazoa; phylum Chordata; class Mammalia; order Artiodactyla; family Balaenopteridae; genus Balaenoptera; species Balaenoptera musculus. The sequence goes on from NC_045785.1 coordinate 156,829,443, forward strand.
AACAGCAGACTCGTAAAATTAGAAGAAATAACAAGTAGCACTACCAGCTAATCTGGGAAATTTTCAGTTAAACAGGACTTGAAATGATCTGAATTACTCCATAGGCATACCTCGGAGATATCACTGGCCCTGGAATAGACCACTGCAATAAAGCTAATATCGCAATAAGGCGAGTCACAAGAACTTTTTGGTTTCCCAGGGCATACAGAAGTTATGCTTACACTATACTGTAGTCTATAATGTGTGCAATAACATTATATCTAAATAACTTGCTAAAAAATGCTAACCATCATCTGATCCTTCAGTGAGTCCTAATCTTTTTGCTGGTGGAGAGTCTTGTGTCCATGTTGACGGCTGCTGACTGATCAAGGTGGTAGTTGCTGAAGGCTGGGGTGGCTGTGGACATTTCTTAAAATAAAATAACAATGAAGTTTGCTGCATCGATTGACTCTTCCTTTCACAAATGACTTCTCTGTAGCATGCAATGCTGTTTGATAGCATTTTACCCACAGTAGACTTCTTCCAAGATTGGACTCAATCCTCTCAAATCCTGCTGCTGCTTTATCAATTAAATTTATGCAATATTCTAAACACTGTGTTTTCATTTCAACAATCTTCACAGCATCTTCACCAGGAGTAGATTCCATCTCAAGAAACCACTTTCTTTGCTCATCCATAAGAAGCAACTCCTCATGTGTTCAAGTTTTATCAGGAGGTTACAGCAATTCAGTCATATCTTCAGGCTCCACTTCTAGTTCTAATTCTCTTGCTGTTTCCACCACATCTGCAGTTACTTCTTCCACTGAAGTCTTGAACTCCTCAAAGTCACCCATGAAGGTTGGAATCAACTTCTTCCAAACTCCTATTAATGTTGAACTTTCGACTTCTTCCCATGAATCATGATATGTTCTTAATGGCATCTAGAATGGTGAATCTTTTCCAGAAGGCTTTCAATTTATTTTGCCCAGATCCATCAGAGGAATCACTATCTACAGCAGCTAGAGCCTTACAAAATGAATTTCTTAAATAATAAGACTTGAAAATTGAAATGATTCCTTAATCCATGGGTTTCAGAATGGATGTGTCTTAGCAGGTGTGAAAACAACATTAACCTAATCATACATTTCCATTAGATGACCAGGTCCATTGTAATGAGCAGTAGTAATATTCTGAAAGGAATCTTTCATCTGAGCAGTGGGCAACAACAGTGGGCTTAGAATATTCAGTAAACCACGTTGTAAACAGATGTGCCGTTATCCAGGCTTTGTTGTTCCATTTATAAACCACAGGCAGAGTAGATTTAGTATAATTCTTAAGCACCTTAGGAGTTTTGGAATGATAAATGAACACTGGCTTCAACTTAAAGTCACCAGCTGCAATAGCCCCTAACAAAAGAGTCAGTCTGTCCTTTGAAGCTTTGAAGTCAGGCATTAACTTCTCCTCCCGAGCTATGAAAGTCCTAGATGGCATCTTCTTCCAAAAGAAGGCTGTTTCAACTTCATTGAAAATCTGTTGTTTAGTGTAGCCACCTTCATTAATTATCTTAGCTGGATAACTTGCTGCAGCTTCTACATCAGCACTTGCTGTTTCACTTTGAACTTTTATGTTATGGAGACGGCTTCTTTCCTTAAACCTCATGAACCAACATCTCCCAGTTTCAAGATTTTCTTCTGCAGCTTCCATACCTCTCTCAGCCTTCAAACAATTCAAGAGTGTTAGGGCATGAGTCTAGATTAGGCTTTCGACTAAGGCAATGTTGTAGCTGCTTTGATCTTCCATCTGGACCACTCAAACTTTCTCTACATCAGCAATAAGACTGTTTTGCATTCTTATCATTTGTGTGTTCACTGGCATAGCACTTTTAATTTCCTTCAAAGAACTTTTCCTTTGCATTCACAATTTGGCTAACTAGAGCAAGAGGCCTAGCTTTGGGCTTATCTCTGCTTTCAACATGCCTTCTTCACTAAGCTTAATCATTTCTAGCTTTTGATTTAAACTGAGAGACATGTGATTCTTCCTTTTCCTTGAATACTTGGAGGCCACTGTAGGGTTATTAATCAGCCTAATTTCAATAATGTTGTGTCTCAGGGAATAGGGAGGCCTAAGGAGATGGAGAGAAATGGGGGAATGCCCAGTCAGTGGAGCAGTCAGAACACACACAACATCTATTGCCCATCTTGTACAAGTGTGGTTCATGGTGCCCCCAAAATATTACAATAGTAATATCAAAGATGACTGGCCACAGATCACCATAACAAATATAATAATAATGAAAAAGTTTGAAATATTTCCAGAATTACCAAAATGTGATAGATACATGAAGTGAGCAAACGTTGTTGGAAAAATGGTGCTGATAGACTTGTTGGGGGCAGGATTGCCACAAGCCTTCAATTTGCAAAAACGTGCATTATCTGTGAAGCACAATAAAGGGAAGTGCAATAAAACGAGGTCTGCATGTATTGCTTAAGAAGAACAAAGAAGTAGGTTTGGAGTATCTCTTATTAATGCATTTTAATTGAACTATAAAATATTTGCATTGGAAAGAATTATTATAGACCTAATCCAAACCCCTCATTTTCAAACGAGAAAACCAAGGCCTGAAATTTTCATACTGAAGTTATCCAAAAGCATCAAAACGTGAATAAAATTCCTATTAATTCTAATCCAACCCTGAAGTGCAGGCTCCATAACTGTTTCTTTATTCTGAAAACCTAGGTTAGGTATCCTTTGACATACTCCTACCACCTCTGACATGCAGTGCTCATCACACAGAAATGCAAATGGCATACTTCTTTATGTCTCCTCTACTAAACTGTGAGGAACTTGAGGACAGGGATCTTAATTTATTTATCTTTACTTGATACAAAACAGATGAGTAGTAAATGTTTGTAATTTTATGGAAAATTGTTCTTTCGGCTATTGATGACTACTCAACACCAAAAGGTAATAAAAATTACACAGTTTCTAAAATAGTCTGAGCTTGTTACTGAGAATTGGGACAAGTAGGGAAGAGAACAGTCTTGAATTACCTTGTTCTGAACTAAGCACAACATTCACTGGTAATTCATTGTGTTGAAATAACCTTTTTCACTTACACGAACTCTTCAGAATGTTGCACAAATATGAATTTGTGGGATAATTTTTTTTTTGAAATTTATTTTATTTATTTTTACTTTTGGCTGCATCGGGTCTTTGTTGCTGCGTGCGGGTTTTCTCTAGTTGCGGCAAGTGGGGGCTACTCTTCATCGTGGTGTGTGGGCTTCTCGATGCAGTGGTTTCTCTGGTTGCGGAGCACGGGCTCCAGGTGCACGGGCTTCAGTAGTTGTGGCACGTGGGCTCAGTAGTTGTGGCTCACGGGCTCTAGAGTGCAGGCTCAGTAGCTGTGGTGCACGGGCTTACTTGCTCTGCGGCATGTGGGATCTTCCCGGACCAGGGCTTGGACCCGTGTCCCCTGCATTGGCAGGTGGATTCTTAATCACTGCGCCACCAGGGAAGCCCTGTGGGATACTTCTTGCATGAATAGAAAGCATTACTGTATCACCAGAAGAAAAGATTTATATTTGGTATGTAATAATGCACAATTCAGAACAAATACTAAGTTTTGCTTGTGTTTAATGGCCAAGCACTTCCTATTGGATCAAACCTTCTATGGATAATTATAAACTCTTGAAAAAATAAGAAAAGCTGGAAACTGTGGAAAAAATCTGAAGGTTCTGGGAAGCAACTGGAAACAGGTATACACAGGGGACGTAGACATTATGAAGAAGGAATGGTGCTGGATGAACTTCCTATTTTTGTGGCTTTTAGCCTGAAAATGGACCCTAGTCTATACCATTCAGGGTTAAAACTTGGATTAGAAACCTACAATCTTACTGCCATGAAGAACCAGGGGACAGAGTTTGGGATAAGCACAGTAGCTTTAAAGTGAGGGAGGAGGAGATTGGCCAAGATAGCAGAGTAGAAAGACCCTGAGCTCACCTCCTCTCATGAGCACACCAAATTCACAACTATTTGCAGAACAACCATTGATGAAAACAACCAGAACCTACCTGAAAAGATCTTCTACAACTAAAAGCATAAAGAAAGAACCATAAGGAGACAAGTAGGAGGGGCATACTTGCACTAAATCAAGTTCCATTTCCCCAGGTGGGCAACCCACAAACTGTAGAACGGCAGGAATGAGAGTTCTGAGTCCCACGTTGGGCTCCCCACCCTGGGTTGCTGCAATGGAAAGATGAGTCCCCAGAGCATTTGGCTTTGAAGAACAGTGGGGCTTAATTTCAGAAGTCCCAAAGGACTGGGAGAAATAGAGACTTCACTCTTAAAGGGCACATACAAAATCTCACATATACCAGGACCCAGGGCAAAAGCAGTAATATGCTTGGAACCTGGGCCAGATCTACCTGCTAGTCTTGGAGAGTCTCCCAGAGACCCGGTAGTGGCTATGGCTCACCTTGGGGACATAAACACAGGCAGCAGCCATACTTGGGAGCTTTCTGCTGCATGGACACTGATGCAGGCAGCCACCATAGTGGGATTCTCCCTCTGGCTCATTAGCGCCACAACCTGGCCCCACCCAATAGCCTCAGGTGACACTTCAGGACAAACAACTAACTGGGCAGGGAAACAGCACCACCCATCAGCAGGCAAGCTGCCTAAAGACTTCCTGAGCCCACAGCCACTTTTAGACATGCCTCTAGACACTGCCTACCAGAGGGCCAAGACCCTAGTCCACCCACCAGTGAGTAGGCACTGGCCTTGCCCTCCAGGAAACCTGCACGAGCCTCTAGACCAACCTCACCCACCAGAGGGCACACACCAGATGCAAGAAAACCACAATCCTGCAGCCTGAGGATACAGTCTGCCACCAGCATGCCAGATCCTGCCCTTAGAGCAGCTGGGCCCTGGCCCCGGCCACTAGCAGGCCAACACAAGCTTAGGGACACCCTGGGCTCCACACCCAACTGTGTCAGGAACCAACTCCCCCTGTCCCCATCAGTGATCTGACACCAGCTCTGGGATCCCAGGACTCTGCAGCCAGAATCCAGGGCCCAGATCTGCCTGCCTGTAGTCTGGCACTAAGCCCAGGACCTGGCTTCACCCACCACTGGGAGGACAAAGGCCATGGGGAGTCTTCTGGACCTTGACTCTAACCACCAGTGAACCAGAACTAGCCCTGGGGCCCCCTGGGTTTCTGCAGTCAGCTGTCTAATGACTAGGCCCCACTAATAAGCAGCTGTCAGCCTCCACACAAGGCAGGGGCTGGCAACCAGCTGGACTAGGGGCCAACTAAGCCTACCAGGTCACCCACAAAATGGCCACAACAGAAGGACCCATGCAGCCCTCATAGGGGGAACACGCAGAGCATACACTTTGGGTGACAAGAGGGGAGTGCACCGCTGGGATGCATAAGTTGCCTCCTACAGAAGGCAACTTCTCCAAGGTTGGGAAATGTAACTAACTTACCAGATACATAAAAATAAAAACAGCAAAATAGACAAAATGAGGCAGCAGAAAAACATGTTCCAGATGAAGGAACAATATAAAACCCCAGAAGAACTAAGTGAAGTGACAATAGGCAATTTACCGAAGAAAGAATTCAGGGTAACAATCGTAGAAGTGATTAAAGAACTCAAGAGAAGAATGAATGTACAGAGCAAGAAGGTAGAAGTTTTTAAAAAGGAGTTAGAAAATATAAAGAACAGAGATGAAGACTACAATAACTGAAATGAAAATTAAACTAGAAGGAATCAACAATGAAACAGAGGAGAATGGATCTGTGAGCTGTTAGACATAGTGGTGGAAATCATTGATGTTGAACAGAAAAAAGAAAAAAGAATGAATAGATATGAGGACAGTTTAAGAGACTCTGGAATAATATCAAGCACAATAATATTCTCATCATAGGGGTTCCAGAAGGAGAAAAGAGAGAGAAAGGGGCTGAAAACATAAATGAAGATATAATAGCTGAAAATGTGCCTATCCTGGAAGGAAACAGTCACCCAAATCCGGGAAGCACAGAGTCCAATACGGTATTAACCCAAAGAGGAGCACACCAAAATGGATTGCAATTAAAATGATGAAAATTAAAGACAGAGAATACAGTACGTCCCCTACATACGAATGAGTTCCATTCCAAGAGCACGTTTGTAAGTCCAATTTGTTCATAAGTCCAACAAAGTTAGCCTACATACCCAACTAACACAATTGGCTATATAGTACTGCACTGAAATAGATTTACAATACTTTTCACACAAATAATACATAAAAAAACAAAAAATTTAAAAAAAGTTTTAATCTTACACTACAGTACCTTGAAAAGTACAGTAGTACAGTACAACATCTGGCATACAGGGGCTGGCATCAAGTGAACAGGCAAGAAGAGTTACTGATTGGAGGAGGGAGAGGAGGTGGGAGATGGCAGAGCTGAAGGATCGTCAGCAATAGGAGATAGAGGGCAGGCTGCAATTTCATTCACGCCTGACATTGATGGAACACACGTTTCCATCTTTGAAAGTTCGCAAGTTGAAGGTTTGTATGTAGGGGACTTACTGTTTTAAAAGCAGCAAGGGAAAAGCAACAAATAACATATAAGCAAACTCCCAGAAGTCTATCAGCTGATTTTTCAGCAGAAGCTCTGCAGTCCAGAATTGAGTGGCATGATATATTTAAAGTGATTAAATGGAAAAACCTACAACCAAGAATACTCTACCCAGCAAGGCTCTTTTCAGATTTGATGAAGAGACCAAAAGCTTCAGACACAACTAAAAGCTAAAAGAGTTCAACACCACCAAACCAGCTTTACAACAAATGTTAAAGGAACTTCTCTAGGTGTAAAAGAAAAGGCCACAACTAGAAACAAGAAAATTATGAAATGAAAAAGCTCAATGGTAAATGCAAACATTGAGTAAAGATAGGATATTGTCCATGTACTACGCTAGTGGGAAGGTTAAAAGACAAAGGTAGTAAAACCGTCTATATCCACAATAAGCAGTTAAGGAATATACAAAACAATTAGATGTAAAAAATAATATCAAAGACAGTAATCATGAGGGGAGGAGAGTACAAATGCAGGGTTGTTAAAGTACATTTGAAATTCAGAGATCAGGAGATTGGTTCAAGATGGTGGAGTAGAAGGACATGCGCTCACTCCCTCTTGTGAGAGCACCAAAATCACAACTAACTGCTGAACAATCATCAACAGCAAGACACAGGAACTCACTAGAAAAGATACCCCACATCCAAAGACAGAGGAGAAGCTGCAATGAGATGGTAGGAGGGGTGCAATCACAATAAAATCAAATCCCATAACCGCTGGGTGGATAACTCGCAAACTGGGGAACAATTATACCACAGAAGTCCACCCACTAGAGTGAAGGTTCTGAGTCCCACGTCAGGCTTCCCAACCTGCGATCCAGCAACAGGAGGAGGAATTACCAGAGAATCAGACTTTGAAGGCTAGTGGGATTTGATTGTAGGACTTCAACAGGACTGGAGGAAGCAGAGACTCCACTCTTGGAGGGCACACACATAGTAGTGTGTGCATCAGGATCCAGGGGAAGGAGCAGTGACCCCATATGAGACTGAACCAGACATACCTACTACTGTTGGAAGGTCTCCTGCAGAGGTGTGGGGGGTGGTGGTGGTGGTGGCTGTGGCTCACCATGGGGACAAGGACACTGGCAGCAGAAGTTCTGGGAAGTACTCTGTGGCATAAGCCCTCCCAGAGTCTGCCAGTAGCCACAACAAAGAGCCTATAGGCTCCAGTGCTGGGTTGCCTCAGGTCAAACAGACAACAGGGAGGGAGCTCAGCCTCACTCATCAGCAGTCAAGCAGATTAAAGTTTTACTGAGCTCTGCCCACCAGAGCAACACCCAGCTATACCAACCACCAGTCCCTCCCATCAGGAAGCTTGCACAAGTCTCTTAGATAGCCTCATCCACCAGAGGGCAGACAGCAGGAGCAAGAAGAACTACAATCCTGCAGCCTGTGGAACGAAAACCACATTCACAGAAAGACAAAATGAAAAGGCAGAGGACTATGTACCAGATGAAGCAATAAAATAAAACTCCAGAAAAACAGCTAAATGAAGTGGAGATAGGCAACCTTCCAGAAAAAGAATTCAGAATAATGATAGTAAAGATGATCCAGGACCTTGGAAAAAGAATGGAGGCAAATATCAAGAAGATGCAAGAAATGTTTAACAAAGACATAGAAGAATTAAAGAACAAACAAACAGAGATGAACAATACAATAACTGAAATGAAAAATAAACTAGAAGAAATCAATAGCAGAATAACTGAGGCAGGAGAACATATAAGTGACCTGGAACATAGAATGGTGGAAATCACTGCCATGGATCAGAATAAAGAAAAAAGAATGTAAAAAAGGAAGAGAGCTTAAGACACCTCTGGGACAACATTAAATGCATGACATTTGCATTATAGGGGTCCCAGAAGGAGAAGAGAGAGAGAAAGGACCTGAGAAAATATTTGAAGAGATTATAGTTGAAAACTTCCCTAACATGGGAAAGAAAATAGCCATCCAAGTCCAGGAAGTGCAGAGAGTCCCAGGCAGGATAAACCCAAGGAGAAACACACCAAGACACATAGTAATCAAATTGACAAAACTTAAAGACAAAGAAAAATTATTAAAAGCAACAAGGAAAACTGACAAATAATATACAAGGGAACTCCCATAAGGCTAACAGCTGATTTCTCAGCAGAAACTCTACAAGGCAGAAGGGAGTGGCATGATATATTTAAAATGATGAAAGGGAAGAACCTAAAACCAAGATTACTTTACTTGGCAAGGATCTCATTCAGATTTGACAGAGAAATCAAAAGCTTTACAGACAAGCAAAAGCTAAGAGAATTCAGCACCACCAAACCAGCTCTACAACAAATGTTAAAGGAACTTCTCTAAGTGGGAAACACAAGAGAAGAAAAGGACCTACAAAAACAAACCCAAAACAATTAAGAAAATGGTAATAGGAACATACATATCAGTAATTACCTTAAATGTGAGTGGATTAAATGCTCCAACCAAAACACACAGATTGGCTGAATGGATACAAAAACAAGACTCGTATATATGCTGTCTACAAGAGACGCACTTCACATCTAGAGACAAATACAGACTGAAAGTGAGGGGATGGAAAAACATATTCCATGCAATTGGAAATCAAAAGAAAGCTGGAGTAGCAATACTCATATCAGATAAAATAAACTTTAAAATAAAAACTGTTACAAGAGATAAGGAAGGACACTGCATAATGATAAAGGGATCAATCCAAGAAGAAGATATAACAATTATAAATATATATGCACCCAACATAGGAGCATCTCAGTACATAAGGCAAATACTAACAGCTATAAAAGAGGAAACTGACAGTAACACAATAATAGTGGGGGACTTTAACTCCTCACTTACACCAATGGATAGATCATTCAGACAGAAAATTAATAAGGAAACAAAAGCTTTAAATGACACAATAGACCTGATAAATTTAATTGATATTTATAGCACATTTCATCTGAAAACAGCAGATTACACTTTCTGCTCAAGTGCACACAGAACATTCTCCAGGATAGATCACATCTTGGGTCACAAATCAAGCCTCGGTAAATTTACGAAAACTGAAATCATATTGAGCATCTTTTCCGACCACAACAGTATGAGATTAGAAATAAATTACATGGAAAAAAACATAAAAGAACATAAACACATGGAGGCTAAACAATACGTTACTAAATAATCAAGAGATCACTGAAGAAATCAAAAAGGAAGTTAAAAAACACCTACAGACATATGACAATGAAAACATGATGATCCAAAACCTATGGGATGCAGCAAAAGCAGTTCTAACAGTGAAGTTTATAGCAATATAATCTTACCTCAAGAAACAAGAAGAATCTCAAATAAACAATCTAACCTTAGATTGTTAGAGAATCTAAGAGAACTGGAGAAAGAAGAACAAACAAAACCCAAAGTTAGTAGAAAGAAAGAAATCATCGAGATTAGAGCAGAAATAAATGAAATAGAAACAAAGAAAACAATAGCAAAGATCAATAAAACTAAAAGCTGGTTCTTTGAGAAGATGAACAAAATTGATAAACCTTTAGCCAGACTCATCAAGAAAAAGAGGGAGAGGACTCAAATCAATAAAATTAGAAATGAAAAAGGAGAAGTTACTATGGACACCGCAGACATACAAACCATCATAAGAGACTACTACAGGCAACTTTATGCCAATAAAATGGACAATCTGGAAGAAATGGACAAATTCTTAGAAAGGTATAACCTTCCAAGACTGAGCCAGGAAGAAAGAGAAAATATGAACAGACCAATCGTATATAATGAAATTGAAAGTGTGATTAAAAATCTTCCAACAAACAATAATCCAGCACGAGATGGCTTCATAGGTGACTTCTATCAAATATTTAGAGAAGTGCTAAAACCCATCCTTCTCAAACGCTTCCAAGAAATTGCAGAGGAAGGAGAACTCCCAAACTCATTCTACAAGGCCACCATCACCCTGATACCAAAGCCAGACAAAGATGTCACAAAAAAAGAAAATTACAGACCAATATCACTGATGAATATAGATGCAAAAATCCTCAACAAAATACTAGCAAACAGAATCCAACAACACATTAAAAGGATCATACACCATGATCAAGTGGGATTTATCCCAGGGATGCAAGGATTCTTCAATATATGCCAATCAATCAATGTGATACACCATAGTAACAAATTGAAGAATAAAAACCATATGACCATCTCAATAGTTGCAAAAAAAATCTTTTGACAAAATTCAACATCCATTTATGATAAAAGCTCTCCAGAGAGTGGGCATAGAGGGAAACTACCTAAACATAATAAAGGCCATATATGACAAACCCACAGCAAACATCATTCTCAATGGTGAAAAACTGAAAGCATTTTGTCTAAGATCAGGAACAAGACAAGGAGGTCCACTCTCACCACTATGATTCAACATAGTTTTGGAAGTCCTAGTCACAGCAATCAGAGATGAAAAAGAAATAAAAGGAATCCAAACTGGAAAAGAAGAAGTAAAACTGTCACTGTTTGCAGATGACATGATACTATAGATAGAGAATCCTAAAGATGCCACCAGAAAACTGCTAGAGCTAACCAACGAATTTGGTAAGGTTGCAGGATACAAAATTAATGCAAAGAAATCTCTTGCATTCCTATAAACCAACAAGGAAGGATCAGAAAGAGAAATTAAGGAAACAATCCCATTCACCATTGTAACAAAAATAATAAAATACCTAGGAATAAACCTACTTAAGGAGGTAAAAGACCTGTATGCAGAAAACTATAAGACACTGATGAAAGAAATCAAAGATGACACAAAGAGATGGAGAGATATACCATGTTCTTGGATTGGAAGAATCAATATTGTGAAAATGACTATACTACCCAAAGCAATCTACAGATTCAATGCAATCCCTATAAAATTAACAATGGCATTTTCTATAGAACTAGAACAAAAATCTTAAAATTTGTATGGAGACACAAAAGACTCCGAATAGCCAAAGCAATCTTGAGGGAAAAAAACGGAGCTGAAGGAATCAGACTCTCTGACTTCAGACTCTACTACAAAGCTACAGTAATCAAGACAATATGGTACTGGCACAAAAGCAGAAATATAGGTCAATGGAACAGGATAGAAAGCCCAGAGGTAAACCCATGCACCTATGGTCACCTAACCTATGACAAAGGAGGCAAGAATATACAATGGCGAAAAGACAGCCTTTTCAATAAGTGGTGCTGGGAAAACTGGACAGGTACATGTAAATGAATGAAATTAGAACACTCCCTGACACCATACACAAAAATAAACTCAAAATGGATTAAATACCTAAATGTAAGACCGGACACTATAAAACTCTAGAGGAAAACATAGGAAGAACACTCTATGACATAAATCACAGCAGGATCTTTTTTGACCCACCTCCTAGAGTAATGGAAATAAAAACAAAAATAAACAAATGGGACCTAATGAAACTTAAAAGTGTTTGCACAGCAAAGGAAACTATAAACAAGTCGAAAACACAATCCTCAAAATGGGAGAAAATATTTGCAAACGAATCAACGGATAAAGGATTAATCTCCAAACTATATGAACAGCTCATGCAGCTCAATATTCAAAAAATAAACAACCAGATCCAAAAATGGGCAGAAGACCTAAATAGACATTTATCCAAAGAAGACATACAGATGGCCAAGAGGCACATGAAAAGCTGCTCAACATCACTAATTATTAGAGCAATGCAAACCAAAACTACAATGACGTATCACCTCACACTGGTTAAAATGCACATCATCAGAAAATCTACAAACAACAAATGCTGGAGAGGGTGTGGAGAAAAGGGAACCCTCTTGCACTATTGGTGGGAATGTAAATTGCTACAGCCACTATGGAGAACAGTACGGAGGTTCTGTAAAAAACTAAAAATAGAATTACCATATGGCCCAACAATCCCACTACTGGGCATATACCCAGAGAAAACCATAACTCAAAAAGACACATGCACCTCAATGTTCACTGCAGAACTGTTTACAATAGCCAGGTCATGGAAGCAACCTAAATGTCCATCGAGAGACGAATGGATAAAGAAGACGTGGTACATATATATAATGGAATATTACTCAGCCATAAAATGGAACAAAATCGGGTCATTTGTAGAGACGTGGATGGACTTAGAGACTGTCATACAGAGTGAAATTAGTCAGAAAGAGAAATACAAATATCATATATTAATGCATATACGTGGAATCTAGAAAAATGGTACAGATGCACCAGTTTGCAAGGCAGAAAGAGACACAGATGTAGAGAACAAACATATGGACACCATGGTGGGAAACGGGTTCATGGGGGTGGTTGTGGTATGAATTGGGAGATTGGGATTGATACATATACACTAATATGTATAAAATAGATAACATTATAATAAGAACCTGCTGTAAAAACAATAAATAAAATAAAATTCAAAAAACAGAAATTCAGAGATCAGCAACTTAAAACAATCATTCACACACAGAGACACACACACACACATATATATATGTATAATAGTAACCTCCTGGTAACCACAAAATATCTATAATAGATATACATACAAAAAAGAAAAAGGAATCCAAACATAACACTAAAGATAGTCATCAAATTACAAAAGAACAAAAGAAGAAAGGGAAAAAAAGGCCTACAAAAACAACCCTAAAACAATTAACAAAATGGCAATAGGAACATATTTATTGATAATTACCTCAAATGTAAATGTACTAAATGCTCCAATCAAAAGACAGAGAGTGGCTGAATAGATACAAAAACAAGACCCGTATATATGCGGCCTACAAGAGACTCACCTCAGATATAATGACACAAACAGACTGAAAGTGAGCGAACTGGAAAAGGTATTCCATGAACATGGAAATGAAAAGAAAGCTAGAGTACAAATACTTATATCAGACAAAATAGACTTTAAAATAAAGACTGCTGCCAGAGACAAAGAAGGACACTACATAATGATCAACGAATCAATCCAAGAAGAAGATATAATAATTGTATATATATATATATATGCATTCACCCAACATAGGAGTACCTCAATATATAAGGCAAATATTAATGGACATAAAAAGTAACCTAGAGAGAAGAAATCCTCAAGAAAATATTAACAAAGTGAATCCAACAATACATTAAAAGGATCATACACCATGATCATGTGGAATTTATCCTGGGGATGCAAGGATTTTTCAAAATCTGCAAACCAATCAACGTGATACACCACATTAACAAACTGAAGAATAAAAACAACATGATCATCTCACTAGATGCAGAAAAGCTTTTGACAAATTCAACACCCATTTATGATAAAAGCTCTCCAGACAGTGGGCACAGAGGGAACATACCTCAACATAATAAAGGCCATATATGACAAAACCCACAGCTAACATCATACCCAACAGTGAAAAGCTGGAAGCATTTCCTCTAAGATCAGAAACAAGACAAGGATGCCACTCTTGCCATTTTTATTTAACATAGTTTTGGAAGTCCTAGCCATAGCAATCAGACAAGCATAAGAAATAAAAAGAATCCAAACTGGAAAGGAAGAAGTAAAACAGTCATTGTTTGCAGGTGACATGATTGTATACACAGAAAATCCTAAAGACGTTACCAGAAAACTAGTATTGCTCATCAGTGAATTCGGTAAAGTTGCAGGATATAAAATTAACATACAGAAATCTGTTTCATTTCTACACATTAACTACGAACTATCAGAAAAAGAAATTAAGGAAACAATCCCATTTACCATCAAGTCAAAAAGAATAAAATACGTAAGAATAAATCTACCTACGGAGGTAAAAGAACTGTACTTGGAAAACTATGACAATGATGAAAGAAAGTGAGGATGACACAAAAATATGGAAGATATTCAGTGTTCTTGAACTGGAAGAATTTAATATTGTTAAAATGACCATACTACCCAAGGCAATACACAGATTCAATGCAATCTCTAATAAAATACCAATGGCATTTTTCACAGAACTAGAACAAATAATTTTAAAATTTGTATGGAAACACAAAAGACCCGAATAGCCAAGACAATCTTGAGAATGAAGAATGAGCTGGGGCAATCACACTCCCTGACTTCAGACTGTATACAAAGCTACAGGAATCAAAACAGTGTGGTACTGGCTCAAACACAGACACATAGATCAATGGAAGAGAATAGACAGCCCAAAAATAAACCCATGCACTTATGGTCACCTAACCTATGACAAAGGAGGCAAGAATATACAATGGAGAAAAGACAGTCTCTTCAATAAGTGGTGCTGGGAAAACTGGACAGCTACATGTAAAAGAATGAAATTAGAATATTCTCTAACAACATATACAAAAATAAACTCAAAATGGATTAAAGAATTAAATGTAAGACCGGATACTATAAACCTTCTAGAGGAAAACATAGGCAGAACCCTCTTTGACATAAATGGCAGCAATATTTCTTTGGACCTGTTTCCTAAAGCAAAGAAAATAAAGGCAAAAATAAATGGACCTAATTAAACTTAAAAGCTTTTGCATAGCAAAGAAACCACTGACAAAGTGAAAGGACAACCTACTGAATGGGAGAAAATATTTGCAAATGATATGACCGAAAAGGGGTTAATATCCAATATATATAAACAGCTCAAAGACTGAAAATCAAAAAAATAAACAACTCAATTAAAAAATGGGCAGAAGAACTGAATAGACATTTTTCCAAAAGGAAATGCAGATGGCCAAGAGGCACATGAAAAGATGCTAGTCATCAGGGAAATGCAAATCAAAACCACAATGAGATATCACATCACACCTGTCAGAATGGCTATCATCAAAAAAAAAAAAATGTTGGTGAGGATGTGGAGAAAAGGGAAGTCTTGTACACTGTTGGTAGGAATGTATATTGGTACAGCCATTATGGGATACAGTATGGGGGTTTCTCAAAAAACTAAAACTAGAACTACCATGTAACACAGAAATTCCACTCCTGGGTATAGATTAAAAAAAACCCCAAATCACTAATTCGTAAAAGATACATGCACCCTAATGTTCACAGCAGTATCATTTACAATTGCAAGATACGGAAGCAACCTAAGTGTCCACCAACTGATGAATGGAAAAAGATGTGGTTATATATATAGGAATACTGCTCAGCTGTAAAGAAAAAGAATGAAACTTTGCCATTTGCAGCAACATGGATGGACTTGGAGGGTATTATGCTAAGTGAAATAAGTCAGACAGAGAAAGATAAATACTGTAATGATATTACGTGTATGTGGAATCTACAAAATATAACAAATTAGTGAATATAACAAAAAAGAAGCAGACTCACCGATATAGAAAACAAACTAGTGGTTATCAGTGGGGAGAGGAAAGGGGGGAGAGGCAATACAGGGGTAGGGAATTAAGAGGTACATACTATTAAGCATAAAATAGGCTACAAGGATATAGTATACAACATGGGGAATATAGCCAATATTTTATGATAACTATAAATGGAGTATAACCTCTAAAAACTGTGAATCAGTATATTGTATACCTGTAACTTATATAATATTGTACACGAACTATACATCAATGAAAAAAATTTTTTTAAAAACCACTCCTGTATGTTACATATGAAAGTTGTTAAGAGAGTAAATCTAAGAGTTCTCGTCACAAGGAATAAAAATGTTTTCTTTTTCTTTTATTTTGTATGTATATGAGATGATGGACGTTTACTAAACTTATTGTGGTTAACATTTCATGATGTATGTAAGTCAAATCGTTATGCTGTACACCTTAAACTTATACAGTGCCGTATGTCAATTATAGCTCAATAAAAGTGGAAGAAAAAAAAGTGAGGGAGGAAAAATCCCAGAAAACAGAGAGCTAAAAAGAGGGAACCCCATGTTCTGAACATAAAGTCTACCCAAAACTCTGGCTGACTCCTGAAACCACAGAACAGACTCTAAGCCCCCTAGTGAAGTCTAAATAAACTGGCTTGACATTTTAACTGCCACCTACTGGAAAGAAGACGGTTTGCAATTTGAGTTCAGCCATGATAAGTTGCCTACTAAAACAAACAACCAAACAAAGAATCAACGTTCTTTGTTATAATCTAACAGAATTCAGAGGCACTACTACATATTGGTCACAATGTCTAGGATAATTTCTAAAATGACTCAACGTAAAAAGAAACAGGAAAAGATGGCCCACGAAAATGACAATCAGTGGAGACTGATATTGAGTGACGTGAAGGTTGGAATTAGCACACAAGGATTTTAAAGCAGTTTTTATAACCATGGAGAATGATGTGAAGTAAAATATGTTCATAATGAATAAAGAGACAGGAAATCTAAGCAGAGAAATGGAGACTATTTTAAAAAGAACCAAATAGAAAATCGAAAATGGAAAAATGAGAAACTCACTATATGGGCTTACAACAGATTAAATATTACATATGACTCAGTCTATTCATCAATAGAAATTATCCGTTATGAAGAGCATAGGATAAAAAATTAGAGAAAGTGAAGAGAACTTCAAAGACCTGTGAGACAATATCAAATGGCCTGATATATGTGTAATGGGAATTACAAAAAGACAAGAAACAGACAACAAGACAGAAAATATATTTTAAGAAATAATGGCCCCAAATTCTCCAAAGTTAGTGAAAGATTAGAAATTCAAAAAGTTCAGAAAACTCCAAATAGAATAAATACAAAGAAAACCTCACCTATTCAAATTACATTCAAAAGGCTGAAAACCAAAGTCTGTCTATCAAAGTCAAGCAGAGAAGCAGAATCACTCTGTGTGTGTGTGTGTGTGTGTGTGTGTGTGTGCGAAGACGCATGTAAAGCGGGGAAAAGAACAAAGTGGAGTCCAGAACCATGAGCTGAAGCTCACAAGATAGTCTGAAACCCATGTTATTTCTTACTGTCTCTGCCCTTAATGGGGACCTTTGCCATGGAGCTAAGCATACACCCCAGCACCGTAGTGGGAAAAAATAAAAGAGGATTCATGGGAAGAAGGGTAAATGCAGGTCTGACAAGTGCCTCAGGGCCAGGAGATGAGCTAATAGATGCAACAACACGAGGAGCCACAAAATGGCTGCTGCCTCACTTCTGTCCCGGGAATCTCCCACAAGAACCTCACAAAGCGTGGGAATTCTAGAAAATGTAGCCCAGCCTAATCAAACTGACTTACTCTAAGGCCATCCCACAGAAATGTGTTGAAAGCAGCCAGTGAAATATAACACATAACTTACAAGGTAACAAATAATTGAATAAGCACTCTCTAAACTATGCACTTACAATTTTATATTCAGTGAAAATACCCCTCAGTAATGAAGACAAAATAAAGACATCATCAGATAAAAGAAAACAAATTTCTTGACAGCCAACCTGCACTACAAGAAATGATAACGGAAACTGTTTAGGCTAAAGGGGAATGATACCAGAAAGAAACCCGGATCATCAAGAAGGAATGAAGAGATGAAACTGTTCTGGAATCAGTGGTGATGGCCGCACAGCTGTGAATATACTAAAACCCACTGAAGTGTATACTTTAAAGGGTGAAGTATATCTCAGAAAAAAAATTTAATTAAAAAAAATGAAGAGCATTTGAAATGGTAAACATGTAGAAAAATAAATACTAAAAGTTCTAACTTAGAATCTGGGACAGATGAAGATTAATCTTCAAATAGGAACACAGAAGTTTAATAAATGAACTGGAACACTTAATATAGTAAGGGTTGGAAGATTCACTTTGGCTCTTTCAGAAGACACATTATTTCATTTAGGTCTCACTCTGTTCCTTGCACTTAAATAGTAAGTAAACATTACTCATTTACAAAGCTGCCATTTCATTGAAATGAGCTATCAACCAAGTGACCAAAATAAACTACTAAGTACCTAAATTACTCTCTAAAATTAAGTTTTCTCTTCTCCTCTGAAGGAAATATTTGGAAAATAAATACACATGTAGTAAGTATAAGTTCAATCTCAAAATGAGCCAAAGATTTCAAATCAATCATGCCTGAATACCTCTTGGTCTTCACTGTTTTATTTATATATATATATAATTTATATAAATAAATAAATAAATATTTCCATATAAAGAATAAAGCTTTAACAGTTAGCATAAAATTGGGCTCTAAAATTTTCAATCTCAGCTAGACCCTCAAGCACTATCCGGAACCTCTTTACATGTCCCTGTTAGGTTTCTCTCTGGTTCCCTCTCCTCTCCCTATATAAGACAGTTGCTCTCCCCAAGCTTTTGACACTGACCATACACATTCTTCTCACTCTAAGAAGGCAGGGCAAGTACAGACTTTAGGTAGGAATTATCCCAACTTCCTAACCAAATATTTATAAACATATTTGCTTCAGTGGGCATTTCTATTTCTTTCCAATCAATGTCTCTACAAAGGTGCCCCACTTCTTTTGTAAAGGCTAATCCCTTAAGCTGTGCTTCATAAATCTTGCTTTTTTCTTATATCTTACCTTTCTCTGTATTTACTAATCTTACAGCTTACTATCTATATATTGTACATCTTACTATCTGTATATTCTCATCATTTTTTTTTTGCATTTTATTTTATTTTTTAACATCTTTATTGGAGTATAATTGCTTTACAATGGTGTGATAGTTTCCGCTTTATAACAAAGTGAATCAGTTATACATATATATATGTTCCCATATCTCTTCCCTCTTGCCTCTCCCTCCCTCCCTATCCCACCTCTCTAGGTGGTCACAAAGCACCGAGCTGATCTCCCTGTGCTATGCAGCTGCTTCCCACTAGCTATCTATTTTACGTTTGGTAGTGTATATATGTCCATGCCACTCTCTCACTTTGTCACAGCTTACCCTTCCCCCTCCCCATATCCTCAGGTTCATCCTCTAGCAGATCTGTGTCTTTACTCCCGTCTTGCCCCTAGGTTCTTCATGACTTTTTTTTTTTCTTAGATTCCATATATATGTGTTAGCATACGGTATTTCTTTTTCTCTTTCTGACTTACTTCACTCTGTATGACAGACTCTAGGTCCATCCACCTCACTACAAATAACTCAATTTCGTTTCTTTTTATGGCTGAGTAATATTCCATTGTATATATGTGCCACATCTTCTTTATCCATTCATCTGTTGATGGACACTTAGGTTGCTTCCATGTCCTGGCTATTGTAAATAGAGCTGCAATGAACATTTTCGTATATGATAACACCATACACAAAAATAAACTCAAAATGGATTAAAGACCTAAATGTAAGGCCAGACACTATCAAACTCTTAGAGGAAAAAACATAGGCAGACCACTATGACATAAATCACAGCAAGATCCTTTTTTGACCCATCTCTTAGAGAAATGGAAATAAAAACAAAAATAAACAAATGGGACCTAGTGAAACTTAAAAGCTTTTGCACAGCAAAGGAAACCATAAACAAGACCAAAAGACAACCCTCAGAATGGGAGAAAGTATTTGCAAATGAAGCAACTGACAAAGGATTAATCGCCAAAATTTATAAGCAGCTCATGCAGCTCAATATCAAAAAATCAAACAACCCAATCCAAAAATGGGCAGAAGACCTAAATAGACATTTCTCCAAAGAAGATATACAGATTGCCAACAAACACATGAAAGAATACTCAACATCGTTAATCATTAGAGAAATGCAAATCAAAACTACAATGAGATATCATCTCACACCAGTCAGAATGGCCATCATCGAAAAATCTACAAACAATAAATGCTGGAGAGGGTGTGGAGAAAAGGGAACCCTCTTGCACTGTTGGTGGGAATGTAAATTGATACAGCAACTATGGAGAACAGTATGGAGGTTCTGTAAAAAACTAAAAATAGAACTACCATATGACCCAGCAATCCCACTACTGGGCATATACCCTGAGAAAACCATAATTCAAAAAGAGTTATGTATTCTCATCTTAAATCTTATTTTTCTAGATAACCCCACTTTCAGAGTCCTTATTGGATTTTTCCCCTAAGTATACAGTCGTCCCTCATTATCCATAGGGGACTGGTTCCAGGATCCCCTTAAGATATGAAAATCTGTGGATGCTCAAGTCCCTTATATACAATGGCATAGAAATTGCATATAACCTCTGCACATCCTCCAGCAAACTTTAAGTCATCTCTAGATTACTTATAATACCTAATACAATGTAAATGCTATATAATTAGCTGTAAATACAATGTAAATGCTACAGAAGTAGCTGCCTACCTGTAGCAAATTCAAGTTTTGCTTTTTGGAACTTTCTGGAATTAAGAACTATATATATATATATATATATATATTATATATATATATACACACACATATATATATATACACACACACACACACACATATATACACATACGCACACACACGCACAATTGGTTTGATTCACAGATGCAGAACCCATGGATACAGAGGGCTCACTGTATAGGGAAAACAAAAACAAATATAATCCATTCTATAGGTGAAGTTCCATTTAGATACTGCTTCCTCTTTATTCTTCAAATTTCTTGAGTAGCCCATGCTTGGTATTTCCATTTATTTCACCTTCCATTTGAATTTAAAACATTAAAAAAAAAAACTATTTCAAGCATAAAGGAAAGAATAGAAAATAATAGAAAAAGAAAACCACACCTAAGTGATGTTAACATTTTGTCACATATACTTTCAAACTTTTGTTTTTTGGAATATAAAACACAGAGATGCAGTAAAATACCCTTCCCTAAGATTCAAACATTTTAACCTAAAACAATGACAATCACATATTCAAGCAAATACTGTTGTACAGTTACTTTGTATCATTGACATGCAAGTTTTTATACTTTTCTCCCACATATAGACAGTCATGAATATAGTCATCTCCTAGTTCATTCTCAGTTTTTGTAATAATGGTATCACATTTCCTAAATATCCTTTGTAACATGCCTTTTTATACTTAAATACTTGAGATTCATCAATATTGATACAAGTCCAAGTTATTAATTTTTTATTCGGTATAATATTCCACTGTAAGAAAAGGACAAAATTTAATTATTATATACTCCCCTGATAAAGATCTTTTTTTTTTCCTTTAAAAATCACATACCCCTTATTTCCTTTTTCTTATCTTATTGTGTTGGCTATAATCTATGATTAAAAACTGCCTAGAATGTGATATTGATAGATATCCTTAACTTGTTCTCACATTTAAAGAAAATATATGTAATATCCAACCAGTACCTATAAAGCTTGTAGAATATTTTTTAATAAAAACCTATTTATTTATTGAAATATAGTTGATTTACCATATTATATTAATTTTAAGTGTACAGCACAGTGATACAGTATTTTTACAGATTGTACTCCATTAAAAGTTATTATAAGATAATGGCTCTAATTCCCGGTGCTATACAACATACCATCATTGTTTATCTATTTTATACATAGTAGTTTCTATCCCTTAATCCTATACCCCTAACTTGCCCCTCCCCTTTTCCCTCTTTCCGTTGGTAACCACTAGTCTGTTTTCTACATCTGTGACTCTATTTCTACTTTGCATATACATTCATTTGTATTATTTTTTAGATTCCACATATAAGTGATATCATACAGTATTTGTCTTTCTTTGTCTGACATTTCATTAAGTATAATATTCTCTCGGCCCATCTATTTTGCTCCTAATGGCAGAATTTCATTCTTTTTGTGGCTGAGTAATATTTCTATATATATTTACACATACACACACACACCATACCTTCTTTATTCATCTGTTGATGAACACATGGGTTGCTTCCACATCCTGGCTATTGTTAAGTAGTGCTGATATGAACATTGGGGTGCATGTATCTTTTATGAATTAGTGTTTTCATTTTTTTCTGTATAAATACCCAGAAGTGGAATTGCTGGATCATATGGTAGTTCACTTTTTAGGTTTCTGAGGAAACTACTATTTTCCAAAGTGGCTGCACCAATTTACATTCCCACCAACAGTGTACAAGGTTTCCCTTTTCTCCACATCCTCATCAACATTTTTTCTTTGTATACTTTTGGATAATAGCCATTCTGACAGGCATGAGGTGATCTCTCATTGTGGTTTTGATTTGCATTCCTCTGATTAGTGATGTTGAACATCTTTTCATGTGCCAGTTAGCCATCTGTATGTTTCCTTTGGAGAAATGTCTATTCAGATCTTCTAATCATTTTTTGATTGTGTTGCTTGTTTTTCTGATATTGAGTTGTATGAGCTGTTTATATATTTTGGACATTAACCCTTGTTAGTAATATCATTTGCAAATTTTTTTTACCATTCCATAGGATGTCTTTTTGTTTTGTTGATGGGTTCCTTTGCTTGTGCAAAAGCTTTTAACTTTAATTAGGTCCTCATGTGTTTATTTTTGCTTTTATTTCTTTTGCATTAGTCATAACACTTTATATAGAAATCCTTAAGGTCTCCACACAAAAACTACTAGAACTAATAAATGAATTCAGCAAAGTTGCAAGATACAAGATTAATATACAGAAACCTGTTACTTTTCCACAGTTTTAATAATGAACTATCAGAAAAAGAAAGTAAAAAAAATCCCATTTAAAATCGTATCAAAAAGAGTAAAATATCAACAAATAAACTTAACCAAGAAGGTGAAAGACCTATACTCTGAAAGCTATAAAACATTGATTAAGGAAATTAATGATGATAAAAAGAAATGGAAAGATATTCCATGCTCTTAGAATGGAAGAATTAATATTGTTAAAACGGTCATAAGACCAAAAGTGATCTACAGATTTAATGCAATCTCTATCAAAACACCCATGACATTTTTCACAGAACTAGAACAGATAATCTTAAAATTCATATGGAAACACAAAAGACCCTGAATTGACAAAGCAATCTTGTTCTTTAACAAAGCTGGAGGTACCACATACTTCAGACTATACTAGAAAGCTATGGTAATCAAAACATAGTACTGGCACAAAAACAGACACACAGATCAATGGAATGGAAAAGAAAGCCCATATATAAACCCAAACACCTACAGTCAATTACTTGACAATAAAAACCTAGGGAACCTTCAAGATGGCGGAGGAGCAAGACGTGGAGATCACCTTCCTCCCCAAAAATACATCAAAAATACACCTACATGTGGAAAAACTCCTACAGAACACCTACTGAATGCTGGAAGAAGACCTCAGACTTCCCAAAAGGCCTAAATGAGCAAGAGCCCCCTAATGAGCCGCTGTGTTAACCCCGTCCACTCTGGGCGGGAGCAGATGCCTGAAGGCGACCTACAAGCAGAGGTGGGGCCAAAACCAAAGTTGAAGCCCAGGAGCTGTGCGAACAAAGCAGAAAAGGGAAATTAAATTTATCCGTGCAGCCTCAGGAGCAGCACATTAAACTCCCACAGTCAACTTGATGTACCCTGCAGCTGTGGAATACCTGAATAGACAATGAATCATCCCAAAATTGAGGCGGTGGACTTTGGAAGCAACTGTAGACTTCGGTTTTGCTGTCTGCGACTGATTTGTTTCGGATTTTTATGTTTATATTAGTTTAGTTTTTAGCGCTTGTTATCATTGGTAGATTTGTTTATTGGTTTGGTTGTTCTCTTCTTTTTTAAATTTTATTATTTTTCTTTATTTTAATAATTTTATTTATTTATTTTTCTTTCTTTTTTCCTCCCTTTTCTTCTGAGATGTGTGGCTGACAGGGTCTTGGTGTTCCGGCCTGGTGTCAGCCCTGAGCTTCTGAGGTGGGAGAGCTGAGCTCAGGACACTGGACCAACAGAGACCTCCTGGCCCCATGTAATAACAATTGGCAAGAGCTCTCCCAGAGATCTCGATCTCAATGCTAAGACCCATCTCCACCCAACGGCCAGCAAGCTCCAGTGCTGGACGCCCCATGACAAACAACTAGCAAGACAGGAACACAACCCCACCCATTAGCAGAGAGGTTGTTTAAAATCATACTAAGTTCACAGACACCCCAAAACACACCACTGGACACGGCCCTGCCCACCAGAAAGACAAGATCCAGCCCCACCCACCAGAACACAGGCACCACTTCCCTCCAGCAGGAAGCCTACACAATGCACTGAACCAACCTCATCCACAGGGGGCAGACAGCAAAAACAATGGGAAATATGAACCTGCAGCCTGTGAAAAGGAAACCCCAAACACAGTAAGTTAAACAAAATGAGAAGACAGAGAAATGTGCAGCAGATGAAGGAGCAAGATGAAAACGCACCAGAACAAACAAATGAAGAGGAAATAGGCAGTCTACCTGAAAAATAATTCAGAGTAATGATAGTAAACATGATCAAAAATCTCGAAAATAAAATGTAGAAAATAAAGAAACGTTTAACAACAACCTGTAAAAACTAAAGAGCAAACAAACAATGTTGAACACCATGATAAATGAAATTAAAAGTTCTCTGGCAGGAATCAAGAGCAGAAAAACTGAGGCAGAAGAACGGATAAGTGACCAGGAACATAAAATAGTGGAAATAACTACTGCAAAGCAGAATAAAGAAAAAAAAAGTGAGAAGAATTGAGGACACTCTCAGAGACCTCTGGGACAACATTAAACACACCAACATTCGAATTATAGGGGTCCCAGAAGAAGAAGAGAAAAAAAAAAGGGTCTGAGAAAATATTTGAAGAGATTGTAGTTGAACACTTCCCTAAAATGGTAAAGGTATTAGTCAAACAAGTCCAGGAAGCCCAGAGAGTCCCATGCAGGATACCTCCAAGGAGAAACAAGCCAAGACACATATTAATCAAACTATCAAAAATTAAATACAAGGAAAAAATATTAAAAGCAGTAAGAGAAAAGCAACAAGTAACATACAAAGGAATCCCCATAAGGTTAACAGCTGATCTTTCAGCAGAAACTCTGCAAGCCAGAAGGGAGTGGCAGGACATACTTAAAGTGATGAAAGGGAAAAAGCTGCAACCAAGATTACTCTACCCAACAAGGATCTCATTCAGATTTGACGGAGAAATTCAAACCTTTACAGACAAGCAAAAGTTAAGAGAATTCAGCACCACCAAACAGCTTTACAACAAATGCAAAAGGAACTTCTCTAGGCAGCAAACACAAGAGAAGGAAAAGACCTACAATAACAAACCCAAAACAATTATGAAAATGGTAATAGGAATATACATATCGATAAATACCTTAAATGTAAATGGGTTAAATGTTCCAACCAAAAGACACAGACTGGCTAAATGGATACAAAAACAAGACCCATATATATGCTGTCTACAAGAGACCCACTTCAGACCGAGGGACACATACAGACTGAAAGTGAAGGGATGGAAAAAGATACTCCATGCAAATGGAAATCAAAAGAAAGCTGTTGTAGCAATTCTCATATCAGACAACATAGACTTTAAAATAAAGACTATTACAAGAGACAAAGAAGGACACTACATAATGATCAAGGGATCAATCCAAGAAGAAGATATAACAATTGTAAATATTTATGCACCCAACATAGGAGCACATCAATACATAAGGCAAATGCTAACAGCCATAAAAGGGGAAATAAACAGTAACACATTATAGTAGTGGACGTTAACACCCAACTTTCACCAATGGACAGATCATCCAAAATGAAAATAAATAAGGAAACACAACGTTTAAATGACACATTAAACAAGATGGACTTAATTGATATCTATAGGATATCCCATTCAAAAAAACCAGAATACACTTTCTTCTCAAGTGCTCATGTAATTCTCCAAGATAGATCATATCTTGGGTCACAAATCAAGTCTTGGTAAATTTAAGAAAATTGAAATCATATCAAATATCTTTTCCAACCACAACGCTATGAGACTAGATATCAATTACAGAAAAAAAAAAAACTGTAAAAAATAGAAGCACATGGAGGCTAAACAATACACTACTAAATAACCAAGAGATCACTGAAGAAATCAAATAGGAAATCAAAGAATAACTAGAAACAAATGACAATGAAAACACAACAACCCAAAACCTCTGGGATGAAGCAAAAGCAGTTCTAAGAGGCAAGTTTATAGCAATACAATCCTACCTCAAGAAACAAGAAACATTTCAAATAAACAACCTAACCTTACACCTAAAGAAATTAGAGAAAGAAGAACAAAAAACCCCAAAGTTAGCAGCAGGAGAGAAATCATAAAGATCAGATCAGAAATAAATGAAAAAGAAATGAAGGAAACAATAGCAAAGATCAATAAAATTAAAAGCTGGTTCTTTGAGACGATAAACAAATTTGATAAACCATTAGCCAGACTCATCAAGAAAAAAAAAGAAGACTCAAATCAACAGAATTAAAAATGAAAGAGGAGAAGTAACAACTGACACTGCAGAAATACAAAGGATCATGAGAGATTACTACAAGCAACTATATGCCAATAAAATGGACAACCTGGAAGAAATGGACAAATTCTTAGAAAAGCACAACCTTCCGAAACTGAACCAGGAAGAAATAGAAAGTACAAACAGACCAATCACAAGCACTGAAATAGAAACTGTGATTAAAAATCTTCCAACAAACAAAAGCGCAGGACCAGATGGCTTCACAGGCAAATTCTATCAAACATTTAGAGAAGAGCTAACACCTATCCTCCTCAAATTCTTCCAAAATATGGCACAGGGAGGAACACTCCCAAACTCATTCTACGAGGCCACCATCACCCTGATACCAAAACCAGACAAAGATGTCACAAAGAAAGAAAACTACAGGCCAATATCACTGATGAACACAGATGCAAAAATCCTCAACAAAATACTGGCAAACAGAATCCAACAGCACATTAAAAGCATCATACACCATGATCAAGTGGGGTTTTTCCCAGGAATGCAAAGACCCTTTATTATACGCAAATCAATCAATGTGATACACCATATTAACAAACTGAAGGATAAAAAACATATGATAATCTCAATAGATGCAGAAAAATCTTTTGACAAAATTCAGCACCCATTTACGATAAAAACTCTCCAGAAGGTAGGCAGAGAGGGACCCTACCTCAACATAATAAAGGCCCTATATGACAAACCCACAGCCAACATTGTTCTCAATGGTGAAAAACTGAAACTATTTCCTCTAAGATCAGGAAGAAGACAAGGTTGCCCACTCTCACCACTGTTATTCAACATAGTTTTGGAAGTTTTAGCCACAACAATCAGAGATGAAAAAGAAATAAAAGGAATCCAAATCGGAAAAGAAGAAGTAAAACTGTCACTGTTTGCAGATGACATGATACCATACTTAGAGAATCCTGAAGAAGCTACCAGAAAACTACTAGAGCTAATCAATGAATTTGGTAAAGTAGCAGGATATAGCATTAATGCACAGAAATCTCTTGCATTCCTATACACTAATGATGAAAAATCTGAAAGAGAAATTAAGGAAACACTCCCGTTTACCACTGCAACAAAAAGAATAAAATACTTAGGAATAAACCTACCTAAGGACACAAAAGACCGGTATGCAGAAAATTATAAGACACTGATCAAAGGAATTAATGACGATACAAACAGATGGAGAGATATACCATGTTCTTGGATTGGAAGAATCATTGTGAAAATGACTATACTACCCAAAGCAACTACAAATTCAAGGCAATCCCTATCAAACTACCACTGGCATTTTTCACAGAACTAGAACAAAAAATTTCATAATTTATATGGAAACATAAAAGACCCTGAATAGCCAAAGCAATCTTGAGAAAGAAAAATGGAGCTGGGAGAATCAGGCTCCCTGAATTCAGACTATACTACAAAGCTATAGTAATCAAGACAGTATGGTACTGGCACAAAAACAGAAATATAGATCAATGGAACACAATAGAAAGGCCAGAGATAAACCAACACACATATGGTCACCTTATCTTTGACAAAGAAGGCAAGAATATACAATGGAGAAAAGACAGCCTCTTCAATAAATGGTGCTGGGAAAACTGGACAGCTACATGTACAAGAATGAAATTAGAACACTCCCTAACACCATATACAAAATAAACTCAAAGTTGATTAAAGGCCTAAATATAAGGCCAGACACTATAAAACTCTTAAAGGAAAGCATAGTCAGAACACTCTATGACATAAATGACAGCAAGATCCTTTTTGACCCACCTCCTAGAGAAATGGAAATAAAAACAAAAATAAACAAATGCGACCTAATGAAACTTAAAAGCTTTTACACAGCAAAGGAAACCATAAAGAAGATGAAAAGACAACCCTGAGAATGGGAGAAAATATTTGCAAATGAAGCAACTGACAAAGGATTAATATCCAAAATATACAACAGCTCATGGAGCTCAATATCAAAAAAAACAAACAACCCAATCCAAAAGTGGGCAGAAGACCTAAACAGATATTTCTCCAAAGAAGATATACAGATTACCAACAAACACATGAAAGAATGCTCAACATCACTAATCATTAGAGAAATGGAAATCAAAACTACAGTGAGGTATCACCTCATATCAGTCAGAAAGGCCATCATCAAAAAATCTACAAACAATAAATGCTGGAGAGGGTGTGGAGAAAAGGGAACCCTCTTCCACTGTTGGTGGGAATGTAAATTGATACAGCCACTATGGAGAACAGTATGGAGGTTCCTTAAAAAACTAAAAACAGAACTACCATATGACCCAGCAATCCCACTACTGGGCATATACCCTGAGAAAACCATAATTCAAAAAGAGTCATGTACCACAATGTTCACTGCAGCACTGTTTACAATAGCCAGGACATGGAAGAAACCTAAGTGTCCATTGACAGATGAATGGATAAAGATGATGTGGCACACATATACAATGGAATATTACTGGGCCATAAAAAGTAATGAAACTGAGTTATTTGTAGTGAGGTGGATGCACATAGAGTCTGTCATACAGAGTGAAGTAAGTAAGAAAGAGAAAAACAAATACCATATGCTAACACATATATGTGGAATCTAAAAAACAAAATGGTCCTGATGAACCTAGGGGCAGGACAGGAAAAAAGACGCAGCCTTAGAAAATGGACTTGAGGACATGGAGAGGGGGAAGGGTAAGCTGGGGCAAAATGAGAGAGTACCATTGATATATATATATCATATATCATATATATATATATATATATTACCAATTGTAAAATAGCTAGCAGGAAACAGCTGCATAGCACAGGGATATCAGCTCAGTGCTTTGTGACTACCTGGAATGGTGGGATAGGGAGTGTCGAAGGGAGTTGCAAGAGAATGGGGGTATGGGGATATATGTATACATATAGCTGATTCACTTTGTTATACAGCAGAAACTAACATAACATTGTAAAGCAATTATACTCCAACAAAGATGTTAAAAAAAATTTTTTTTAACCTATTTACTTCTAAGGTTACTAAAAGTGTTTTCAATGTGTTTTTAAAAATAATGAATAGTTTCTAACTTCGTCTTCATGAAAAGTTTTTCTAAAAAGATTGAGATGATCATGTGGATTATACAATTTCTAAATAAGTTAAATGAGATTAAAACATTTTTTAATCTAATCATATTTCTAGAAAAAATTCAACATGAATATGAGAACATAAATATTTTATGCATTGTTGGAAATAACTGGTTAACACTTTACTTAGGATAATTTAAGTCTATGTTCATAAATGGCCAATAATTTTTTTCCTGTATGAGCCTTGTCAGGGTTTGATATCAAGGTTGTAACATAAATTTCAGATGCATATAACATGTTTTTCTCCTTTTCTTCAGGAACAACTTGTATAAAATATTTTTAATGTAGAAATTATCTTTTCTTTGAATGTTGTATGAAGTTTATCTAAAAAAGTCATGTGGGGGCTTCCCTGGTGGTGCAGTGGTTGAGAATCTGCCTGCAAATGCAGGGGACACGGGTTCGAGCCCTGGTCTGGGAAGATCCCATGTGCCGCGTAGCAGCTGGGCCCGTGAGCCACAATTACTGAGCCTGCGCGTCTGGAGCCTGTGCTCCGCAACAAGAGAGGCCGCGATAGTGAGAGGCCCGCGCACTGCGATGAAGAGTGGCCCCCGCTTGCCACAACTAGAGAAAAGCCCTTGCACAGAAACGAAGACCCAACACAGCCATAAATAAATAAATAAATACTTTAAAAAAATCACTATCTTTATTAGTTATCTTTAAAAAAAAAGTCATGTGGGCTTGACTTGTTATTTCTGTATTGGGGTGGAAACACTGAAGTTGAAAAGATGACAGATTTCATACTAATTTAAAGATTAGATATAGATATGTTTTCACATTTTTCTTGAGTCAGCTGATAATTTACAGTTTTATAAAAATTATCAAGTAATTCTTTCATTGTAGTTGTATCATATTTTAACTACGGTATTGTAGTTGTGCCCCATTTTCACATATTTTTGTGCTGTCTCACTTTTCTTGATTAACTTTGAGGTTAGTCTACTTTTGTAATCTTTTACATAACTGCAGTTTTGTTTTCTTGAGCCTTTCAAATGTTTGCTTTCTATTTCATTCATTTTTACTTTTATATTTGTTATTTGCATCTACTCACTTCCACTGGGTTTATTCTGTTGCTGGTCTTTTCCCCCCTAATTTGATTTGGAAGACTTACTAATTAATTTTTGACCTTTCTTTTCTGTTTCCCGCTCTCAACACAATACAAGTATTTAAGAACCTCTTTGGACTTCCCTGGTGGCACAGTGGTTAAGAATCCGCCTCCCAATGCAGGGGACATGTGTTTGAGCCCTGGTCTGGGAAGATCCCACATGCCGTGGAGCAACTAAGCCCAGGCGCCACAACTACAGTGCCTGCGCTCTAGAGCCCACAAGCCACAACTACTGAGCCCACGTGCCATAACTACTGAAGCCCGTGTGCCACAACTGCTGAAGCCTGCACGCCTAGAGCCCATGCTCCGGAACAAGAGAATCCACTGCAGTGCGAAGCCTGTGCACCACAGTGAAGAGTAGACCCGCTCGCCGCAACTAGAGAAAGCCCATGTGCAGCAGCAAAGACACGATGTAGCCAAAAAAAAAAAAAAAGGAAAAAAGAAGAACCTCTTTGGCTGCATTTCACAAATTTTCACTGTAATTCAGTTCTGAATATTTTCTGATTTCCAATGTGTCTACTTTTTAATCCATGAATTATGTTAAACTTTATTTTAAACATTTGGGTTTTAGAGAAGTATTTCCTTGCTGATTGCTCCAAGTTTTATTGCAATGTGATCACAGAATATGATCAGAGCTATATTGTAGTTCCTTTGTTCTACTGAGGTTTGATTTGTTGTCTTAAAAGAAATGCATGTTCTAAACTACAGACCAATATCCCCATGAACATTGCTGCAAAAACCCTCAGTAAAGTACCAGCAAGATGAATTCAGCAGTATATTAAAATGATTTTATATGACCATTTCATAAGGATTTCACTGAATCAGTAACATCCACTTTGACCAGTAATTATCATCTCAACAATATTAAGTTTCCAACCCACAAACATGGGATGTCTTTCCATTTATTTATGTCTAATTTATTTAAGCAATGTTTTGTAGTTTGCAGCATATAAATTTTACATCCACTTAATTAAATTTATTTCTAAATATTTTATTCTTTTTGATGCTATTTTCTATGGAATTGTTTTCTTAATTTACTTTTCAGATATAGCTAATGTGTAGAAATATAATGTATTTTGTGTGTGATTTTTTTCTGCAACTTTGCTGGATTTTTCATTAGCTTTAAGAGGTTTTTTGGTGTGTGTGTGTATTCCTTAGTGTTTTCTACATATAAGATCATGTCATCTGTTAACAGAGATAGTTTTACTACTTCCTTTCCCATTTGATTGCATTTTATTTCCTCTTCTTTCTAAATATTCTGACAACAACTTCTAGTACTATGTTGAAAAGAACTGCTGAAAGTAGGAATCCTTGTCTTCTTCCTTATCTTTGGGGAAAAGCTTTCAGACTTTCATCATTAAGTGTGCGACCTGTGGGTTCATACATGGCCTTTATTATGATGAGGAAGTTCCCTTCTATTTCTAGTTTTCTGAGTATGGTTTTTTTTTGTTTTGTTTTGTTTCTTTTACCATGAAAAAGTGCTGAATTTTGTCAAATGCTTTTTCTGAACCAACTGAAATCACATGGGTTTTTTCTTCATTCTGTTAAAGTAGGGTATTATATTGATCGATTTTAGTATTATGAATCTTTGCATTCCTGGAATACAACTTACTTCATCATGATGTATAATCCTTTTAATATGCTGCTGATTGGTTTGTTAGTGTTTTGTTGAGAATTTTTGCATGTGTATTAACTGGGAGTATTGGTGTATAGTTTTCTTGCAGTGTCTTTGCATGATTTTGGAATCAGGGTAATGCTGTCTTCACAGAATGAGTCAGGAAGTATTCACTCCTCTTCAGTTTCTTGGAATAGTTTGAGAAGGACTGGCATTATTTCTCCTTTAAATGTTTGAAGAATTCTCTAGTGAAGCTATCTGGTCTAGGGCTTTTCTTTATTGGTTTTTTGATTACTTTGTCCTTATTAGTTCTTATTAGTTTTAGGTCTATTCAAAATTTCTATTTCTACTTGAGTCATTTTGGCACTTTGTACATTTTTAGGAATTTTTCCAATACACATAGGTTACCCACTTTATTAGTGTACAGGTGTTCATATTATTCTCATAATTCTTTTTATTTCTGTAAAGTCAGTAGTAATGTTTTTCACTTGTGATTTTAATATTTGCTTTTTCTCTTTTTCTTAGTCAATCTACTTAAAAGTTTGTCAATTTTGTTGATCTTTTCAAACAATGAATTATTTTTGGTTTTATTGACTTTCTCTATTGTTTTTCTATTGTCTATTTCATGTATATCCACTCTAATCTTTATGCCCAAAATTGGCTAACCTAGATGAAGTGATGAAATTCACTGCATGAAGATATAACAGTCTTAAATTTGGGTGCACCTAAGAACAGAACTTTAAGTTTCAAGTAAAGAAAAAGTGATAGAACTGAAAGAGAATTAGTCAACACCATAATTATAGTTCAGGATTTTACTTATCCTCTGTTAGTAATTGATAAAAGCAAGCTGTCAAACAATCAGCAAGGATGTAGAATACTTAAAACTATTAACCCACTTGATCTAATTGACATTTATAGAACACTGTATATAATGAGAAGAATACACATTATTTCAAATGCACATGAAACACTCATCAACATAAACCATATTTTCTTCATAAAACAAATCTCAATAGATTTAAATTATTTAAAATTATACAAAGTATGTTCCTTAATGTTCCTTAACAACAACAAAATTAGACTAGAGATGTAAACAGAAAGACAACTAAAAAATCTCCAAATATTGTAAATCAAACAACACACTTCAATAAACCATTGGGTCACAGAAGGAAACACAAGGAAAATTAGAAAGCATTTTGAAATAAAAATTAAATCATAATATGACATAACAAAACTTACCTGATGTAGCTAGGGCAGTGCTTAGA
This sequence comes from Balaenoptera musculus, assembly GCF_009873245.2. Lineage (NCBI taxonomy): Eukaryota > Metazoa > Chordata > Mammalia > Artiodactyla > Balaenopteridae > Balaenoptera > Balaenoptera musculus. The sequence goes on from NC_045785.1 coordinate 156,863,449, forward strand.
GGTAGTAAAAATATAGCACTACAAGCTCATATTATAAAAGAAAGGATTCAAATCTAATAAGTTTTCAAGATAATTGGCTAAAAGGAAGAGCTAATTTATAAAACAAGGTAAAAGGAATAGAAAAAATAAAGAAAATAATCCATCAACTTAATGCCAATGAATTCAACAATTAGACAAAATTTTTAAATTCCTTGAAACACAGATAAACTACAAAATCTCACTGAAAAGAAACAGATAATAAGAGGTACCGTACATCCACTAAATAAATTGAATTTCTTTACTCTAGGTTCAGATGGCTTCACAGGACATTCTATCAACATTTAAAGAAGAAATAAGAGCAATTCTATGCAAACTTTTCCATAAAATGGAAGAGGGAACACCACTTATTTTTGGATTATCCTGATTCTAAAAGCAGATAGTACATGAAAAGAAAAATATAGCCCAATATTTCCTATGACTATAAATGCAAAATCCTTAACAAAATACTAAAATAATCTAGCAATATATAAAAAAGATAATATACCATGATTGTTTAGAGGTGTACCACAGGCATGCAAGTGAAAATCAATCAATGTGAGTCAATGTATTAATAAACTAAGGTAGAAACATCACATAGTTATCTCAATGAATGAAGAAAAAAAGCATTCAACAAAATCCAGCATTTATTCATAATAAAAATGTTCATGAAATAGAAACAGCAGACAATTTTGTCAACCTGAGAGATGGCATGCATAAAAAAAACCTATAGCTAATATCATAATCAGAAGGGGAAATGTAAATTCTATCTCCCCCAAATTAGTAATAATTAAATATCTGTTCTCACCATCTCTATACAACATTGTTCTGGCAATCCTAGTTAATGCAATAAGGTAAGAAAAAGAAGAAATAAAAGGCATACAAGTTGGAAATAGATGACATGATCATCTATGTAGACTACCTCCTAAAAAAAAGGTACTAAAACTATTAAGTACATTTGAACCTGATAAACTAGTGACATACACATAAAACCTCCACTAAAGACCTATTTACCTCAGTTTCCTCGGTTTCTTTTACTCAGTACCTAATGCCTGACTTTCAACAAAAAATTATAAGACATATTAAAAGATAAAAAATATATTTTCAAGATGCAGAGCAAGCCTCAAATATGGCAGAGAGAGATGTTGGAATTATGAGAACAGGAATTTGAAGCAGCTATGATCAATATACTAAAGGCTTTAGTAGAAAAAGTTGACTACATGCAAGAACAGATGGATAATATAAGTAGATAAATGGAATCTCTAAGAAAGCATCAAAGGAAATGCTAGCAATCAAAAACACCATCACAGAAATTAAGAATGCTTTTGATAGGCTCACCAATAGTCAGAACACAGCCAAGGACAGAATCAGTGAGCTTGAAGAAATGTTAATAGAAACTTTCAAAACTGAAATGCAAAGAGAAAAAAGAATAAAAAAGAACAGAATATCCAAGAATTGTGAGACAATTATAAAAGATGTAATGTACGTGTAATGGGAATATGAGGAGAGAGAGAATGGAACAAAAGAAATATTTGAAGCAATAACAGTATTCCAAAATTAGTGCTAGGCACCATACTACAGGTCCTGGAAGTTCAGAGAATATCAGTCTAGATAAGTACCCCCAAATCTACACTTAGCCATCGGTATAGCCATTTAACCTGAAGAAAATCAAAGACAAAGATAAAATCTTGAGAGAAGGCAGAAGTGGGTGTGTGTGCGTGCGCATGCGCACACACACAGCAAAAAACTTTATCTATAACGGTGCAAAGCTAAGAATTACATTGAATTTCTCTTCAGTAATCTTGCAAGCAATGAAAAATGGAGTGAAATACTTAGTGTTGAAAGACAAAAGCATCAACCCAGAATTCTGTATATAGCAAAATTATCCTTCAAAAATAAGGAAAAATAAAGACTTTCCCAGACAAAAAACTGACGCAATTTGTCACCAGGAGACCTACCTTGCAAAAACTGTTAAAAGAAATTCATCAAAAAGAAGGCAAATGATAGAGGTCAGAAACTTAGATTTACATAAAGAAAGGAAGTGTATTAAAGAAGGAATACACGAAGATTAAATATTTTTTTCCATATTCTTAGTTAAAATAATTAGACAAAAGTTTGTTCATTTTGAGTTTATTTTTGTGTATGGTATTAGGGAGTGTTCTAATTTCATTCTTTTACATACAGCTGGTGAAGCAACCAACAAGGGATTAATCTCCAAAATATATAAACAGCTCATGCAGCTCAATATCAAAAAAACAAACAACCCAATCAAAAAATGGGTGGAAGACCTAAATAGACATTTCTCCAAAGAAGACATACGGATGGCCAACAAACACATGAAAATATGCTCAACATTAATTATTAGAGAAATGCAAATCAAAACTAAAATGAGGTATCACCTCACACCAGTCAGAATGGCCATTATCAAAAAATCTACAAACAATAAATGGAGAGGGTGTGGAGAAAAGGAAACCCTCATGCATTGTTGGTGGGAATGTAAATTGATACAGCCATTATGAAGAACAGTACGGAGATTCTTAAAAAACTAAAAATAGAATTACCATATGACCTAGCAATCCCACTACTGGGCATATACCCTGAGAAAACCACAATTCAAAAAGACACATGCACCCCAAGGTTCTCTGCAGCACTATTTATAACAGCCAGGACATGGAAGCAACCTAAATGTCCATTAACAGAGGAATGGATAAAGAAGATGTGGTACATATATACAATGGAATATTACTCAGCCATAAAAAGGAACGAAATTGGGTCATTTGTAGAGATATGTATGGACCTAGAGACTGTCCTACAGAGTGAAGTAAGTCAGAAAGAGAAAAACAAATGTTGTATATTAATGCATATATGTGGAACCTGAAAAAATTGGTATAGACGATCTTATTTACAAAGCAGAAATAGAGACACAGATGTAGAGAACAAACGTATAGATACCAAGGGGGAAATGGGGGGGGGTGGGACAAATTGGGAGATTGGGATTGACATATATACACTATTGATACTATGTATAAAATAGATAACTAATGAGAACCTACTGTATAGCACAGGGAACTCTACTCAATGCTCTGTGGTGACCTAAATGAGAAGGAAATCCAAAAAAGAGGGGATATATTTATACATATAGCTGCTTCACTTTGCTGTAAAGTATAAACTAACACAATATTGTAAAGCAACCATACTCCAATAGAAAAAAAAAAGTTTGTTATGGGACTTCCCTGGTGGTCCATTGGTTAAGACTCTGTGCTCCCAATGCAGGGAGCACGCGTTCGATCCCTGGTCAGGGAACTAAGAGCCTGAAGCTGCATAACGCAGCCAAAAAAAAAAGTTTGTTCAAAATAATAATGCAACAATATATACAATAATTCCAGCTTATGGAAAAGTGACATTAATGACAGCAATGTTATAAGGAAGTTGTACTATCCATGAAGTGGCATAGTATTATTTGAAAAAGCCCTTGAATTAGTTATAAATATAGACTGCAAACTCTAAGGTCAAGCACTAAAAAAATTTAAAAGAAGTGTAAATGATAAGTTAAGAGAGAAGGAAAAATGCAGTCTTAGAAAACGCTCCCTTAAAACCAAGCAAGTCAGAAAAAAAGTAAAAAGTGGAAAAGAAAAGAGGATACAAAGAACAGGACAATGAATAGAAAATAATTTCAACTATTAATTCAATGAACAGATATTAATTCAACTATGTCAATGCCACTTTAAATGTCAATGTCTAAAAACAACTAAAAGACAAAGACTGTCAGAGCGGATAAAAAAACAAGACCCAACCATATGTTATCTACAAGAAATCCACTTTAAATATACACACATAGAGATTAAAAGTGAGGGGATACCTATTTAAATCTTCTGCCCATTTTTTGATTGGGTTGTTTGTTTTTTTGATATTGAACTACATGAGCTGTTTGTACATTTTGGAGATTAATTCCTTGCCAGTCATATCATTTGCAAATATTTTCTCCCATTTTGCAGGTTGTCTTCGTTTTGTGTATGGTATCCTTTGCTGTGCAAAACCTTTTAAGTTTAATTAGGTCCCATTTGTTTATTATTATTTTTTCCATTACTCTAGGAGATGAATCCAAAAAGATATTGCTCAAACAGTGTGCTGCCTACGTTTTCCTCTAGGATTTTTATAGTATCTGGTCTTACATTTAGGTCTTTAATCCATTTTGAGTTTATTTTTGTGTATGGTGTTAGAGAATGTTCTCATTTCATTCTTTTACATGTAGCTGTCCAAAGAAGACACACAGATGGCCAAAAGGCACATGAAAAGATGCTCAACATCACTAATTGTGAGAGAAATGCAAATCAAAACCACAATGAGGTACCACCTCACACTGCTCAAAATGGCCAACATCAAAAAGTCTACACATAATAAATGCTGGAGAGGGTGTGGAAAAAAAGGAACCCTTCTTCACTGTTGGCAGGAATGTAAATTGGTGCAGCCACTATGGAGAACAGTATGGAGGCTTCTTAAAAACTAAAAATAGAGCTACCATATGATCCTGCAATCCCACTCCCAGGCATATATCCAGAGAAAGTCATAATTCAAAAAGATACATGAGGTTCATAGCATCACTATTCACAATAGACAAGACATGAAAGCAACCTGAATGTCCATCAACAGATGAATGGATAAAGAAGATGTGGTGTATACATATACAATGGAATATTGCTCAGCCATAAAAAAGAATGAAATAATGCCATTTGCAGCAACATAGATGGACCTAGAGATTATCATACTAAGTGAAGTAACATAAGCCAGACAGTGAAAGATAAATATCATATGATATCGCTTATATGTGGAACCTAAAAAAAAAAAAAAAAGTTACAAATGAACTTATTTCCAAAACAGATATTTCCAAAACAGAAAGACACTCACAGACATAGAAAACAAACTTATGGTTACCAAACGGGAAAGGGGGTGGGGGGAAAGATAAATTATGAGGTTGGCATTAACACTACTGCATATAAAATAGATAACCAACAAGAATCTACTGTATAGCACAGGGAACTATACTCAATATTTTGTAATAACCTATAAGGGAAGAGTATCTGAAGACAAAAAAATATACATATGTATAAATGAATTGCTGGGCTGTACACCTGAAGCTAACAGGATATTGTAAATCAACTGTACTTCTATAAAAAAAAAACAAACTAATGTGATCTAAGACTGCATTAATTGCAGGTTAAAAAATAAGTAAGGGAAACAATGGTAACACTTATCAAAAGAAAGCTGGAGTAGCTATATTAATTTCAGACAGAGCCGACTTCAGAGTAATGAAAATTATCACAGATAAAAAGAGACATTACATAATGATAAAGGGGTTAATTCTCCAAAAAGACGTAACAATGCTTAATGTGTACACATGTAACAAGAGAGTTTCAAAATACAATGGACAAAAACTGATAGAACTGCAAGGAGAACTAGATTAATTCACTATTACAGTTGGAGACTTTAACATCCCTTTATCAGTAATTGACAGATCCAGCAGGCAGAAAATTAGTAAGGACTGAAAAGCACCATCAGCCAACTGGATCTAACTGATATTTATAGACTACCTTCTCCAACAACAGTAGCAATACACATTCTTCTTAAGCTCACAGAACATTCACCAAGACAAACCATATTCTAGGCCATAAAACACACCTTAAAAATTTAAAAGAACAGAAATCATACAAAGGTATGCTCTCAAACCACAACAGAATTAAACTGGCAATCAATAAGTTAAAGATATCTGGAAAAACTCCAAATACTTAGAGATTAAATAATATAGTTCTAAATAACATATAGGTCAAATAAGATGTCTTAAGAAAAATTTAAATATATTTTTAACCAAATAAAAATGAAAATACAACTTATCAAAATTTGTGGGATGCAGTAAAAACAGTATATATAGGAAAATGTATAGCATTGAATCATACATTTGAAAAGAAAGATCTAAAAGCAATAATCTACACTTCCAGTTTAGGAAACCAGAAATAGAAGAGCAAATAAAATCTGAAATAAGGAGAAGAAAATAAATAAAAATGAGAGCATAAATCCATAAATTTGAAAATTGAAAACTGATAGAGAAAATCACCAAAATCACAAGCTGGCTCTTTCAAAAGATCAACAAAGTTGATGAACATCTGCCACATTAAGAAAGAAATTACATTTCTATCAGGCCTTCTGGCATTTCTAATAGTGTTTTGTGCACATAAATGCTATTTGGTGCAAAAATTTTACTTTTTATGTTGGAGATCATACTATTGTTCATTATGCCCAAACTGACTTCTCCCATTTAATATTTACGTGTTGAAATCTACTTAGCTCAAAATTATAATTGTCTCTGTTTACTTTTTATGACATTTGACTGTTAAACCTCTATTCATCCTCTTATTTTTTCCACTTTTCTGTGTAATTTTGTTTTAGGTGAGATTCTTGTACAGAACATCTAGTTATATTTTGTTTTTAACCCACTTGAGGGCTTTTACAGCTTAAACCATTTGCATTTCATATCACAACTAACGTTAGTTTTGACAGCTGTCTGTGTTCTTTTATATCCTCAGTGCAAAGCCTCACAATCAACAGAAGAGAGTAATTTTAAAGTTAAACTGTCAGAACATTTGGTAGATATTTGTGGCTCATCTTTCTTTGACCTGAAGTTTTAGACTGAACCACCATTTGAGTAGGATAAGGAGAATATCAACATGCAGCTACCTAGAAGCATCTTTTTAGCTTCTCTCTCTTCTTTGTTAGTGTTCATGTTATACTTGTCTAACCTTGCTTTACTTATGAAAACAATAACAATCACTAACATTGGCATGACTGCCATCAATCACCAAACTCCTCATGCTGAGTTTTTCAACCAGAAAATAGAGAGTCATGATTCAGTCAGAAAAGTGCCACTGCAACTTTTTAAATAATACTTCACAAAGGACCTTGACACACCTTACAAAAATGTGTCCTCAAACCAACTCCCATTCCTGACCATGGATATTTTTTAATACTCAATCATAGCTCTCAGTGTTCTCATACCTTCCCTCCCCCTGTGTCTCTCTCCCTAAGTCTCCTCCCCTTTCCCATTTATTCTCTCATTCCTCTCCTTTTTATAGAGGAAATCCATTCCCACAACTTTAAATTAATTGAATTTCCTTATTGATTCTTGCTCTCATTTCCAAATGTTAGTGCTGTATTTCTAGCCCTGAAATAATTCCATTTAAAATTAAATTATTACAAAAACCAGCAATAATCCTCCCCCATTTCCCCAGGATTGTCATACTGGATTACTAATTCTTACTTCTTTAAAATATCTATAGGGGCTTCCCTGGTGGCGCAGCGGTTGAGAATCTGCCTGCTAATGCAGGGGACATGGGTTCGAGCCCTGGTCTGGGAAGATCCCACATGCCGCGGAGCAGCTGGGCCCGTGAGCCACAGCTACTGAGCCTGCGCATCTGGAGCCTGTGCTCCGCAACAAGAGAGGCCGCGATAGTGAGAACCCCGCGCATCGCGATGAAGAGTGGCCCCCACTTGCCGCAACTAGAGGAAGCCCTCGCACAGAAACAAGGACCCAACACAGCCAAAATAAATAAATAAATAAATAAATAATTAAAGGTGCTAATAATTAATAAATAAATAAATAAATAAAATAAAATATCTATAGAATTCACATTTCTTTTTCCTTCCTCATTGCCTTTATTCTGTTTCATTGGACTCTACTGCTTAACACTTGTATCATTGCAGCAATCTCTAAATCAGATTCTCTTTTCCAAACTCTTCTGCCTAAGTCTATACCAACAAACTTGAAAAGGTCCAATCATCTTATGTCATTCCCCTACTTCAGGATTTATAATTCTGGCGAGTAGGTGGATCAATCAAACATGAGCTAAATTTTCAAGAAATGATATCAAATTAACAGGCTCAATTCTCCATTTTCTGCATCTACCATAAATTGCTGGTTCTTCCCAGCTTCAGAATTATTTCATGCACTTCAATCATAATGACTTTATTTCTTCTTACACTTGTCTCCCCTCTAAAATGTCACATTCCCATCAATTCCAAGCCTATATTTCCTTCAAATGCATTATTTTTTCCATGAATATTTCCAAATTAGGGGGATCATGTCTTAGACATGGAGCTAAATGAGCTTTAGAGTAAAGGCTAAAGAAAAACAATGAAGAAGAAAAAACAAAACAAAAAACAATACCAGATGGACGCATGGATCTACATAAAGGAATGGAGAGTGCTACTAGTAGTAAATATAAAGCATTTTTCAGCACATTAAAATATAATTGTCTAAAGCTAAAGAGAATTATGATGTATTGTGATGTTTATAACATGTGAAAGTAAAATATATGAAAATGATAGCATAAAGAATGGAAGGGGAAACAGAAATATGCTATTGAAAGTGATATGTTTATAATATTAACTGAAGGTACAATGTGATAAGTTAAGCATATATATGGAAAACTCTGAAATAATCTCAAGAGAAGAAAACAAAGGAGTATAGCTAATGACACAATAGCTCAGATAAAATGGAATCATAAAAATATTCAATAAATCCAAAAGAACGCAGATGAAGAAACAAATAAAAAACAAACTGCAAGATGGCAGATTTCAACCCAACTATGTCAATAATCGAATTAAATAAAAATGGGCTGCACATTCCATTAAAAGTCATATATTATCTAATGAATAAGAAAAATCAAGGTATGGTACAGTGATTAAGGTGGCTGTGTGTTCATCTTCCTCCTCCTGCCATGGGTCCAGATCCCCTGATGGTATCCAACTGTGCTGAAGTCTGGCTGGTGTCAACTGTCTCCACAATGCCCCCTGCCCCCCAACCAAGAAACCTGCTCAGGCTGGGGGAAGCAAAAAAGTGGAGTAGAAAAAGAAGATTATTGGAGATAAAACTTTTGGTCTAAAGAACAAGAAAGGAGCAAAGCAACAAAAGTTTATCAAGGCTGTCACTCATCAAGTTCAATTTGGTCAACAAAATCCACATCAGGTAGCATAAAGGGAAGCCAAAGAGAAACTGAAGAAAGATGACAAGAAGTAAGAATTGCAAGAGCTAAATGAGCTATTCAAACCTGTAGTTGCTGCTCAAAAACTAAGTAAAGGTGCAGATCCTGAATCTGTGGTACGTGCATGGGCAGAGCACTAAAGGAGATAAGTATAAGTTCTCTCATGACTTGACTGTGGTGAGAAAATGTGATGCAAGCAGTGAAGAACTTGAAAAGTATACTACAGTTAATTGGGATGAGAAAAAAACTGGAAGAAGCAGTGAGTAACAAGCACAGTGAGGCAGAAATGAAAAACTCCTAAACTGTTAGTGTGCAGACATTTCTTTGAAGCTACTGAAAACAACAGATATGGCTGGCTTTGGATATGCCATGGAGGGGGAGATATTTGCATGTATCATGATACACTTCCTCCTGGATTTGTATTGTATTGTATTTATATTGTATTGTATATTTTTATCTTTTATGAAAAGAAAGAAGAGAAAGAACAGAGAATTTCATTAGAAGATCTAATTGAAAAAGTGTTCTGCCCTAGGTCCAAATGCTGCCAAAATAACTCCAGAATCTTTTCTTATATACAAGGAAAAAACAAGAAGAGATTGATAAACTTAAGCAAGGAATGGAAAGAAGGAAAGCAGACTTCAAAACAGGGTAGGCACTAGTTTTCAGTAGTTGTGAGATGTTTGAATTTCATCCTGAGCTGATGATAATGAGGAGGAAGCAGACGATACCTGTTACACCCAGGGAACAGGTGGAGATGAGGCTGATGATTCAATGAGCGATGTAGATGAGACAGGTATTACTGTAGCCAGTCTTGAAAGATTTCAGTACACATTCTTCAGAAAGAGATAAAAACAAATTAAGCAAAGCTTACAGAGGTAGGGCTAAAAATGGCAAAAGAAGTGATTTGGAAGAAGACAATGAAGGGAAGGGACAGAAAAATGGAGCCATCGATGCTATTCCTATTGATGAAACCTTTTTGGGGGAAGATGTGGATGATCTAAAAGAACTTAAACACACTTGATTTAGAAGAATGACATCATACAAGTCAATGAAAAAATTAAGCCAGCTCAGCATGGTTGAAATTGACTACATTAATTTTTCCACCTAGAATTCTTCAATAGGATGTTTATTTTCCATGCAGATTCTGGTGGGCTTACTTGCCTCCAAAAAAGGAATATTCTCCCTAACTCCTGTATTCTGACTTTGGCTACATCTCATAGTAAGTTCAGAGTAGTTCATGATAAACTGAAAATGATTGATTGTTCTAACTGTCAACTCAAAAGAAGCAGAATAAAGATGAGAATTAATGACTTTGAACACAGAAAAACAATATACCAATATCAGGAATAAAAGAAGTCATCACTACATATACAACAAACACTATAAAGATATAAAGAGAATATTGCAAACATTTTTAAGCCAATAAATTAGCAAACTTAGATGACAAATTCCTTGACAGCCATAAAATACCAAAACTCAATCAAGAAAAAACAGATAACCAGAATAGTCCCTTAACTATTCAAGAATAACCAGAATAGTCCCTTAACTATTCAAGAATTAAGTTCATAGTTAACAAACCTCCCAACAATGAGAAAACTCTAGGCCCAAGGGGCTTTACTGGTAAATTCCACCAAAGATTTAAGGAACATTTAATATAAATTCTACAGAAACAATTCCGTACAATTGAAGAGGACGGCATACTTCTCACCTCATTTTAAAAAGGTAAACATGATCCTGAAATGAAAACCATACAAAGACATTCTAAGAAAAGAAGATGACGCCTCAGTATCATGAATGATTTAAGCATGCAAAGAACCCTTTAAAAAACACATTGTATCAAATCTAGCAATACATAATAAGGATAATATCATAAGTAAGCAGATTTTCCCCCCAGGAATAGAAGGTTCATTTAACATTAGAAAAACAATCAATACAATTCACCATTTTAACAGAATATGAAGGAGAAAAACCATATGATCATCGCAATAGATGCAAAAAACTTTTTATAAAATTCAACACTTATTCATGATAAAAACTGTTACCATACTAGGAATAGAAGGAACTTCCCCAACCCAATAAAGGAGGTATTAAAAACCCTACACTTAGATCAAAGTTTTATAACTTGTTATACTGAAATAATTTTAGGCTTAGAAAAGACTTAGAAAAATAGTACAAATAGTTCCCATATACCCTTTACACACCTTCCCCTGATGCTAATAGTTTATACAGCCATAGTACAGTTATCAAAACTAATAAATTAAATTGGTACAAAAGTATTAACTACCAAATTTATTTAGATTTCACCAGTTTTTCCACTTATGGCCCTTTTCTATTCCAAGATCCAATCTAGAATCCCACATTGCATTTAGTCATCATGCCACCTTAGTCTCTTCCAATCTGTGAAAGTTCCACAATCATTTCTTGCCTTTCATGAACCTGACACTTTTGAGGGTTTCTTAGGTTTTCTCATGATTATACTGAGGTTATGCATTTTGAGGAAAAATAGTACAAAAGTGATACAGCCTTCTCAGGGCATCATATCACGGGTTATAATGATTTCAGTGTCTTATTACTGGTGATATTAATCTTGATCACTTGGTTTAAGACTGTTTGCCAGGGCTTTTTACTGTAAAATTACTCTTTTAATCTTTGTAAATAAGTATTTGGGGAAAGATACGTTGACACTATGCAAATATCCTCCTTCTTAAACTTTTGCCCACTAATTTTAACATTCATTGGTGAATCTTGCATACAGCAATTTTTATTCTGGTGTTTTAATGGTAATTTTCTATTTCCCTGATTCCTTCTACATTTATTAACTGGAATTCACCTATAATGAAGACATGTCTCTTCTCAATATTTTATCTTTTTGTTCAATCATTAATTTCTGCAGTATAGACTCATGGATATGTATCTTATATTTTTGGTCATATACAATATTTGTTTTGCTACTGAAATTGTTCCAGCTTTCACCACTGGGAATTATTTAAGGTTGGCTCCTGTGTCCTACAAACATGCACCTTTTTCCATCTACCTTTGTTTTTTTATTTTCTGGTACCACAGAATTCCTTGGGCTCTTCTTTCATTTTCCCCATCCCAGCTGTGGGATCAACTACTTCTCCAAATAACCTTGGTTCTTTTTACTGGAGAATGACATTTAGTAATGAAGGTTTCGGTGCTAGATGTGATTAACGTCATATTTAATGGTAAAAAATGTTTTCTCCCTAAGATTAGAAACAAAGCCAGGATGTCAACTCTCATCATTTCTATTCCACTTTGTAGAAAGGTCCTACCCAATATAATAAGGCAAAAGAAATAAATAAAATACGTGCAGATTGAAAATGAAGTAAAACTTTTTATTTATAGAAGATATGATCTCCTATTTAGATAACCCTAAGTCACGTACAAAAAAAGCTACTAAAACTAATAGCTTGTAGCATACAAGGTCAATGTACAAAAATCAATCCTATTTCTACTGGTAGCAAACAATATGGAAATGAAATTTAAAAATACCATCCACATCAGAAGACATGAAATACTTATGGATAAATTTAACAAAATATGGGTAAGAACTAAACACTGAAAATTATGAAATATTACTGAGAGTAATTAAAGAAGACCTAAATAAATGGAGACATATACCATGTTCAAATGCCAATTCTTCCCAAATTTTTCTATAAATTGAACATAATCTCACAGAAAATCCCAGCAGACTTTTTTGTAGACGTTGACAAACTGAGTATAAATCTTATATAGAAACTTAACTAGATAAATTCATATTATAAAATATCCTACCAGAGAATCCTAAAGCTTGAAGATACTTCAAAGATCATAATTTTATGTGGGAGTAAAACAACTTGTCCATTTCCACACAAGAGGGAAGAAGCAGATTCAGGATGAGTATTTCCACCTTCCAGTATCAAGTTCTTTAGAGTGGTACATCATGATACTTGTCATTAAGATTAATTCACTTTTAACTTTGCCTAGGAAGAGATTTAGCTTTCCCCTAAAGATACCAGGATCTTTACATGTGCCTTCATCTCTAGGTTTGCCACAATATATAGAAAAATGGCCAATAATCATGTAATAAATCTATAAAAGTCGTAAATGTCCCAAAGCACATTAGTAAAACTGTAATAAAAAAATACCTGATCTTAGAGATGAATTAACCTTTTATGAATAAGTTAGGTGTTTTAAAGACATAGGACCCCTTAAAAACGTTTGAAAACACTAGAATTACAAATGAATTCATTAAAATAGCTACTGGCATTAGCATTCCTGTAATTAATTCCTTGTTTGTTAGTGATACAATACAAACCCAAATAAAACCAATCGTATTTTCACATCCTTTTAGAAGGAGTCTCAAAATTTAAGCATGCTGCTATGACGCTGTTCTTCTTCAGGTGTGTGAAGATGGCTGAAAACATTAGTACCTTATCTGACCTCCAGTATACTACCCACACCCCCAGAGTAAACCTGTAGCAGGCGTAAATGAGTGTAGAAACTTTGTGATTTTTGTGGTTGCGCTTCTTTATGCAAGATAGTTAACATCTTTGCTCAAATTAAGTAGCAACTATTTTTATCAACATACTAACAATTTAAACTCATTTCTTCACACATATCATCCAAAGCTGTGCTTTGGCAGCTCCTTCTCCTACCCTACTTGTTGGCTTCTCCAGTTCCATTCACCACAAGGGAGCTGCCTGGGTAGACATCTTAATAGTACCTTCGCTCTGGGCATGTTGAGCCCAGTGGAACAGTGACAGGATAAGCCTTGCTTCTTCACTGTGTGCTAAGTGGGTTCTCAGAGCGTTCTCTAGGTGATGCCAAACTACAATTTAACATGAAAAGCTGCATGCTGATGACGAAATCTTTGTAGCATATCTTACTCTCTGAATAGGACTGAAGAAAGTCCATGTTTTGCCCCTTCTTGAAGGTTAGCAGTGTCATACTGGTGCTCCACATTTGTCTCTTAAAGAAATTTTTCTTTCTGTCATATTTTGTTGTTGGTGGTTGTGGTGGAATCCTCCTTGGACAGGGTATATCAAAGGAATATTTAGTTGTGGCTTATAACTTTGTCTGCCAAAGAAAACCTCTGACCATATATTATTTCTAGGAGACACGCCAAGATCTTGATACTTTTCAGATTTCTTTTTCAGGTTCTTTTTTTTTTAATTTAATTTTATTTATTTTTTTTATACAGCAGGTTCTTATTAGTTATCTATTTTATACATATTAGTGTATATATGTCAATCCCAGTCTCCCAATATCAGGTTATTTTGTATTGCACTGACATGATAAACAGTACATAGTGCATTAGGGGCTATATATGGATGCAACTCATAAAGAATATCATCAGTGTTATAAAGTGGATGTATACCTGTCTACATGTAGCTACGAAACACTGAGGAAACTTAAGAATGGTCACAAGCTTCTCATAAGATTTGAGAAGGATCCAATACTTACCTCAGTGCTTTATACATGGTAGAAACTCAGAAGTTTTTTTTTTTTTTTTAAACATCTTTATTGGAGCATAATTGCTTCACAATGGTGTGCTAGTTTCTGCTCTATAACAAAGTGAATCAGCTATACATACACATATATCCCCATATCTCCTCTCTCTTGCATCTCCCTCCCACCCTCCCTATCCCACCCCTCTAGGTGGTCACAAAGCACCGAGCTGAAGAGATGTAAGTTTAATTGAAGTGAAGTTTGAGTAGAGGTATCGTAACATGGTGCAACTATTTTAAACACCTAGTTACAGGAAATGCTTACAAAATCACCATACTCCCTATTACTGTAACATAATACAAAAATGAAGTACTTGTCTCACTTCCTCATAACTCATATGATATCATTCTATCTTTAGGAGTTAATACAGAAGAATATTTGGCACAAAATAGACACTACATAAATGTTACTGATATATGTTTTAGAGAAAAATATGGAAACCTGGAATAAATTGAAATGGAAGGACTAACTACACAAAATGACTAGATAAAAATTCTAAGCAAATGCTGAACTACATAAAAATTTCATAGTAAAATTTTTATATTAGCATTTGAAAATCAAAATATAAAAATCAGTGTCTATACTAACAATATCTGAAGTAGTAAAAATAAAATTAAAAAAATTTTAAAGATAGAACAAACACAATAATTTCCTGTTCCTAAACTTAAGTAAACACTGCAGTATTAAAAACAAGTACTAAGCAGATTACAGTAAAAATAAAATCATATAATTTGTAGCACCCATTCTCTGCGTCTTTAAGTTCTGTTTCAAATAACAGAGATGTTCCAAAGAAGACAAATACATTTATTACTTTGTTAAGTATTAAAACTAAATTGCTTTAAATTCCTTTTAAAATAAGAAATAGTATAAATAAATATGAAGAGTTCACTTTAAAATAAAAGGCATAGAGACAAAGTTTTAAAATTATGATTGTTTTGCTAGTTAGTTTTCCTGAAGAATAACATAACATTGGTGCCTTTATTTTTTATGAATTAAGGAAATGATGAGAAGCAAACTAACAAATTACTGTGATAAAAAAGGAAAATTGTTTGATCACATTGAATAAAATTTCAAAATGCATTTTGGGAGTCAAAACTATCAAGGAAATTTTGTGCTAAGAAGTCCTATATTCAATTAAATGACTGAGTAAAAATGAAAAATATAATTACATCATTAACTTTTATTCACTTAAAAATTTTTTGCTGTAAATTCATTTTAACCAAAATATATAAACACTATGCCATGAAGATAACCTACCTTTTTATCATACACATCTTGCCAGTTTACTCCAGAAAAGAAACTGTGTCTCATAATTTCTTTTGCATCATCTGGTCCTCCACCAAGGCTGTGAGGACAGAAATAAAATTAAATGAGTATAAAACGTTTACGTAAGCTGAATGCATAACTACAAAGTTTTTGTGAAATGTAATTTTCTGTGTGTAAATAGTTCTTGTGATAAATAGCCATAAAAATAAAAAGCTTTTGTTGTAAGATCTAATTTTCCTAATATGCTATTAATAAGAACTAGCTTCAGGACAGTATGGTATTTGAAAAGAGCATAGGCTTTGGAGACAAACCTCAAACAGGCAACCGGCTCGGAAATTTATGAGGTACATGACAATAAAAAAGTTGCTTAATCTCAGTTTTCTCATCTGTATACTGGGATTAATAATACCAGCCTGGTGGATTATTGCAAGGGTTAGAAATAACATTGAGTACCTAGCACAATAAATGGTAGCTATTGTCAATTCTATAAACCAAATTTATTTTAGAACGACTTTAGTCAAAATGCACCCTTGTTAACATAAATTCTGAAAAGACTAGATAATTACTTAGAAAAAACAATTTGGAGAGCATTGCTAACAGACAGAAACTCATGGACTATTTTCATATCTCAAATGAATTTTCACAGAAATGATAAATTTAATCTATGAAATATCACTGCAATGTAATATGCTATGCAAGTTTCAATATAAATTAAAAATTTAAAAATACTCCCACCCCATCTTTGAAGGTACTGTTATTCAACTGATACCTGACACAATCTGAAATTCAGGTCTTTCTGGCTTTCTCAGTTTCATATAGTGCCTACTAGTCACTATGAAGAAAGGATGAGAGAAACAGAAAAAACAGAGAAGGAAGTAAGGTGGGAGGGAAAGAGGAAAAAGAGAAAAAAAGAAAGGACAGGGAAAGAAAAGAGGAAAAGAAAGGAAATCTATTTAAATCTGAATTTGATACAGCAAGTTTTATTTGATTTTACTCATCGTTAGGAATGATGTGTGCTGGTAAATGCTTAACAATAAGCTCTCTGAGGGAAATTATGCATATACAATATAATGCATTTTATATATATTATTATTTTTACTGATACAAGATGTGTGGAAGTAAAACATTATATAGTATTTCTAACCTCAAAATATATAAGCAAAATAGATAAGTAACCTCAAAAGCATAGATAAGAGTAAAATTTAACAACATTATTAAAGAGTGATGAGTTTTGAGTATTTTTTACCCATGATTTTAATGTTCCTGATTTAACTGTAAGCTTATATAATTTAATTTTTAATAATGACTGTATTCAACAACCAGCTCACAAAATTTTTTAAATTTAACAATTGGTTATTCTAAGCTGGTACATTTCAACTCCCAACACAACACTGAGTAGGAAGAAACGCAAATAGGTCATAGAAAACAAACAATTATACAATTTTAATGAATTCTGGTTATTATTAGGTATAAGAAATACATGACTGGGAAGAATCCAGGATCCTCTGACACATTGTCAGAATGGAAAACAAAACAATTAGCTGATACCTGAATATCTGTAGTGATGATCCTATAGTTCCCACTATCTAGGTCTCCTATCTCAAGATTCATACAGAATAAACTACACTCCTGATATGGAACTTTTAGATTGGATCAGATCATAATAGTTACATGCATATTTGCAACTTTCAGACTGGCAAATCTATATTTAGTTAACACTCGGCACTTGACTCCCTGGCCTCACTCTTTTTCATTCTATTTCAAGTTGTACATGTCTCTCTCCTGGTAGAATGCAAATTCTTTGGAGGGGAGAGTTCAGTACTGGATTATCCAAAAAGCGTTTTAAAGCTTGTACTTAGGGAGCCAGAAAAGCAGAAACATCAAAACACAGCCTTCTGAAAAGAATTATTCAACATTTCAAAGTATGCATTAAAGTAGTATGCACAAGAAAAATCAGCAGTTCATTGTATTTTCGTACATTTATGTTATTGTTTATTTCAATACTGTTTTCAATCTTAATTATATATATGAGATGATGGATGAGGTAGGAGTTGGAATGGAGAACCGTAATCATTTTTGTAATTAAAAGGTTTTAATTCAGCTTCAGTTTTTCATTTTTATGTCATCCCTCAATTCTCTAGCAATAGTTTGGCATTGGACATAGCCAGCATTTAATCTATATTTATCAAATACATATAAAATTAAAGTATCGGCCATGAATGCAATACAAAGACTAAGAATATAATCTTAGGCTGCCATTTTAGAAGTTGGTAGAGATTCTTTAACACAAGCTTCTTCAAAGTGTGAAACTGTCAAAAATTTCAACGTCAATGACTCCCTAATATACAATTTAAAACGTCAAAATTATATCAAAATATGATTTACATTAAGATATTTTTGTCTAAGAATACCAAATTTCCATATCAGAAAGCCAAACTAAAATCCTCAGCTACTATGGATTCTTCATAACGAGAAACAACATCTAATTCACATTTTCCTTGTGTTATTGAATGCAACATGAGGTCATGCTTTTCCTACAAAATTTGCATAGGAGGCTAAAGGAGATACTAATAGAATAATCGTAAAGTAATGAAGAATAAGAAATAAAAGCAAGATGAGAGCTGACTCTTTGATAGAACTGATAGCAATTCGGTAAAGAGTATCAGAGAAATTCAGGCAGTATTTAAAATAGTTGAATAGGAATAATAAAGAGGTATACTATAGTGCTATTTTTTATTACATTTCCAAAGACTTTTCAGGGTCCTTTGTTGGCTCTTTCTCTTCTTTCTACCTCTTAAATTTTGACATTTCCCAAGACTATGTCCTAGGCCACCTTCTTTTTATATTCTACTCTTTTCACTATTCTCATGGCTCCAGCTACCTCCTAGGTATCTACAGATCCCAAATCCAAATATTCAGTTCTGTGTTTCTTTTTTTTAAATTAATTTTTATTGGAGTATAGTTGCTTTACAATGTTGTGTTAGTTTCTTCTGTACAGCAAAGTGAATCAGTTATACGTACACATATGTCCCCTTTTTTTAGATTTCCTTCCCATTTAGGTCACACAAAGCATTGAACAGAGTTCCCTGTGCTATACAGTAGGTTCACATTAGTTATCTCTTTTATACATAGTAGTGTATATATGTCAATCCCAATCTCCCAATTCATCCCACCCCATCCTTGCGCCCTTGGTATCCATAAGTTTGTGGATACCAAATCTGTGTCTTTATTTCTGCTTTGCAAATAAGTTCATCTTTGCTGGGAAAACTGGACAGCTACATGTGAAAGAATGAAATTAGAACACTCCCTAACACCATACACAAAAATAAACTCAAAATGCATTAAAGACCTAAATGTCAGGACGGACAGTATAAAACTCTTAGAGGAAAACATAGGAAGAACACTCCTTGACATAAATTGCAGCAAGATCTTTTCTGACCCACCTCCTAGAGTAATGAAAATAAAAACAAAAATAAACAAATGGGACCTAATGAAACTTAAAATCTTTTGCACAGCAAAGGAAACCATAAGCAAAACGAAAAGACAACCCTCAGAATGGGAGAAAATATTTGCAAATGAAGCAATGGACAAAGGATTAATCTCCAAAATATACAAACAGCTCATGCAGCTCAGTATCAAAAAAACAAACAACCCAATGAAAAAATGGGCAGAAAACCTAAATAGATATTTCTCTAAAGAAGACATACAGATGGCCAACAAACACATGAAAAGATGCTCAACATGACTAATTATTAGAGAAATGCAAATCAAAACTATGATGAGGTATCACCTCACACCGGTCAGAATGGCCATCATCAAAAAATCTACAAACAATAAATGCTGGAGAGGAGGTGGAGAAAAGGGAATCCTCTTACACTGCTGGTGGGAATGTAAACTGGTACAGCCACTATGGAGAACAGTATGGAGGCTCCTTAAAAAACTAAAAATGGAACTACCATATGACCCAGCAATCCCACTCTTGGACATATACCCAGAGAAAATCAGTTATTGTGTTTCTATTAAGCACTGGTACTATTTTCAGCTGCCTGCTTGACATCTAGGTTTTCTATAGAAACCTCAGACTCGGTGTAGCAAAACTAATATCAACATCCACCTCATCAAGCCTCCTCCTTTGCCTGTACTCCTTCTCTGTTAATGATAACTCCATTCTCCAAACTAGTCATCCAAGTTGGAAACCTCAGAGGCATCCTGACTCCTTCCCCTTCCTCACCATTTCTATTTAATCATTCACAAAGTTCTATTTAGCACTCTTTACAACTGCTTTAGGAAGGACTCCATGTCTTATCTGGACAATTCCATATGTATTCTTAATTACTCTGCCTACCTGCCCCTGGCCCTTCACTGTTCTAATCTATCCATGACAAAGCTTCCTGAGTTACCTTTTCATAACACAGACCTGATTACACCATCCCTTACTTTTAATAATTCAGTGGCTTCTCATCCCCTTCTGAATAAAGATTAAATATTTTCTAAGAAAGATAAGGTCCTTACAATCTAACATATTGGCTTCATCTGCCAATGTTACCCAACTCATATTCTACACTCCAGTTGCTGAACTTCTCAAATGCCACGTTCATTTGCAATTCTAGCTGTTATTTACATGTAAAATTCTCTTCATGAAAGCCACTGCAAATTCCAACTCCTTTATGAACCAGCTCAAGTGTTCCAATCCCCTTAACAGCTAATAATTTCAAAAGTATTTGTATGTAGTTTAACCTGAGCATCTGTGAATATATGTTTTGTGCCCCACATTATTCTATGAACAACTAGAGCAGAGATTATCCATCTTATTCATCCTTGCATTCCCAATATTTTAATGTAGCAGTGGAGGGGCTTGACATATCTACCTTAAAAGGAAATACCAGATAGTTAAAAATACCACATCTTCTCTTTAGACAATATCAACTTCTGGGTAGACAAAACTTTAAGAGTTGTCCTACATACCAGGCCATTAACATTGTAGAAATTTACCTCACGTGTATTCAACAATTATTAAGTACCTACTACGTGCTATCCCCAGGGGGTGGGGTGTGGGTGGATGGTGGGAAATGACAATAAAAAAATGAATGAGACATAGACATGAAAACCAGGAGTCAGAAAAAGATGGGTTAAAAATTCACTGCCCTTGAAATCTAAGGCAAATCTAAGATCCAAAACTCAACTAGATAAAATTGAAATCCTAGCTCTATATAAAGATTATCTATTGCCAAGTACCACTTGTTACAATAGTTGTGAAACAATCACATCAAATGGAATACATTTTAAAACCTCAACTAAGAAAACGGTGCACTGTAAAGAAGATACAAGAGAAATATCAAATAGGCACACATAAACTTGATTTCTATTCTTGTTCTACACGAATCTTCTGTGAGAACTAGGATAAATCACTTAACCCTCCCTGGGCCTCATTTTCTCCTCAATCAAATGGAAATGAGAATAATATCTATCCTACCTACTCCACAGGCTACTAAAAAGCAAGGGAAACAAGAGATGTGCAAATGCCCTGACAAAGAACAAAAAATCACTTTATAAATATAAGGTAAGCTTTCAGTCACTAGAATTATGAAACATGTTTGAATGGTTCTTCACAAAGCAAAAAGATGGTACCTCTTTTATTATGTTTGCTTATTTCTGCTGAAGGTAAAATCATGTCCCTCACAAATTTAAAAGCTAGAAGTATGCAATGGAAACCATCTCTAAGGTAGACAAAGCCCACAATTTAAAATTCATTTATTCCTTCACTCATTAATTCAGTCTGTCAACAAATACATACTGAGCATCAACCATAAACAGAACATTAACAAAAATTATGTGAGGTGTTACAAAAGATTAAACAATATATGAAATGGCCTACCCTTAAGACGCTTAAGGTCTAAGAGATTTTCAGAGACATACTGATATGCATATATATCTACTGGAACAAAGAATATACACATGTATATACAAACACATATATTAAGGGACATTTTAAAATTAATAGTCATTTCATGTATGACTTATAAAATGTATGTGTAAATAAATATATAAACCTGAACAATGAATACTATAGCTCATTAAGCAAAGAGCTGTAGGATTCTTCAGGTCATAGCTGTAGCTACAAAAATAGAAATACAAAGTATGCAAAGACATTTTTGCCATTAGTCCTTTCAGCCATGTGTGGAAAAGAATTATCTTCAAAGACAAACAAAAAATGTAGTTAGATATGTTAACATACATACATGTGGGAGGAGAGTACACAGACAGTTCTATCTGTTTTATAATGTAAATCAGCAGAAATATAAAGCCCAGAGACTGAAAGGAAAAAAGGGATCCTCCTATCCCCACAATAGCAAGCACCATGGCAATTAAGAAACTGTTTGTTCATAAAACTCTCAAAATCTTTATGTGGTAAAATCTGTATAAAATTTCCAAGTTAGGAAAGAGTTGAGGAAATTTTTTAAATGTTCTATATTATGCAGTTAAAAATAAGTCAGTGTCTCAGTGGGAAGATGTCTACACCAAATACATTGCTTCTTGGAGTTAGTTATATTTGAATTAATTTCCACATCACAATTCCTAACCACATTCATCAGTAACTCACTGTGTGTTATTTGCGGCTTACCGTTTATTTGGATCCTTTATCAAGAGCCCTGAAAGCAATGATTTTGCATCTGAAGAGAGTGTTCGAGGAAATTTAATGTCTTCCATTAGAATTAGTTCAAAAAGTTTCTCATGATCCTGGTTGTAGAAAGGTAATCTCCCGCACATCATTTCATACATGACAACCCCAAGGCCCCACCAATCCACGGCTCGGCCATAGTCATTATCTTCTAACACCTAAAAGTGAAACCAGTAAAAGATCAATTTTTACATGTTAGCTTTTAAAGCATTATTTATAAAACATAAGATTTTTACATAACCTAGGTAGGCTATTCTGAGATCTTGACATTTAAATTATGAAGCATCCTACAAAAGATATAAATCACACCAAATACGTGAAATGTTCAATATATATCCAGAAATGACTGGGTATCAAAAAAGGTATTGCAACAGATTCTAAGTAAATGAATATATGAGTGCCCTAAGGATCAAATGAAAACTATTTGCATATTTTCACTTAGGCCTACTTAATTTTTCATTCTGGTTCCACTAACATGGACTTTAAGTAACAACTTAGAGCTAAACTGTGCTGATTATAGAGAACATAATGTGTCTACCACATTCTTGCACTGAGAAGAACCAACTACTACAAATCAAACAGTGAAAGATAGGAGTAAACAAATGCAATGTACTAGAGGAGAGTCCAGGGCATGACAACCATGAGAATAAATATAAAAACTTTTGGAGGCCCCTACATGTTTAAACTCTTTCAGGAAATATTTAAGCAACAGAGTGAATATGAAGATTTGCTGTTTGGGTTGTAATAACCTTTGGTTTCCAAAGTTTAAGTACCTCACAACAATTTCTATTAAACACAAACAATAAAAATTATGGACTCAATATTTGTAGGGTATATGACCTTAAATTTATTTCCCCAAACACATTACATGTAAAATAAATTTAGTAAGAAACAATATGCAAGTATAAGTTAGGCTACGTTAGAGCAACCTGTTCAAACTGAAACATGATGACGTGCCATTTGTCCCAGAAAGGTAAAATTTGATTTACCTTTCTACTGCATATGTTCCTCATCCAACGGAATTTTCTTTATCTATTTGGATCTTTCAATATTTTATTTTAAGATACTATATTTGAATAATCTTAAAGCTTACTTTATCTGATCCTCTTAGCTTTGGGATAAACAGATCAAGAAAACCATATACATGAAATAAATCAATCAAAAAAAATCTTATAATTGATGACATTAGAGAGAATTTGATACAGAACAAAGTAGTACTCATGTTCTAAACTTTCTTGGAGTTAAGTATGTTGTTGAAGATTACGTCTATGTGACTTTTATTTAAAATTTAACTAATAATTTCGTAAAATGCACATAATATTTTTGACAGCTACACTATGATTACTATAAATACTATGAAAGGCACTTTGGTTGACAGGGTATTTAAAGGTGGAGAATGTAATTTTAAGAAAAAAACTATGTTACCTAAAGATCTATTTAGTAGTGTTTTCAAATGCTATGAAAAGATTTTTTTTCTTCCAGTTTTACCAAGACATAATTGACATACAGCTTGATACCTATATACAGCATTGTATAAGTTTAAGGTGTACAGCATAATGATTTAACTTACATACATCATGAACTGTTTACTACAATAAGTTTAATGAACATCTATCGTCTCATATAGAAACAGAATTAAAGAATTAGAAAAAAATTTTTTCCTTGTGATGAGAACTCTTAGGGTTTACTCTCTTAACTTTCATGTGTAACATACAGCATGTTAACCATATTTATCATATTGTACATTACATCCCTAGTATTAATTCAATTTTATCATTGTTTTGTGGCTAAAGACAACTAGAAACTACATTGGCAATATATAAACATAAGTCCAGTTTCTACATTTTTCCAAACCCCTTTTGTAAATAACAAACTAAGCAAGATGTTTTTGGGGAAAACAATAAATTCTAGTTTCCATCTTTAGCCAAAAATATTTAAAATTTCTACTTGTTTGAAATGAGTAATGTGAGAACATATAGAAAACAAGAAACAACTTGAAGAGGAAGGAATTCTACTTGTGTACTTAAAGGAAATGCTGTGTATATAATTTTTAAATACCAGTGACTTTTGAATCTCTCCCACATCCGATTAGTAGAATGTACTGTTTGTAGGCCTTTATCTAATAGATGCAAGATTTTACCTAATAACAAAATTTTTTAAATATAAGTAACCTTTTACTGCATTCCTACAACAGCAACAAAACAGTGGTACATACAATAAAGAGCCAAATGTGGCTTTTAACCTCTTTTTTCATAAAACCATAAAAAGCATAAAAGCTGGATTAACTGCCTCCCGAACCCACATTTCACCAGCCGGGGTCTCATCCCCAGCTGGCAAAACTGGCAATCCTTTATTTTTGTTTAAATACCTGGTTTGCAGCCAGAAGGGAAAGTGAGTACATAAAAAAACGGTTTTATTTTTGAAGAGAAATAAGCAACTGAAAAATAAAACTGCATTGTAAAAAAATCTGCTTGATAAAATAAATTTTATTTAGCTTTGTAAAACGAACACTGATTCTCAAGTTATGTGGTTTTGCTTTTGAACATACGAGCTTTAATTGAAATATACATACATAATGCTACAATTAGAACTGTTTGCTGTATTACTTTGTACTGAACAAATTTGACGTAATGTATTATCTTACTGACATGTAAAACTTAGGCAATGTTGAGGAGAAAATACCCGAACAACTCAGCCAGGCCTCTTTATCTAAGAGTCTTTGCTATCAATTAAAAACAAAGATTTCTGTTCAACTCCTACCTCAAGACAGCTGGAAGATGAAATACACAAGAAATAAAAATAAAAGTGATTATAATATTCTACATGTGGCTATATAATAAAAAACATGTTACCACTGTTCATACAACGGCTTTTCTCTCTCCTTATATCTAAATTATTTCAAAATACAATACTTTGAAATAATGTAGAAATTCCAGAGTGAAATTAAAATCCACAGTCTAGTAATATATAAAATTTACATTCTTTAACCTAAGAGTTGCAATTCCTTCTGGTTACCTCTGACGATTTTTTTTTCCTTAGCAAAAAGGCTAATTTACTTCATGGTTATCAAGAGGGCTGATCCAACCAGTAGGATAAATGGTAATGTAGAGGTACAACAATGATAAGCTACATTTCAACTGCATTAAAATGCAATTTATCATATAATCTAGATATAAATGCAGGTCAAAACCTGCTCCTAAAGAAATAATCCACTGAAAGACTTATCCTGAAGAATTAAACTAAAGACAGTGTCTCTTTTCCATGAAATCAATGTCATTAATGTTTAAACGAAAATCAAGTTTAAATATGAATGCAGACATTTAGTATTTCCTTCTACACCTACTGTCCTCTGTAACCATAGATATAGCTTCACTTTATAAGCACATTTAACACAAATGCCCAAACAGAGATAAAGAACAAGTGGGGATTTGGAACACTAAAAGAATGTAAATGTTAAAAAATGACAAGAGGTCATATCAATAAACACCCCAACAGAGCACAAGCTCTAGGAAAAAAGTCTTAGTTTCAATGTTTCCACTAGAAGCCAGAGATTGCTTCACTTTATGATATAATAAAATCTAAGACTCAAGGAAGTCACAGCAGGTTATCAATTACTATTAAATGTTCTGGTAATATTTGATTAATATTTGATAACATTTAATGTAGATACTTCTACTTATCAAAACCCAGATGAGTTTAAAAAAATCACCATGAACAGCTCTTGAATGGTTACTAATTTCAAAGAATGACATTAAATAATAAATTATATATTTTAAAACGATACCATCAATTAAAGTTCCCAATGTAAATATTTGGCTACTGGGTACTTTCAAAAAACATATTCATTTCAATATTCTTTTCCCAATTAAGATTTACTGGGAAGCTGAAGGACCACCTTTCTCAGCTTGTTCGCCAGGCCACACAATGCACTCAAGGCAAGCAGTTATGAGGAGGCTATGTATGCCCTGGAGTGGCTTACTGCTCAATCAATAATCCTGACAGAACAGATGGGGGAAAAAATAAAACATCTAAACAAACTGTCTGTACACCTATGTTGTGAAACTAAACTGCGAACTTGGATGAACCAATTTACCGCTAATTCAAAAAAATTTTTTTCTGGTAACCTTATATTTCAGGTAACTTATATGTGTGTTTTCTATATAAACACACATTTATATACTTTATAATTTACAGAAATCCTTTAATATTCCTAACATCACAGGAATTGGCTAAAAAAATGAACTACCAATCTTCTAATTCAGATTCTAAAATGTATTGCAGCTTCAGTAGAACTATATATTTCATAAGAATTATGAATTCCATGGTTTATTGGTATTTTCTTCCTAAATATATACTTTATATCCAGTTTTCAACCGCTCTAATGATTCTAAAGAGACTGAAACTGTAAGTGCCATTTGTTCTGAATTAAGATGCTGTAAGCTTTATGGCTACCGCCTAGCATGCAGACACAAGTACTTGCATGCAGCTAACATCGTATTTTCAAAAGCATTCTCTGCCTAGAACAGGCAACATTCCTGATAAGGAGAAAAGCTAAATGGATACAATACTGGTGATTAAATCATACTTACGCATATCTTCCCAGAGATTTCTATACTTCCTTTTTATCCTGAAGCAACAAACAATATGGGATTCTAAGAAACTGGGTCTTTGTAACCAAAGTAAAAATGGCCATTGTAAAACACTATAGGTAATCACTAGTGTTCCCAGTTAGGGTTAGTTTTGTATATGTTCTTATGTTGCAGAGCATTTAAAATTAAACTCTGTGCTTAAATTAGGATCATTCCAAAGGACTGAATGCAAATATTCTGATTGTTAAAACCAAAAGACTATATAACACTGAAAAGAACTTTAGGTGAAAAATAGCTACTGTAAGAACTGACAGAACTCTAGGGAAGTAAAAGCTGCTACTTATAAATGTTGAGAGACATTAACATTGAACTAAAAATATCATTTTTGTTCATATTTAAACAATATCCAATTTGGGGACAAAATGATATATTTTTTTTACTCTGAAATTCTTTTTAATTGAAATATAGTTGATTTACAATGTTGTGTTAGTTTCAGGTATATAGCAAAATGGGATGGTTTTTAATATTATCCAGAAACAGTATGAACAGTCAGCCAACTCATGACAGAATTTCTTAAATATAAATTCTAACTATAAAGCAGACAACTTCTGTCTGAACTAATCACTGTGCTCATTTACTTAATTTTCCCCTTAATATTGGTGATGAGACCTTTTTAGAACCATCAGGAAGATGAAGGTTTTCAAAAACACCTCAAGAGGATAATTGTTACATGAATCATTAACAATTAAATAAAATATTAGGAATGTATACAGTTTTGGGAAAGCTACTAAAATAACTTTTAATTTTTACAAAAAGCTTAGAATTTGAGATTTAGTTTCATAATCTGTTAGAACCAGTAGAATTTTGTCCAAGGGTATGCAAAATGCAACTATGTGTGCTATTTTTATCTACAGATGAAATGTACAAACATATATAACTTTGACCTCATTCATTTATTTTAAGATCCCCTAAAGATAATATTGATAGAGCCCATAAAATTGTCTTTTTCATTTATTCTTTGTTGTATTTAAAATAAATAAATAAAATTCCATTTAGTACTCTTAAATCGAGTTTGGTTCTAACTACTCCCCCCATGTACACTACCCTCCATACTACCAACTACCTTCACCCTTAATTTACATGATTCTCTCAACCCATTCTGAAGAAGTTATTGTATACTTTTGGCCTTTCATTTACATAGAATTTAATTTCCATTTGTGCTATTATCTATATAGAATCACAATGACTTTAAGCAAATCTTTGTATCAAAATAGTTATCAAGGACTTCCCTGGTGGCGCAGTGGTTAAGAATCCGCCTGCCAACTCAGGGGACATGGGTTCAAGCCCTGGTCCGGGAAGATCCCACATGCCGCGGAGCAACTAAGCCCGTGCACCACAACTACTGAGCCTGCACTCTAGAGCCCGCATGCCACAACTACTGAAGCCCGCGCACCTAGAGCCCGTGCTCTGCAACAAGACAAGTCACTGCAATGAGAAGCCCGCGCACCGCAACGAAGAGTAGCCCCCGATAGCCACAGCTAGAGAAAGCCCGTGCGCAGCAATGAAGACCCAACGCAGCCAAAAATAAATAAATAAATAAAATAAATTTAAAAAATAGTTATCAAAATATTCTTGTCTATTTCAGATATTGTCAAAATACATATTATAAAAGATATTAAAGCTAGTAGACTTCAAAAGAAAAGTGAATAAAATGATACCAAGTAAATGTTTTCCAAAAATGAGGTTCTGAAAACTAGGAATACATCAAAAAATCCATTTTCAGCCACTGAAAAACACAGTATTTTACACATATGAAATAAAATTATATACACTTTTTTCCTGAACAGCAACCACCACTAGATACTATGTATTTTCCAACAATCAAGTCATTTTTTGCAATCTTTTTGTTAGTTCTAACTTGATTATCAAATAATTTTTATTTTTACACTATTACAGAAGTGCATTTCTCTAGGTTTCCAAAACCACCTTATTCAACCTTCCCCATCTGTCACCATCTGCTTCTTTTTAGCATGTACTTTTTGTGTGATCACATAAGCATGTGAAAAATAACTAACATTCAGATGATTATCTGCTGGTACATTTGAGGACTGGGCATAATAAAAGTGAACTGCCAAAACGTACTTAACACTTTTAATTTTGTTGGGTCTTGCATGTAAGCTACATTTGATTTTCAAACTGTTTTACAGTTGGAAAGTTGATCAGGTACTGCTAACTCAAGAGCAAAGCTGAGACTCTAAATAATTAGCACTGCATAAAAGGATGGTTTGGATTCAATGAGAGCCAAGGCAAATAATAAAATTTAACAGTAAGATTTTATATGTGATTTCTAATTTCTTTATAATTTCTAGGCATGAAAATATAGTAAAGATTATGAAAACAAAATCCCCTCAAAATATCTTATAGTCCATAATATATGGCAGGTCAAATTTATTTCCTTCTAATACAAGAAAGAGCAAAAACACTTTAAAACTATATATACTAATGCATTTTTAGAGATGTAGCACACTAAATGTATAGTTTATATGCCTGCTAGGACTGTATCTCTGCAACCTCTTTTAAAAAAGACACGATTTTTTTCCCTTTAATAATAAAGGTCTATAATTCTTCATCAAAAGAAGAGAACAAATACTTTAAAAATACCCTTTTTTCAACAAATGGCATTTTTATACTATAAAACTTTTCTTTTCCTGGTGGTCTTTGCCACAAGAAAAAACTTAAGTTCATTTAAAACTAAAGTTTATTTAAAAATCAGCTATGAGCCTGAGATATAGTACAGTTAATATATCAGCTTTGAACCGATTTCTAACAGTCTTTTTGAAGTATCTTTTAAATACCCTTCAACCGTCTTTAAGCAGCAAAGCATTCCTACCAGATTAAAACAGTTTAGGGACATCCCTGGCGGTCCAGTGGTTAGGACTCTGTGCTTCCACTGCAGTGGGCACGAGTTCGATCCCTGGTCGGAGAACTAACATCCCCCATGCCGTGCAGTGCGGCCAAAAAAAAAAAAAAAAAAAAGAAAAAAAACCAAAAGAAAACAAAAAACAGTTTAAAAGGTAACGGATGCCACTGCTAGATGAATGATAGGTTGCAGAAAGATCTCTCCATAATGGGTAAACAAGTCTTCTATAAGAAGAGGAGAAGGGAAAATATTGACAATGAGCCCTTCAAAAGAGAAGCAGTGCTCAGGCACATATTCCAAGTCTGATAAGCAGCTACTAATCAAGAAAAGTCTGGCATTAATAATGGCATGAACTAGAAATTTCAAGGTTCAAAGAAAGTGAGAGATACCATCTGAAGTAAAGGGAAGAGGCTAGTTTCGGCTCTTGCCAATCCCTCTCTAACTCTGACCAGCTATATCTGATCACATTATTGCCCTGCTGTTAGTTCAAAAGTGATTTTTCCTTGTCCATGAGATCAAATCTAAACTCTTTTGCATTCTGATCCCAATCTGTGTCCAGCCTCCTCTCAGTCTGCTCCCTCTTTACCGTCACCAGACCCTCCCACCACCCTTCCTTTTCCTTTCACCATTCTGTACATAATTCTAGTAAAGCAATTATTTTCTTGCACAATAATGATTATTTTACATATCCTATCACCTTAGTAAATATAGCAAGCTACCTGAGGACAAAAAACATTTCTTATGATCTTTGTATTCCCAGCACCTAAAAGAATGCATGATACCTAATAAATATTCAATAAATATTTCTTTAATTAATGAATGAGTGCTCTTCAGTGAAATGGTCCATATCAGAGACCAGAAAAAAGGACTTAAATTCTTGTTTTTAAAAGTAAGAGTATAGGGGCTTCCCTGGGGGCACAGTGGTTGAGAATCTGCCTGCCAATGCAGGAGACACGGGTTCGAGCCCTGGTCTGGGAAGATCCCACATGCCGCAGAGCGACTAGGCCCGTAAGTCACAACTACTGAGCCTGCGCGTCTGGAGCTTGTGCTCCGCAACAAGACAGCCCGCGATAGTGAGAGGCCCGCGCACCGCGATGAAGAGTGGCCCCCGCTTGCCGCAACTGGAGAAAGCCCTCGCACAGAAACGAAGACCCAACACAGCCAAAAATAAAATTAAATTAAAAAAATAAAAAATAAAAAAAAAGTAAGAGTACAACACAAAGTTACCCTGATTTAACAAAATGCAGTGTTGGACACAAATACTTAGAATATAAAAACATAACTGCATGAGAAGTTAGTTGTTTCAAGATTTGTCATCCACAGATAGTAACCACAATGCTCACTCTCCCCTGTAAAAACAAGGTGTCAAGATTTTAATTATGAATCAACATCTATCAGCCAGGGGGTATATAAACTTCTTTTAAAGACCAGACTTCTGCAACATTTTTTTTAAAAGGTATACAGAAAGGTTTTCTTACGTGTCTTTAAAAAGAAATTGACAATTCCTTGTGAATTGTAAACTTTCTATTTAGAAACAATTGGACTCTTCTTGCATTAAATTCTTGGTTTTGTTCTTCAGTTGATGACATTTGCATATAAAACAATATCTTTGTTTCTTAGGAGATCATCTGCTTCTGAAATGAGATGTATTTATCTTCTACAGAAATAATTTCCCCTAATCGTGACACAACTAATTTTGTTATTCTAAATATGGGATATCAACAGCCATAGTAAATGTATAGCAAGGGCAATTGGAACTCCAGAGAAACAAAGATTTTGTTTTTCATGACATTCACAAAAACAATCCTATTCTAGAAAATGTAATCTTGTATTTGAATAAACAAGAAAAAACATTTCTAAACTTTTACCTAATTCAGCTACAAAAATGGAAAATTTTAAACTCCAGATTTCATAACAGAAAAAATGTTATTTTTTGGCAGCCCTCGATAAAATAATATTTGGAAATTTACTGTGAAAAATACTGCTAATATTTCAAATTACTAGCATTTATTTACAGTAACTCAACATTCTTGAAATGTAAATTTAATCTCTAACTGAAAAGAACTATTGTAATAATAAACTGGCATTAGTTACTATATGTATAGGAATGCTAGTATCATTCTGAATGTATTCTTATTTCCTAATTCTTTTGATTACCTTTTGCTGTTGAGCATTTACAAAGCATCTATTTTAAAAATGACAATTATTTACATCTATAAGTGGCCTTGAAATAGTGACTGTTTTGGGCCATGATGTATGTGGTTAAAAAAGTAAAAATAGGCTTTATAAGATGAACCTAGTTAGAATCCTGATTCTATCTCTACCACCTCCTAGCTGTGTACAGTAAGTCCCCTACATATGAACAAGTTCCGCTCCGAGAGTGTGTTTGTAAGTCCAACTTGTTCGTAAGTCCAACAAAGTTAGCTTAGGTACCCAACTAACACAATTGGCTACATAGTACTGTACTGTAATAGGTTTACAATAGTTTTCACACAAATAATACATACAAAATAAACAAACAAAAAATAAAGAAAACATTTTTAATCTTACAGTACAGTACCTTGAAAAGTACGGTAGTACAGTACAACAGGTGGCATACAGGGGCTGGCATCGAGTGAACAGGCAAGAAGAGTTACTGACTGCAGAAGGGAGAGGAGGTGGGAGATGGTAGAGCTGAAGGGTTGTTAGCAATAGGAGACAGAGGGCAAGCTGCAATTTCACTCACACCTGACGTGTTCGCATCTTTGAAAGTTCGCAACTTGAAGATTCGTATGTAGGGGATTTACTGTACAGATTACATTAGAAATATTCTGATCCTCAGTTCCCTCACCTTTAAAAAAACAGGTTTTCTATCACAAAAGGTTATTCCAAATATGCAATGTACATATATAGCATGTGGCACATAATACATGTTCAATAAATAGTTATCTTCATCCATCAAAGATTAATGCCTCCCTATTTGGCTCTAGCCACACTAACCTTGTTGGAGTTTGAGGGAAGAACTGAACTTGTTCTGCCTCACAGTTTTTATACTAGCTGCTCTCTGTGTTTGGAAAGCTCTTCCCGTCTATTTTTACAATAGTTGCCTCTTAGCATTCAGGTCTCTGATTAAACCCCTCTTTCCCTGAACATTCTATCTGTAGAAGATTATATTTTCCAAAGACAGCTGCTGTAACAGTATCTCCCACCTCACATGCTCTTTTACAATGTAGAGGTAGGGTCTATGTCACTACCCCTTAAATATGTGTAGGCTTAGGAATGCTAAACCAATAAGCATATGACAGAAATGATGTGCAGTTCCTGAAACAAGGACATAAAAGGGAATTCACAGAGAAATGTTGATAGCAGCATGATCAGCCAAAACCTGGAAGCAACCTAAATGTCCATCAGCTGCTGAATGGATAAATAAAATGTGTTTATATTCATACAATAGAATATTATTTGGCCATAAAAAGGAATGAAGTATCAATAACATGCTGAAGCATGGATGAATCTTGAAAACATACTAAGTAAAAGAAGCCAGACACAAGAGGCCACATATTGTATGATTCCATTTATATGAAATGTCCAGAACAAGCACATCTATAGAGACAGAAAGTAGATTAGTAGTTGTCTGGGACGAGGGGAGATAGGGGAGGAACTAATGTGTATGGGATTTCTTTGTTGTAATAATGAAAATATTCTGGAATTAGACAGTGGTGATGATTGCACAACTTTGAACATACTAAAAACCACTACTGTGCACTTTAAAAGGCGGAATTTATGGTATGTGATAACAAAATTTTTAAAAATATACCATGAAGAAAAATTTTCAAAAAACTAATGAAACATTTCTTCATGGTTTGCTAGGTTTTAAAAAAATGGAAGCAGTTTCTAAACTGTTCCCTAGGACGTTCACTTTTAGAACCCACAGCCAAAATAGTCTGGCTACCCTGAAGCCACCAGTATGAGGAAACCAGGCCACTTGGAGAAGCTGAGGCTTTTGAGAGCCCTGTAAGGTACCAGTTGAGAGCCAGCATTAACTGTCAGACACAGAAAGAGGGGAGCTTCCAGATTCCAGCCTCCAGCCAGAGTCACCCCCTGCCGTGCCCCATGTACCATGGAGCAGTCATTCCTGCTGTCCTGACTCAGAACCTTCAATCACATAAAATGGTTAGGCTTTGCAGTGGTCTGTTTTGTAGTAATAGTAATGAGAACACTACCTAACACATCCACCACACCACAACCTCCCTTTATCTAGCTTCTTTTCCTTCATGACACATCTTCATCGCATGACATTGTTATATATATATATTTTTATTATGTCTCCCTCCACCAGAAGTGAGTTCCCTGAGAGCAGGGTCCTTTGTGTCTTGTTCGTATAAACACACCACCCAGAAAAATACCCAGTATATAGTAGATGAATAATATATAATTGTTTGAATAAACATATTAATGAATTAGTATGGAATCCTCAGCATGGGGAGGGCACTAGTTGAAGCTTGCTTTGATTTGGCATGATTTCCAAAATACAGCTACTGTCATTTCATTAACTCTCCCAATGAAATACTTCCCAATCATTAAGTATGAAAACCCACGATATTACAAATACAAATTATCACTGTTTCTTTGTTTCTAAGGAAAATCCAAGATGGTTTATAAAACTGTTCACATTCTTGCTGTAGTCATTCAATTATTCTATTTTAATAAATGAAATAAAATAGGCATAATCAAGAAATAAAACACACATGGCCAAGAAATAAAAATGGACTTTATTGTAGTTACCAGTATCCTTGTACTTATATAGTTTATAAAGTTTAACTTATATATATTTTTGCCCTAGAATACCATGTTGAACAAGTGGGAGCAAAACAGATTTGATTCATGTTGAAATCCAGGTCAGAGTAGTAGACACTGCTATTTTTTTTAATGCTTAAATGGTTTACTTTGCAAAACATTATATCAGTGTTATTTGTTTCTATGAATGGAAACATAGCCTACCTCTGGAGCCAGATACTCTGGTGTACCACAGAACGTCTTCATGGTGGCTGCATCTGTGATCCCTTCTTTGCAAAGTCCAAAATCTGTAATTTTTATGTGGCCATCTTTATCCAGCATCAAATTCTCCAACTGTGTAGTAAGAAAGATAACATAATTTGTTCCACAGTCTTCAAAAATAGGAAAATACTGTTTTGAAAAATAATTGAATGTTGAGTAAGATATTTTGGAAAGAGGACACAGAGTTCATAGAACTTTTCAGTACTGACAAACCCTGTAGCTTCCTAACTCATGTGTAAAAAGAAACATTTTATCAAATACTTCACAATAATAAATTGATTTTTAAACCCATAGGAGTAAGAGCCCGTTATTGCATAAGTTCTGAGAAGTAAAGCCTAATTAACTTCCCAAAGCAAACATCAATCCTCTTTTTTCCTGTTTAAAATAAATTGTGATCTAAACAATCCCAGAGACAAGCATCTTCTTCTGGATATATGCAGATGGTTTTCAACCATTTCTCTTGGGAGTCTAGTGCTACTATAAAATATTCACTTACAGAAATGTTTCTTTGGTGGTGGTTATAGATCAAACCTAAATCTTGTTTTATAAGGTAAGGCAATATCCTCTTTTGCAGTTCTTTGTAATAAAGAACTACCAATCCTTTTACAAATAAAAAGAATATGAAAGTCAAACATTCAACAGTTAATGAAAACATATAGCACAGGTATTATAAAGTTGGAATCTCTTTGAATCCATTAATACAAAAAGAACAATCTTGAGACGTAACCAAATAGTAAGATCATCTGCCTCAAGCGAAAATTATGAAATGCAAGGGGGAAAAGAGTTTGTGCAAAGCCAATGCAATTAAAAATAGTAACAATAACTGATCTTTTTCTTCCAATTTGAACCTAAAGTTACAATTATCATCATGCAGAGATACATGTGAGTTCTGAGTTGTAACCTTATAGTCTTACATATAGATGGGGCCCCTAATCTTGCTCAGTCATATAGATATAACCTAAAGGAACACACAGAAATGCATTCACAAAAAACACATGTGAAAAAAAATAGTAGCAGGATGAATGATAATTAACTTACTTAAGGAGTAGATCATTATTCTACTCCTTAACATGATGATGTATGAAAATGCCTACCCAAACTCTGAAGTCAGTATCAAATTCAAAATAGAACTCCATATAAGAACATAAACAGACAACAATCATATAAAATGTGATGATGTTATACTCTGTCATATTACCCAATGTCTTATAAACCAGAAACTAAATACAGTTAAGCAAGCTGTGCTCAGTGAAGGAAAGCTCAGAGTACACATTAAGTCCTTAAGTATAGAACTTAAATGTGCTACCCAACTGAACTCAACGCTCAATACGTTTCATGCACTGCATAGACTTAGAGAAATGAGTGTCTTTGACTTGTCTACAGAGAGCTGAATGAACCCTAAATATATTGCTAAACCTTTCAAAAATTAAAGTTCTCTTATTTTATCTAAATTCAGAGAGACTGCATCTTCCTCATGATTCTCTACTAACTGGAACCCCAAAATCAAACCCAATTTGCACAAATGGCAGTAAGTCCTAAATACAGAAACCAATCAGAAATGTCAAGAATCTCTGTCTACTTCTCTTTCTGCCTTGAAAACCCTTCTCTTCTTCCTGCTTCTGATTTTCTCCCCTTTTTCCTTCTCTTTCAAACAGCACTCTCTTCTTCCTCCTGCTCCTACCTTGCCATAACAAGAAAGAGAAGTATACACTGGAGTGTCTGTTGTTTTGTTGAATGAAAATATATATGCTCTTTTCTTAACTTTTAAAAATATGCTTATTGTTCTAACATGAATACATCATAACATACAAAAACAAAACCAAATTAAGTTCTTAAAATACTATATCTTTTATAATACAAAAAAATTCTTATAAAAACGTCAAATAATACATAATAATATTGAATAAAATGTGTTTGGTGTATATTATGTCAATTCACTTTATGTGCTTTACATGCAAAGTGAAACATGATAGTATGCGCTAATGTGCTAATTCTCCACATTTTGACGAGACTGTTTTGAAGTGGATAGATACAGAAGTATCAAAACATATAAATACTGTTTTTAATACCAATAAGTACATATATTTTTAAAATTCCCGATTCATACCTGATTCTCTAATCTCATATCTCATTTCCAAGATACCAAGGGTTGAGGGATGAGGAATGAAATGAGATGCAGGGACAGGGTTTGAGTGAAGAATAGGAACAGGATGAAAGTGACCAAGAGTCCCAGTTTACCTAGAACTGAGGGGGGTTCCCAGGATGCAGGACTTGAAAGTTCTACAACTGGGGAAGTTCTAGGCAAAAGAGGACAGTTGATCATTCTACTTGTTTTATAAATCAGCTTAATTACAATGATATAGTCAGAAATAAGGTCAGCCTACGGGATGACTGTGAGAGATGGGGTAAAGGTCACCATAATGGGGATAAGGTAGCATATTGCATAGGAGGCAGTAGAGAGCAATGTGCATAAGATTACGGAGTCAAGTCAGAGAACTTAAACGTAAATTCAAGTTGAACAAGTTATGTGCCTCAACTTCATCTATAACACAGAGGTAAATAACAGTAACAATTCCAATGTGATTGTTCTGAGAATTAAATGAGATACTGAATGTAGAACTTAATCAATAAATGTATTGACCATTTATTAAACATGGAGAGTTTAATGGCTGATTTATAATTTATCAAAATGGTGTGTGCTCTTCTATACAAGAGCAAAGTTCAGAAATGGAACCCTATAAAACACTTTTGTCAGCTCGGTGACTTCATTAAAAACACTTTTTAATATGCAACGATTTCTTTTGAATAAACAATAAAAATATTTTACAATTTTTGAGCCAGTTATTTTATAATAGTGTCCACCTTCTTCCATCAATTATTTTTCTTCTCTCACCATCCTGAAATGTCATTTTGCTGAGCATGAATGACAAAAACAACTTGTCCATCAGTATGAACAACAGTCAGAGATACATCACCTTAAAAAAAATGATATCCCCAAATCTAATCTTGTATAAAGATAAATTGGGGGTAATTAAATATCCAGTCTGGTTTAAAAAATAAATAATAATTTTATATAGATGCATAACAAAGTTTTCATAAAATATAAGAACGATCAGTGTTATGATTCACAAATGTGAAGGATGCACAGAATCACCTGGTAATCTTTCCAAAGCAGATCAATGGCTTAGATATACCAAAAACACCTGGAAATCACTTCCTTAGTGCATTTGACACTAACATAAAGAAGATTTAGTCAAACATTTTTAGGGACCCTTCCACTGTGTAAAGGAGGAATAAAAATATTTACAAATCACCTTTCTTTGGTTCTCTCTCCTAAATCTAATGCTTTCCTTCTTCCTTTTTTTAACCATAAAAGGAAAAATGCATACACTGTAACTGACTGTTCAGGTACTCTCTATTATAAAACTTTATATGCATCTGTTTTATCTGCACTATCAATCTTAGCATCTAGGATTGAGAGCAGGGCATTATGTTTATGCTTAATGGATGCATCCACCAGCAAAAGCAATGTATGAAGTTAAATAGGAAGTCTGAAAGAAAAGATTATATATTCAAATCTGGGTAATGCTTACAATTTGTATCAGAGGATTGTTTGTCATCTAATAGTTCATACTTTGAGGAGACAAAAATATTAGTCATGCTAGAGTTTCCATTTAAAAAGGCAACATTTTTTACCCAGTTGAATTGGACAGGCATTATTTGACAGAGGATCTTGATTTGGTAGATTTTGAAATCTTTTTTCCTCTGTGCTTTGTGAACAAGAAATTATAGCAAGAAAACACTAGGCTCCTTTTTCTGCTCTTGCTGGTGTCTCGAATAAAATTAAACTCTTCTTATTAGAAAGTTTAAGAGTTTTTAACTTTTAAGTTTTTAAAAGCTTTCTAATATACAATTCATATATATTCTAATATCTATCTATGATAAATATACACACACATATATATATCTTTTAGGTATCATTTTAATTAAATGGCTGACACTTTGTGATTAAACAAAGGAATGATAATAGCAGTTCCTAAGGGCTCTGACAACTACTGTAGCAATACCAAAAACAAGACCCTTCACTCACTCTTACAAACCCTTTTTAGCACAGTTACATCAGTACAAAGACTGCCTCAGGCTCAAGAATGTAATAAGAAATTCCTCCCCTGCACACTGCATATTTAGGTTTATGGGTATCCAAGTTGCAAATGTCACATGGCTGACCTACAGGAACTTAATGACCATGGAATTAAGACAGTGTGTTGAAATGCTGAAAGGAAAACTTTGAACCTTCCTAAGATGGAAAAGAACTCACAATATACAATAGCAGAGATCCCATCTAGGTTAGGGTTTAAGAAATACTACATTTAAGAATTTACTACACTTGAGTAACATAGCTCAATAGTATAAGTTAATGTTAGAGGTGGAAGGGGTTCTTAGTAGCAGTGGCTTAAAATTTTTATGAAAGAGGAAATCCAGAGTGACTGGTTAGAAGTGGGAGTTAGAGGATGTGTCTTGAGACTCTGTATGTAAAGTAAGCACACTGTTTCATTCAGACCGCTGGTTTATTTAGGAGTTGAGGAAGACTGGGAGGGCTGTGATATAAGGCTCTCTGAAACCATCCCTTTGTGCCATCACTGAGTCTTAGAAATTATCTAAATCTATCTGGCAGTTTCTCACATTAACAATGTAAGTGGTTAAATTAACCATTAAATTCTCTGATTAGGTAGAAAACAAGATTAGATTTTCCACAAGTAGAATACAGTAGCAATTTACGCATTTTTTTGCCCCTCCCCCTGTCATAAATTCTTGGGAGAAATTAATTCTTTTTAAAAAATATTTATTTATTTATTTATTTATTTATGGCTGTGTTGGGTCTTTGTTGCTGTGCACGGGCTTTCTCTAGTTGCGGCGAGCGGGGGGTACTCCTCGTTGTGGTGCGCAGGCTTCTCATTGTGGTGGCTTCTCTTGTTGTGGAGCACGGGCTCTAGGTGCGTGGGCTTCAGTAGTTGTGGCACGTGGGCTCAGTAGTTGTGGCACATGCGCTTAGTTGCTCCACAGCATGCGGGATCCTCCCAGACCAGGGATGGAACCCGTGTCCCCTACATTGGCAGGCGGATTCTCAACCACTACACCACCAGGGAAGTCCCAGAAATTAATTCTTAATGAAATTCCAGTATCAGTACCTTTGCAAATGTCCCTAATTCAGCCTATCCTATCCTTGGATGGCCATCGTCATTGAAAAGAAAGGTATATTGAATACTTACAAAAACAAGAGCTAAGCAGAAAAGAAGTTTTCAAAAAAATTTATACTACTGACACAGTCTTAGGAGAGATTTCTTCAAATTTTTATGCTATCATAAAGCAACATCAGTTTTTCCTAAGTAATCACAAAGAATTTGGGTCCTTACTGAAGCAAAATTTAATATCATGACATGTATTG
This sequence comes from Balaenoptera musculus, assembly GCF_009873245.2. Taxonomy (NCBI): domain Eukaryota; kingdom Metazoa; phylum Chordata; class Mammalia; order Artiodactyla; family Balaenopteridae; genus Balaenoptera; species Balaenoptera musculus. The sequence continues at coordinate 156,903,944 of NC_045785.1, forward strand.
ATAAATTATGCAAACTTACTTTTTAAAGTACAACAAAAGTTGCAATAATTTATCTGTTGCTGTGAACACCAAGTTATTAGGAACTATGAACTGATAAAATGTCTTAAATTAACTTGCACATGAAATAAGGCTTTGCCTCTAATGATGAATGGGGCAGTGGCAAACAGGTACTGATTTACTTGAGAGGTGCAGCTACCATAAGTATCTCAAATGGATTTGTATTTGAATAAACACAAGGTCATTAGTAAGGAGAAGACAGACAAATCTGAGATAAATCAAAGTGGGTACCTAAATCAGTTTTTGATAATGCTATTTTGAATATATTTTGTATAAGTATATTTAAAACATTCCTTCTCTTATCTTTGGCAGCTTTATTCAAATTTTAGATTTACAAAGATATCCTAGAATTAATCCAATGAATTCCCCCACCTAAAGTTCATTTCATCTCTAGAAAGGCAGAATGGTGTAATAAAAAGAACATTATACCTGGAGCTAGGATTCATGGAATCCAATAATCTTGACTATGTCATCAACTTAGTCCATTACTTTGAGTAAATCCCTTACTAGGCTTCTAGTCTTCAATGAGCTCAGCTGTAAACTATGGGTCAGCTCTAAATTTTTATGATTCTACCTAAAGATCTCATTCTATCATGTGCAATATGGATACAAACAACACGTATAAATTGTGAATGTCTGACTTTTTACATTATCCATTCTTCTCGGTGTATGTTCCATGGATTCTGTCCAATGCTATACATTTACTTAGACCTTTAACTTAAGGTTATATTAAAAAGTAAATAAATTCAGAGAGCAGAGGCCACTTAATTGTCTAAGAAAGTTAGTGGTCTGTTTATATGGTAACTACCTGACTGGTATTCATATACAAAGTATTAGCACTGTGGCTTAATAAATTTAGTCTAATTTCATCATCAGAAAGGATGGAGCAACAAAACTCATTAAATGAACTTCAATGTACCAATATGTTGATTCATTAATGAGAAATGATCAATGGAGATGCTGACCAAAACCATCCCAATTATATCATTCCTTAATCAATGCTAGCAATCAAGTGAGTATTCTTTTGTTTCTTTAAACTAATAATTCCATCCTCCAGCTTTAAGCATTTTGGATATATTACTAAGTACTTCAAAATTATTCTCATTTTCTTAAATCCAGGAAATTCTCCCCCTTCTCCCTACAAACAGAATTCATAAAATATAAAGTGGGAATGGTAGGGGGGAGTAGATCAGGCAGAGAAGAGCTAACTACTCCTAAGTAAATTTGGAAATGCTATATAACTTATGTTTTCTCATACCATATAACTAAATTCTTTTTTAAAACTCTGGATTCAAGACATTTAAACGTTATAGGATTATTTGGCCATTCAGACATCAGATATAGGGATGCTGAATTCTGCCACTCCTGGCTATAAAAAGCTGCAGGCTAAATATAATCATATTGTTGATTTATATCCATCTCTGGTCTATTTGGGCACTTAGTTGATCATCCCTGATATAGATATAGTTGCATAGTTCATTTTTCCTAAAAACAGAATTTTATAGCTTCTTTAATCAATAATATGTTAAGAAATAAAACAATAAAGAAGATGTGGCACATATATACAATGGAATATTATTCAGCCATAAAAAGAAACGAAACTGAGTTATTTGTAGTGAGGTGGATGGACCTAGAGTCTGTCATACAGAGTGAAGTAAGTCAGAAAGAGAAAAAATACCATATGCTAACACATATATATGGAATCTAAAAAAAAAGAAAAAGGTTCTGAAGAACCTAGGGGCAGGACAGGAATAAAGACGCAGACATAGAGAATGGACTTGGACTTGAGGACATAGGGAGGGGGAAGGGTAAGCTGAGATGAAGTGAGAGAGTGACATGGACATATATACACTACCAAATGTAAAATCGATAGCTAGTGGGAAGCAGCCACATAGCACAGGGAGATCAGCTCGGTGCTTTGTGACCACCTAGAGGGATAGGATAGGGAGGGTGGGAGGGAGACGCAAGAGGGAGGAGATATGGGGATATATGTATATGTATAACTGATTCACTTTGTTATAAAGCAGAAACTAACACACCATTGTAGAGCAATTATACTCCAATAAAGATGTTAAAAAAATACATACTACATTTCATTGTCATCATGTAAAATAATATTTTTTGAGATAGTTACTTCTTAGGGATCATTCATAATACAAATGTATGTGAGAGCAACATCTTAAAATAACTTAGACAACTGCTTAAATAATTAGATAACTTAAGAATCACAGGTGTTTAAAAAGGAGTGAATGGGAGTGAGGGGATAATTGTGATTTCTCTTACGTGCTATAATATGTAAATATATACCTTATTTCATAGAAACAGAATTTCATAGAAGACTAGTATAACTTCTATTTCTACAAATCATAATTTAAATGAACTAGTACTTGATAAATAAAGCAATTCTGTGTCAGATTTTAATAGGTCAAGATTATCATATGATTTACTTTTTAAGAAAGTAAGATTGTCACATTTAGAACTTGTTCAGAGTGTGTCATGGTACAAGTTTCCTTAATATGACCAATCTAATTCAAAACAGTGTCACGAGAATTACTGCTACCTTTTATGAGTTACTCCAGGGGTCAGCAAAATATGGCCTGTGGGTGAAATCTTGCCTACTGCCTGTTTTTGTAATTAAAGTTTTACGGGAACACAGCCAGACACGCTCATTTACATATTGTCTGTGGCTGCTTTCACCCTACAACAGCAGCACTGAGGAGTTGCAAAAGACACTGTAAGAGCAGCAAAGCCTAAAATATTTACTATCTGGCCTTCACAGAAAGTTTGCCAATCCCTGAGCTATTCTGAGGGTCTTAACAGAAAGAAACTTAGAGAAATAAAGTCACTATTACTGATAAAACAAATACAGTGCTTTTTAAAATGGAAACTAAACAAATTGATAAAAGGCTATATTAAAATGCTTCAGGTATTTAAACCCACTAAAAATTTAATACCAAATCAAATATTTTCCTTCCCCCAAATAATCTTATTTATTATAAAAATTTCTTCATAATACATCACAGGATGTTAGAATATAATAATGAAATTTATTTTAAAATGTCACTTGCAAAGTTACTTGACTTATAATCAGATGTTTAACATTACTCATTACACTTTCAGAAAAACGAAACTATTATTGGTAGATCATATTTGATCAGAGCAGTCAAAAAGAACTTATTTTGCATGTCAAAAACTTGGACATAAAAGAACTACACGTTTACTGGTGAATGAAATTTCCTGTCAAATACAGTGAACCAAATTCTTAAACAGAGTGGTTTTATTTCCCAACTAAATCTGCTTTTCTCCAAACTGTGTAACTTTGTAATTACTTTGTGTTTGTCCCTACAGCCTCTGCAAAAACAAATTCTGATTACTTTTCTTTTTTACCTTGAGATCACGGTACACAATCTTTCCGGAATGTAGATAGTCCAAGGCAGAGACAATTTCTGCACCATAGAAACGTGTGCGGTCCTCAGAGAACACCCGCTCTCTCGACAAATGGAAAAACAGCTGCAGGGTAAACAGCAGGGACAGGATTGTAATAATTACTGATTTAGTGGGGGAAATTAACACAAACATAAAACACCTCTCACCACCATATTGTGATGATAGATAGTGTACTCTCAGTGGACACTGAGCACTCTTACACAGCAGCTGGCTTATCTTTTCCAGGTTTCCAAGGGGAGACTGCGAGCTGTTAAATCAGCGCTTTAATCAATATACCAATCTTGTTTAAGGCATTCTGCTTGCTACCCATTTAACCTTCAGTTACCAGAGGAAAAAGTATGCATCATCAGATTACATCTCTCCCTCAGTATACTGTTGCTTCACTCTTTCAAGGATTAGGTATTGAGACTTTATTAAAATAAATGCACATAAGCAAGATGTAATATTTCTACTTAATTATCTGATTTACACTTGATTTCAAAGAAAGGACTGCTGATTTGTGGAACCTTATTTATGTGAACTTGTTAAATTCTACAACTCTTGATTCATCATGGTACCTCTAGAAATGTTTTCAACGTTTAAATACATGTTTTCTGCAATGAGAAACTGTGAGGCTTTACGTTTTCAATTTATTTTAGTAATGCCCAAAATGGACTGAGAAGCTCCCATTATTTCCCTAATAGTTCTCAATGTAGACTCTTCCTATTTCAATAATAATTAACTATGACACCAATCTTTTCAAATGTAATCACTTAAAACTATAAGCCCATCCATTTCCCGTTAACAACAGTCAACAAATATTTATTGGGTTCTCACTGTGGTCAAGCATCCAGCTCTCCATTTAGACAGCCTCTTTATTTAAGAAACTGCCTGTCTCAGCTCTCAGTTCAATAATGTATATGAGGAAGGAGCCAGTTTCAGGCACTATGAATTGACTACTGACCTTTTTGTGTACTGTTTCACTGTATTAAGAAATCCACCAAGAACAACAAAAGATGGTTCGCAGTGCTGAGCACACTGCCAAGTATCACAGTAGGTACTCAATACATGTCTTTGATTAAAGAAATGAACCAATCAATGTATCCTTGACTGCAAGATCAGAAATTAACTATATTTTCACATGGATTACTTCTACAAACTGCTTCTACAAATTTGTAAGAATTATGGTTAACTGAGATTTGTTTCTCGCACACCAAATCATAATTTAGGTAACATAAAAGAGGTTCTCTATAGATTCCATCTTCCCTTTTCCCACCTCCAACTCCACTTAAGAGTTTATCATTATTTTAAGATAAAATTTATGCATAACCCATTGTCATAGTAAAGAGAGGGAGGTAATATCATGTAACTATTGCCAAAAAAGACTGGCTCAACATTACTTATAGTAAAACTAAAATGTTTGGCAGATAGCCTCTAAACTTTAATGCTCTCTACTATATTGTCATATTTTATCAAATCTAAGATGCTGTTGATTGCAACTCCACCAACTTTTTATGTTAATACCAAGAAAAAAAATGAGGTCAATTAAAACTATGACACACCATCAAATATAAAAGGCATTCTGATTGAAGAAATGTTCAATGTGTCTTATAAATGACCAAATATACTATGTCAAAAATCAAACCAATGTATGAAATTACTCAGGGATATGCTTCAAAATTCATTCATTTTATACAGGCACATACATGTTATTAATGCTCTACCATTCAAACAAAGACAGGAAGTAGAAAGAAGCATGGATCATCAGTTAAACCATTCTGAAATATTTCTAGGTCAAAGTAATTTCTGTCATCCTTTAATACAAAATATCACTAATTTTGATGAAGGAACCCCTGTGACCCAGATTTGTGGTAGTCTTCTAATGAGATGAAAATAATGGTTAGATTTCTAAATTTTCTTCTAATGTCAAGCCTAGTACCCACTCATCTACTATACAAAAGATATAGATCTTCCCTAAATCAGCATAATACATGCAGGCTTCTAGATCTTTATTTAGACCATAAATTTTCAATTTGTCTTCCAGCCAATTTCTATAAAAATATCAGCTAAAAAAAAAAAAAAGCTACTTAAGGAGAAGAACTCTATTTCTCAATCTGCTCTCCTCTGATGTCTACCCTTGCTACTTTATGGAACTTATTCCTGTTAACATAACCAAGAACTTCTCGTTCTGGAGCTTAGAACATCACTTATTACCCTCTCCTTCTTATAAACATTCCTTGGCTTTGGTACTACAACTCTCCTGATTTTCTCTGAATAGTCCTTCTAACTTTCTACCTTGGCTTTGAACCAACTTTCCATTTAGTGAGCATCAATTACTTTAAAGTCACTGTTATTGGACACTGGGAAGAGAAAAAGAGGGCATACAATGGTGATTAAGACATAATCCCTGACCTTAAGAAATTCAACCCAATGAAGGAGATATATGCATAGATAAAAAAACAAGAGAGCTATGAGAAATTCTGTAATTCTAATATTAAAAATGCCTTGGAGGCAAAGGATGATTAATCTTTATTGGAATGATCTGAGAAGACTTCACAGATAAGGTATATCTCACGTTTTGAAGGATGGATTTTTCACAAATGGAGAATATAAGGGAAGCATTCAAAACAGTGCAAGTTTTATCTATCTTAATATTTTGACCACAGCCTAGTATAGTACATCAACATAGTAGGTAATTAATAAATGTATGTGGAACAAATTAATCCCTCTTAATATCCATCTTAATATTTTGACCACAAGTTCTATCCATCTTAATATTTTGACCACAGCCTAGTATCGTCCATCAACATAGTAGGTAATTAATAGATGTATGTAGAAGAAATTAATTCTAAAGAAAAAAAAAATAGTAATGGCAAGGAAACAACACATAGGGACGGCATGTAGCTGAAGAACAATAATACACATTCATGCTAATGACAGAACTTAAGCAAAAAAAAGAAAACAAAAAATAAACCCACAAAGATGAGGCCAGATTGTTTAGGACCTTGACTGCCATGATATGGTTTAGAGATTAATTTTGTAGATAAGGAGTGTCAAAGACATTTGGGTTAAAAATTTTAGCATAATTTTATTTATTTATTTATTTATTTTTGGCTGTGTTGGGTCTTTGTTGCTGCGCATTGGCTTTCTCTAGTTGCGGCGAGTGGGGGATACTCTTTGTTGCGGTGTGCAGGCTTCTCTTGTTGAGGAGCATGGGCTCTAGGCGCACAGGCTTCAGTAGTTGTGGCACGTGGGCTCAGTAGTTGTGGCTCGCAGGCTCTAGAGTGCAGGCTTAGTAGTTGTGGCACACAGGCTTAGCTGCTCCGTGGCATGTGGGATCTTTCTGGACCAGGGCTTGAATACATGTCCCCTGCATTGGCAGAAGGATTCTTAACCACTGTGCCACCAGGGAAGTCCGAAAAAAATTAGCATAATTTTAAGTAGACAACTCTGGCAGCAACTAGAGAATCAATTAAAAAAATCTGAGACTACAGTAGTCAGGTAAACAATTCATAAAGTGCAACAAAACTTACTGAACACCAATTCAGTACAACCATTGTGAAAAAGCTGCAGACACAACGAGAGGAAATGGTACCAATCTGAAAGAATATCACTATTTGGTTAGAACAACCAGATATATAAATAATTCCACTAAAAATATGTAGTTATAAAATAGAAAGCACACTTAAAGAAGTGAATAAGTATGTTTGGTAATATAAGAAGTAACCTTTGAGCTGGATAAGAGCTTCTGAGGAACATTAGTGCTAGTAACAGACCTTTCAAGACAGTCAATATTCCAGAGGGAACTAGCTTGCACCATTTGGGCAAAGGCAGAGAGCAACAGTGTTGAAGTTTCCCTAAGGATGGCTGAGTAGGTGTTGCTGCCAGCAGTGTAAAGGAAAAGAATGGGGATGGGGACAGAGGAGCAATGGATTTTATTTTGACCTGTTGACATTTAAATAAGAACTTGATAGCACAGCTTCAGAACTACGGGACCAAAGGGTATAAAGGTAAATGTGTGAGTCATTTATATAAAGGATACTGTTGACACCAAGGAAGCAAGGTATAGCCCAGAAATTTAGTAGAAACTGAAAATAGAGTTAAGGTCAGAATTTTAGGGTATGACTGCACATAAGGACAGGAAAAAGAAGTAGAACAGGATATTAAGATAGAGTCCTAAAAGAAATACAAACAGAAAGAATACCTGAAGAATAAAGGAAAAGAAAGTTTCAGGAAGGAAATGAACATTTACCAGGCATAGGAATTAGGTCATATGTTACCTTTCAGGGAAGAGATGTCATACTTAGGTGGGCTAAGAAGAGAATATAAAGGTAGAAATGGTATGTGACTCTTTTAGAAAAAATAAATGAGATGAACCAAGATATTATTGAAACAGAAGATTTTTGCTCAACATATTAATGCTCTCAAGAAAACTTCTGTCTGAAGAAATTTAGAGATACTATAAAGCTACAATTCATATGGAATAGGCATATAAATTAAAAGAAATATCAATGAAATCAGGCAGCCAGAAACAGGTTACTTTATAAAAATTTAGAATATGGTAAAGTTGATGATTATATATAAGGATATGAAGTATATGGGGAAAAAATGACCATTTAATAAATGGTGCCACAACATTTACTTAACTTTGGAGAAAAGTCAGAAGAGTGCCATTATTGAACACACAGGCATTCAGTAGATATTTCAAAGAAGTCAGAGTAAAAGCTAAACCATACATTAACAAAGCTAACAAACAAGACTGTAAAATATCATATTTGCAAATAACTGCTCTCCAGAACAAGATGTAACACTCTTTGAAGGAAGACAACAAAATCTAAACACTCAAGTAAAATCAAAGTATCTAGTATACAATCAACAATTACTAGACATGAGAAGATGCAGGAAAATATGACCCATCACCAACAAAAAAGTCAGTCATTAGACAAAGACCTCAAAAATAACAGAGATGATGGAATTAATAGACAGTAACTTTAAAGCAGTATAGGAACATAAAGAAGAGATAATGGGAAATAGAAATAAATAGGACGTTTAAAGATGAAACATATAATACCTGAATAAAAATTTCACTAGATGGGATTAACAACAGATTAGACACTGCAAGAGAAAAGACAAATGAACAAGAAATCACAGCAGAAGAAAACTATATAAATTGCACCTGAAAAAAAAAAATCTCAGCAACCTCTTGGACAGTGTCAAGGAGTCTAGCATATGGATAACAGCAGATCCTGAAAGGGAGAGGGAGACATCTGCAAAATAATGCCTGAATTTTTCCAAACTAGGATAAAAAAAGATAAATGCACAGATTAGGTATTTCATCGAAACTCAGTGAGATGAAAACTCACAAACATGCATCAATACTCAGAACATAACCAGTCAGATCACACTAAAATTGCTGAAAAACCGGTGACAGAAAATCTTTAAAAAATTCTGAAGGGAAAAAAAACCCAATACATACAGAAGAACAAATAGGAGAATTTCCCCAGACTTCTCCTCAGAAACTATATAAGTGAAAGGACAATGGAACGATACATCCAAATTGCTGAAAGAAAAAAAACACATCCTAAAATTTTGCATCCAGTGGAAATATCCATAAAGTATAAAGGTTAGAGACTTCTGTTTTGACCATGATATAGAATAAATAAAACAAGGATTTTCATACATTAAGCATTAGGCTTCAAGGTACTGTGACTCCAAAGAAAAGGGAAACAAGGTGGTAATTATGGTTGTTCCAGCTTGCTGCCTGAAGAGACCATCCAGAATGTAACACAGGGAAAGGAAACCGAAACAGAACCTGTGGAATCCTTGAAGTAAGGATAGAGAGTTCAGAGACTGGGGAGACCAAAGTATCTATAATTCATGAGGCAGAGAACCACAAAGAGGAGAGCTCCAGGGACCTGCAATGAACTGCCTCTGAGTCTTACTAATCAGCATGTGTATATGAGGAAAATTCTGAGGCCAGGGAAAAGAGCCATTGGAAAGAATCAGGTGAAAAAAATCACAGGTTCATAGAGCTAAAAATACTTTTTGTTCTTACCAGGCAAAATGGAAAAACTTCTTAAGAAATGTGGCACCCACTAGAGTCCTTGAGGATACTGCCTCTATAGTGCAGCAGTATTAGTGTTAGAGCAAAGGACACACACATATGTCAAACTGATTTTTGCCAAAGGTGTCAAGGTCATTCAATGGGGCAAAGGATAGACTTTTCAACAATAGATTCTGGAATAACCAAATATCCACATGGGATAAAAAATGAACTTCAATCCTTAGCTTACAGCATACATAAAAATAAAAAATATCATAAACCTAAATGTAATAGCACAATTATAAAAGTTATAAAAGGAAATATAGGAGAAAATATTTGTCATCCATGATAGACAAAGATTTCTTAGATAGTATTTTAAAAAAAAACAAAGAAGACAAACTGATAAATTGGATTTCAAAATTTAAAACTTCTGTTACTCAGAAAATATCACTGAGACAATGAAAAGGCAAGGTACAGTCTGAGAGGAACTTTTTTTTTTTTTCTAAGAGGGAAGTTTATAGAAATACAATCTTACCTCAGGAAACAAGAAAAACTACTATTAAAATATATTGTAAGCTATAAGAATTAAGAGAATGTTGTACTGTTTCTTGACTATACAGAATAATTAATGGCTCTAAATAGAAGTCCCAAAGTAGATTCGAATTTATGTTATAAAGGTAGCATTTCAAATCAATGTAGTAAATATGGCTTATTTTATAAATGGTACTGGGATATCTCGGCTACTATCTGAAAAAAATAAAGTATAATCTTTAGTGCATATTTTACATGAAAGAAACTTCAGATGCATCAAAAATTTAAATGCAATAATGGGAATACTAAAAGTAGTCGAAGTATACTGTGAGGAGATTTTGTATGACAGATTTTAATGCGGAGAGCCTTACTAAGTATGATAACAAAATCCAAACACAAATAAAGATCCACACATTTGTTCACAACAATAAAAAAGCTTCTGAACTGCCAACGGGGGTGGAGGGAGAGGGGAACAGGGGAGGTGAGAGGCACCCAGTAAACAAGATCAGAAGACAAGTAACAAAATGGAAGTAAAATTTGTGAATAATGATACAGAGAAACAACGAATTGCCTTAATATATAGAGATCTCTTGTAAATCAATAAGAGAAAAGACCAGTAACCGGTAGGAAAATGAGCAAAAGAGAAAAACAGAATATTTCTGCAAAGTGAGAGGAACTATTTATAATACATACATTTGGCAAACTATTTGTAACCAGAATATATAAAGAACTCTTATAATTCAATAATAAGATAACCCAATTAATAAATAGACAAAATATTTGAACATACAGGTAAAAAAAATGTATGCAAATGGCCAATATGTGAAAATATATTTAATATCATTAGTCATCAGAAAAATGCAACTCAAAACCAACCGCAATAATACACTTCTATATACTCATTAGAATGACTACAATTAAAAAGACTGACCACACCAAGAGTTGGTGTGGATATGGAACAACTAGAATTCTTGTGGCATTGATACTAGGAATGCAAAATGACACAACTATTTTGGAAAACAGTTTTGGAATTTTTCAAAATGTAAACATATGCTTATTATAAACTCAACAATTATACTCCCCAGTATTTAGCCAAGAAAAAAGAAAACTTGTACATGTATGTGCATATCAGCTTTATTCATAGTAGGCGATGACTGGAAACAATCCAAATGTACACCAAAAGCAGGACAGATTAAAAAACATTGATATAGCATGCTCATGACTCAGCAATGAAGGAACAAACTACTGAGACACGGATAATCTCAAAAACGTTAGGCTGAGCAAAAGAAATAGAAACAGACATAAAAGAGTACATATTGTATGATTCCACTTCTGTGAAATTTTAGAAAAGGTAAATCAAATCTTTAGTGTCAGAAAGCAGATCAGTAATTGCCTAGGGCCAGGTATAGGAGCAGGAGATGACAGAATGAGACAGGGAAGACTGACTGCAAAGAGGCATAGCAGAACTTTTTGTGGCAGTGGAAATGTTCTGCACCTTTTTGTAATGGGGACTACATGCATAGATGTTTGTCAAAAGTCATATAAGTTATGCATACTTAAAGTGAGTACATTTTATTGTATGTAGCTTATACTTAAGTAAAGTTGGTTAAGTAATGGAAACAATCTAAACGTTCAAAAATATAGTAAGGATTTAATAAATTACATCTGCATAATTAATTACTAGGCAACTAATATGTATTTTACAATATTAAATAAAATGGAAATTATGGGTACAGTATAAAAACAGGGAAATACATTAATATGGTAATAGTGATCATTGCTGGATGGTAAGATTTAGAGTATTTTTTTTCTGTTTTATACCTTGAAAATTACCTGTAATAATTTGTTTAATATCCATTTCCCAGAGCACTATACTTTCCTTAAATGTGAGACCATCTGTCTTCCTCATGACACGTACTAAATACATAGCACAGTGACTAGCTTGTAGCACGCAGTCAATAAATAAGTATTTTATCAATTGAACTGAAATAACTTTTTGATTTTTTCTGCAATATACATGTACTGTTGTTACTTTCATAATGGGAGAAATTTTATAAAGGTTTTAAGTAAACATACTGTTGATGACTTTACTGATTCAGGCTTCTAACAATTTTTTTTTTTTTTCTTGGCAGAGGCACAGGAGAAAGAGGAAGACTGCACAAGTGCTCTATAGCTTTGCATCCTCAGCACCAAGCCTAGCATGTAGCACATATTAGGTACTTAATAAATACGTACTGCAAAGAATAAAGTTAAATTAAAAAATACTTTCCAAAGAATTATTTATAAGGAAAATAAGGCTTAAAGTTTTGAAGGTAAAGTATTTTTATTAGAAACATTAAAAAATCACATACAATAACTAAATAATCTTGTTTTTGTTAAGAAAATGAATTTTTTGCTCCTCAAGCAAGGAACATACCTTTAGAAATTTAAGTTCCTTTAGCAACGACTACATGTTTGTGTGTGTGTGTGTTGTGCTTAGCAATGCTGTGGGAATATAGTAATGTAAATATTAATAGATTGTCTTAATGATCTAAATATACAAGTTTATATTTCATTACAAACCCGGAATGTTTACCTTTAAAATAAATTGTTATATTTTGAAAAATATGCAACAAACTTTTAAAAAAAATAAAGATCTAGACTTAAACAACATCTTGAGAACTATCACTGCAATCTAAGACTTTAAATTCAATTACATTTCTTTCTTGCAAATACTGTCTATACAAATTTTAGTCACTCCTTTGTAATAGCAAAATATCAGTTAACAGAGAATAACAAAATATGCTCAATATGGGTCAATAATTACAATGATTACATTCATTATCATAATATTGATTGAGCTTGGAACCTGAGTAACCTAAAGACAACTAATTAATTAAGCAATGAGACATGGTAGTTTGTGCAATAATGCTGATTAACACATCCCTTAGGTTTACAAAAAGACCTAAGATGAAAAGAATGTCTCTAGCTCACATACAAGAAAACTAGTCAACAATACTGTCTTAGTCCATTTGGGATGTTATAACAGATTACCACAGACTGGGTGGATTATAAACTACAGAAATTTATTTCCAACAATTCTGGAGGCTGCGAAGTCCAAGATCAATGCACTTGCAGATCGGGTACCTGCTTCCTGGTTCACAGACAGCTGTCTTTTCACAGTGTCCTCACAATGGGGAAGGAGCAACTGAACTCTCTGAGGTGTCCCTTATAAGGGCACTAATCCGATTCAGGAGGGCTCCACCTTCATGACCTAATCACTAGAAAGGCCCCACCTTCCAAATGCCATCACACTAGGGATTAGGTTTCCACATATGAGTTTAGGGGGGACATAAAGATTCAGTCTGTAGCAAATACTATACTACACAATTGGAATGGTATCAGTTATACAATAAAACATTTAAACATGTACTTTTATAGGATCAAATAAAAGTACACTTACATTTAATAGGTAATTCATATTGATTGTTTTCTAGATCATGTCTATCCTCTTCTCAAGCTGAACTCAGTTTCTATGCATTTCACACAGAAAAATTAATGTAAAGTAATGTAAATTTACATTTAGTTTTTGAAGAAAGTTTCTTCCAGAAAGGATAGTGATAAAATGCCATATTTTAATAAATAGTTCAAAATTACATTTCTTAAAATACAAATTAAACCCTTAGGATGATTCAGGAGAATTGAAAGGGATCTAAGGTCAGATGGCTGGACTCTGAAACAGTTGTTTGGTTATAAATTTTCAGCTAAATACCTCAAGCCCTATTTCTCTATTTCTTGCCCTCTTCTTACAAGTCTGAAAATGTAAAAAGAATTCTCGATCTAACTAGGTGCCTGATACCAGAAAAAGTAGCCTATAAGCTTGCAATTTTTTTTTTAACATCTTTATTGGAGTATAATTGCTTTACATTGGTATGTTAGTTTCTGCTTTATAATAAAGTGAATCAGCTATACATATACATATATCCACATATCTCCTCCCTCTTGCGTCTCCCTCCCACTCTCCCTATCCCACCCCTCTACGTGGTCACAAAGCACCGAGCTGATCTCCCTGTGCTATGTAGCTGCTTCCCACTAGCTATCTAATTTTTAAATAATTAATGCAAGGCATGAAAAGTTAAGGAAATTTTCTGGGATCAAAAGTCACCTAATGAAAATACTTTATAATATGGTAAGTACAAAAGTAGCTCCTTAAAATTTTTTTAAATTCCCAATCTATTTCCATAATTAAAATAATTTACATTAAAGTATTTTATTACGACTCTACTAACAAGATTAAAAAAGAGATAGCTCAGTTCTACCACATTAAATATTAATAGATTTTTCATTTGGAGAATAAAATATACTTTTAAAAGAGTAAAAATTCTCAAGGTAATTATTTTAAAATATTTAAATCTATTAGGATATAATGTGAAATATTTGGGCTATTTATGAAATATATCCAATACCAACACAATAAAAATAATAAACACTACAATTTTTGAGCATTAAGACATTACATTCTAACAACAATCACAAAAGCTACAAAATGCTATCTCCATATTATAGATGATTAAATATAATAAATATGTTATTATTACTATCACAATAGGCACTATTTTTGAGTACTGCTACTTGTTTGGCACTATACTAAGTAAGTTACATGCATTAGATTATTTAATCCTCAAAACAACGTTATAAAATAGGTACAATTATTATCTCTATCATACAGATGAGAAAACTAAGATTTAGGCATGTTACGAAGCTTGCCTAGCATCACATAGCTCTTAAGCAGTAGAGTTGAGATTCAAACTTAGGTCTCTGGTCTCTAGAGCACACCTATTTATTATTCTAAGTACAGTTTCTATTAACTTGAGACAATAAATGTATAAATTATTCAATTAAGAAGAAATTTCATTCATAAGTCTCCTTTATAATTGCATAATATGAACTGCATGAGAGAAGGAACCTTGTAGAGTATAGTTGCCTTCTCAGGGTCTAGAACTAGATAGGAATTCAACAATATTAGGCAAATAAATTTTAAAAATTAGATGAAATAAATTCCTGGAAACACACAACCAAAGCTCACTCAAGAAGAAATAGATAAAATGCATGCCTCCATAAATATATTTTTAAAATTTCACTTCATTGTTAAAAACCCTCCTACAAAGAAAACTCTTGGTCTCAAAATTTCACTGGTGAATTCTACCAGAAAATAGAAGAAGCAATGCTGCCTGACTCATTTTAAGAGGTTAGCATTACCCTGAATCCAAACCCAGAGACATTGCTTGGGGTAGGGAAGAGAAGGGACCCTACAGAATGATATTCCTAGTGAACAAAGATTTAAAATTCTTACCAAAATTTTAGCAAACTGGGTTCAACAACATACCAAAAGGATAATACATCATAACTAAGTGGGATTTATCTAAGAAATGCAATGTTGGTTTAACATTAAAAAAACCAAACAATGAAATTCAAGATATCAACAGAATAAAGAAGAAAACCCACATGATCATCCCAACAGATACAAAAAAATAATTTGACAAAATTTTACATCCTATCATGATTTAAAAAAAAAAAAAAAAAGCTTAGCAAAATGGGAACAGAAAGGAACTTCTTCAACTTGTTAAAGGGTATCTATGAAAAACCTACAGCTAACAACATTCTTAATGGTGAAAAGTACAAATGCTTTTGCCCTAAGATCCGGTATAAGTCAAGGATGTCTGCTCTTAACGTTGCTATTTAACATTGTTCTGAAGGTCTTAGCTTAATAAGGCAAGAAGAGAGAAAATCCACTGAGACTGAAAAAGAGGAAGTAAAACTGTCTTTGCTCCCACATGATGTGATCATCTACACAGAGAATCTCAACATACTTAAGAACAAGCAAACAAATAGGCAAACTGAGCAAGGATGCAGGATTCAAGGCTAATAAGTAAATATCAACTGCATTTCTATATGCAAACAATTCAGATTTGAAACTTTAAACAAATCATTTATAATACAAAAAAATAAGATAAATAAGGATAAATTTAACAAAAAATGTTCAAGACCTGTACACTAAAAACTACATGATATTGTTGAAAGAATTAAAGAAGATCTAAATAATTGGAAAAATATACCATGTTCATGGATCAGAAGACAATATTGTTAACATGTCAATTCTCCCCAAATTGATCAACAGATTACACTATCAATTAAAGTCCAGTAGACCTTCATGTAGAAATCAACAAGCTTATTCTATAATTTACATGAAAATATTAGGGTTGCCAAGACACTTTTTAAAAAGAAGAGCAAAATTGGAAGACTTGAACTGCCTCACTTCAATACTTACTCTAAAGCAAAAGTATTAAAGACAGTGAGGTATAAGTATAAGGATGGATGGACATAGATCAATTCACAGAGTCCAGTCCAGAAACATCCCGCACATATATATGGTCAATTGATTTTTGACAAAGGTGTCAGGGTAATTCAATGTGAAAAAAATATTCTTTTCAACAAATATGCTGGAAAAATTTAATATCCAGTTGCAAAAAAAAATGAACCTTGACTCAAGCACCATAAACAAAAATTAACTTGAAATGGGTTGTAGACCTAAATATAAGTCAAAAAAACTATTAACACTTCTAGAAGAAAACATAGGAGAAAATCTTAACAAACTTGCGTTAGGAAAAGATGTTTTAAATTAAACCCAAAATGCATAAACCACAAAAGAAAAACACTTATAAACTGTATTTCATCTAATTTAAAAGTTTTGTCCTTAAAAAGACACTTGTAAGAAAGCACATCAGTGGTTGCGACGACAGGAGGTGATGGTAGGAATTGACTGTAAAGGGGCGTGAGAGACTTGTTTGGGTGATAGAACTGTTCTATATCATGACTGTGGTGATGGTAAACTACACATTTGTCAAAACTCACTAAGTTGTACACTTAAAAGTGGTGAAGTTTACTGAATGTAAATTACATACGAACAAGATGACTTTTAAAAAACGGATTTAAACAAAAATATACACAGGAAAAAAATTCCCCGCTAAAAAATGAAAAAGCAGAACACAGACTGGGAGAAAATATTTGCAAAACATATATGATAAATTACTTGTATCTAGAATATAAAAATAAGTCTGATTACTCAATATTAAGAAGGCAAACAACCCAATCAAAACATGGACCAAAGATTTTAACAGATACTTCAGTAAAGAAGACACAACATGGCAAATCAGCACAGGAAAACATGTTCAGTATCATTAATCATTCAGGAAATTCAAGCTAAAACTATAAGATACACATCAACTAGAAGGGGTAAAATTAAGAAAGACTAACCATGCCAAGTGTGGTGATGATGATAAGTAACATCCTAGAAATGCAAAATGGTACAATTTGGCAGTTTCTTATGAGTTGAACATACCAAATAACACAGAAATTGTATTCCTAGATATTTACCCAAGATAATTGAAACTATACATCCACACAAAGGTTTGTACTGGATTATTCACAAGAAATTTTTTCATAATAGCTCCAAACTGCAAGAAAACCAAATGTCTATCTACTAGAGATTATATAAACACATTGTAATACATCAATATAATAAAGCCATAAAAAGAAATAAGCTACTGATATATGCAACAATACTGATGAATATTAAAAGTATCATGTTAAGATGCAGAACACAAATGACTATATACTGTGTTTTGGGATTACAGTTTTTAATATTTAAATATTGTTTTGTTACATTTCCTGTTTTGTTTTTTTTCTTCAGGGTCTCAAATTACACATATATTGTGCCTTTTGTTTTCACTTTCTTGAAATGCTCACTCTGGGGTAACCCAACCTTTATGCAAGAAGTTCGACTACCCTGAAATTGCCATCCTGTGCCATAATCACATGGAGAGAAATTGTGAAAACAGATAAATGCCTGGGCAGCTCCTGTACTTCCAGTCACTTCATATAATATTCTAGATATAAAAGTAAGCATCTTAGATGTTGAGGCTAGTCAAGTCTTTGGATTATTACTTTAGATGCAGAGATATATTGGCTAAATGAATTTTGGGAAACTAGCCTTGAAATATTATAAAAGTATATACTAAAAACATTCCCAAATTTATTTTGACTATTTATTTTGACTAATTTATTGTGACTATTACAATGCATCCTTCTTGTCTTGAGACTTTTTGAAAAAGCTTTGGGTGAAAACAATAGAATTCTGATAAAACCTATGTAATATATTAATAACTAAAGTAGTAAAGAAGTTAGCTTGTCAGACTCTTGACAACAGATATTCATATATCTATAAATTTAGTAAAATTTAAAAAATCATCACTATGAATATGAAATGATACTTTTAATTTAAAAATCACCCAAGTCACACCTCCACAAATTAGTAAGTAGAACTAGAATGCTGACTGCCGGCACTTCTGTCTCATGTGAATTTAAAATGAGATAATTGAAGACAAAATGCCAGCCAGATAATGAGAATCTGAAATAAGTATGAGAGGATCTCAAGATTGGCATGAAACTGGAAGTCATATGCAAAAAGAAAATGAATTTTATCAAAGGGCTTACTATAGAGTGTACAATGAGCTAAAATGTGGACAAGAATAGTAAATAACGGAAAGTGTTAGGTTCAGTTGTACCCACATAAAGAATATAGAAGAATGTGAAAAATTTATCAGATGAGTAACATTTCTTTGTAATGATTTTTCTTTCCCCACTAATGAATCTCTTAACCTCCAGGAGATTTCAGCCTGGAGAGGGATTTATAGAGGTTTGGTTTACAGGCCTGAAAGAAGTAAGGCTATGAGTAAGATTTTGGGGAAGAGTCCTAAGTAGAGACATTCTAAATCAAACTAAACACCTTAGTCAGTTTTCATTTTACTTTTTCTCCCCACAATATTTTTCTGCTTCTCATATGAATTTGATAATACTTAAGCTACAAAAAGAGAGTGGCTTGGATATGTCAGCAGCAGTGTGATTGGTCACATTATTAGAGTACTTTTATAATCTCCAGATGCTGATTTACTGTCCACCAAAGGTTGCACTGAACTTTCATAACCTTGTTCTACTGAGCTCCAAACCAACCCTTGTATATTCTATACTATAGCCAAGGTACATACCTTGCATCATGCCAGAAAAAAAGAAGAATCCATGGTACTCTGCTTAGGGACTAGTAGTAGATGTCAAATCCAATGAATTCAGTTGCTATCTTTCAGTTGTATATCTTTACTATACTCTTACACTTAATATACTTTCCTTAACTTTTAAGGCTTCTCTTGTCTGGTTCCTTCTATCCAGGATCCTCCTTAGGCTTCTCTCACCACCAACATGTCTGATGTTGGTATCTTCAGGCACCATTCTTAGCCATTTATTTTTCTAACTACACACTATTCTCACACTGGACATTTCTTCCCTTCCTTCGTTTCAGCATTGCTGCTGAAGTCTATTTGTATCTCTGACCTGACTCTCCCACTTCCTTCAGATCCCTACGAGGTAACTCACATACCAACTGAATATGTGATCAGTTGATCACCAACTCAGAACTCATTCCTTTTACTATGTTTCCTGATTTTACAGACAGCCCAGTATCCACACAATTCCCCAAGCAGCAAATAGGAAACTGTGTGATGTTCCCCTTTCTCTCCATTTAGTCATTAAATCCTGGAAATTCTAGTACCTAAACACCATTCAGAATTCGATTCCTTCTCACTAATACTGGCTCAATTAACAACCTTATCATTTTTATGATCGGATTACCAAAACCTTCCAACTTCAGTAGCTTCTAAGTAGTTTCCCTGTATCCAATTTTTTCTTTTCCAATACAAGCCTCACACCACTACCAAAGTCTTCTTTCTAAAACATTTCATACAGAAGTCCTTCCATGATGCTTCACTGCCTTCAGCATAAAATCTAAATTACTTGGGAGAGATCTGTCCTAACATGACCCTACCTACCTGGTTAGATTCTTCTGGCTTTTCTCTGCAGGACTCTATGCATCATCCATACTGTGCTACATCTGGGGAGACGGGGGAGAGCTTGCATGAGCTCCATCACACTCTAAACATTCTATTTTCTCTGTGTAGGAATGCTCTCCCTCTCATCCTTATTTATGTAACTTACAGTTACATTCAAGACTTAGCTTAGCAACTACTTTAAGAAGTGTTTCCTACCCTGGCATTCTCCCCCTTCCTCCTCTCTCTTCCTTTTGGATTGATTCAAATAGGCATTCTCTGTATCCCACAGCAACCAGTGTTTTCATAGCAATAATGACACTGCATATGTATATTTTCTTGTCTGTCTCTCCAATTAGATACTCATCTTCTAAAGTAAAGCACCATATTTTCCTTATTTCTACATCCTCTGAGGTCCAACTCATAGTAGTTACGCTTTAAATATTTAATAGGCAAATAGACTATAATGGAGTGGGTTCTAAAGTTAACACGTAGATTATGAGGTATAACCAAATCATCCTTGGAAATTCCTTAGGAAGGTACTACACTGAAGACCAATATACTGTCTCAATATAGTTAAGCTCAGCACAGTTTTCCCTCTAGCATTGAAATAATATAGTTTCTTTAGATGAACACCTCTACTTACAATGCACTTAATGACAATGTTTTATAAAAACTATGTATTTTTAAGCACTAGAATTTATATCCCATGAAACTCTAAGGATGGCAAGTAGAAACTGACATGGAATAAAAGAATAGCAAATTTCTCTCTCATCTTGAGGTCACTCTGAATATACTCAGCAAGCGGAATGGCAGAATCACCATTTCCTTCTTTCCTTCCCTTCCACTCTCCTTCCTCCCCTCCCTCTCTCCCTCCTTCCCTCCTTCCTTCCTATCTATGTTATCTCTTGCTGAGCCTATTTCTCT
The DNA here is from genome assembly GCF_009873245.2 of Balaenoptera musculus. Taxonomy (NCBI): domain Eukaryota; kingdom Metazoa; phylum Chordata; class Mammalia; order Artiodactyla; family Balaenopteridae; genus Balaenoptera; species Balaenoptera musculus. The sequence goes on from NC_045785.1 coordinate 156,924,842, forward strand.
GAATTCATATAAATTAAATAAAATTATATGACTCCATTGTACTGATACGCCTATAAGCAGCCACTGTTGATTTTTCACAACCAGTAATTCTCTCATAATCTACTTCCACCAAGATTATGTAGTGCTTTAAACAATATTGGCAAATATAGGGATAATAACAAGCATGGCCATGAGCATGCTAAACTCTTGTGCAGTCTATCAGGCTGAAAGAAGTCCAGATAGTCACAAAAATGTGAAGAAAGTATAAGAAAAGAAATGTCTCAGCTGTTGATCTTATGTTTCAAAATAAACATTCCAGAACATAGGCTAAAAGAATACTATTGCTAATTAAAAATCAACAGATAATAAATATGAATTGAGTGAAAACTTAGCTAGTTATAATTAACTTCAATGGGTCCATTAAAGAAGCCTATCTCAGGGCAAACACTGGATAGAAAGAGATTTGAGGATGCTGCCATTTGGGTGAGTACTATCAATTTACCAGAGCTTACTTTTCAACAGGCTAGTATTCTCTGCTCAAGTTTCCTAGATACCACACAGACATTCCACATTTGGGAAACTCATGGTGTATCAGTAAGTGTTGTTATGGAATGTTTGTATGAATTTGTAGATTTCTGTACTTTACTTCTCTCTACTTCAATCTTATTTCCAAAACGTAAGTTCTACGTTTAGTAGTTTTTCTACAGCAATTGAGTTTTCTGCATTTCTAGGAAGCATCCCTGAGCGGAATAATGGCATGGTGAACCTAAAGCAAAACCAAAATAAAGTAAGTCACCATAAGCATATACTGAATATAGATTTCCTTCTCAGATAAATTTAATAGGTGAAATAATCCCATCTCTAAAGAAAACCATCTGGCTAGTCTGAAAATCTGCTTTTGTGTAAAAAAAATTTTTTTTAACAGTCATCAATTGATTAATCGCCAAAGTACTCTAGGTTTAGAATAAAAGTGCAGGTGCCACCTAGCTCCCTCTACTAAGCTTCTAGGCAGCTTCCCTTCATCCCACCATCCAAAATTCTTCTTTCTTTCCTATGAAGTCCCATGGTCCTTAATCTATGCTTCTGATACAAGTGATAATTATCACTTTACACTTAGTATAAATTTTGTACCTAATCTTCCCCACTAGATCATAAACTCTTTGAGGGTAAAAGTTATGTTTAATTCAGATTTGTATGCCCCACAGTATCTACCAGCGTGCCCTGCTCATACTCAATAAATATGTACTTTATAAATACACTCAAAGATACTTCCTCCTGAAAAAACATTTTCAGCTTTTTTTCTAAAGTAAACTATGTACCATATTACTTTCTATTTTTCTTCCTATTTCTCAGCAGTTCCTAGTTTACCACTTTTGCTAACTTCTTTTATCCCTGTTCCCTGAGGGAATCTGTTCATCTATTCACTTATTTACTCACTCAAAACATCCAATAAATATTTGAAGGTGCCAGGGTTATACCAGTAAGTCCCTTAGGGAGCTCTGAGTCTAGTAGGAAAGATAGACAAATAAATACGTAATTATAAAACAATGTGCTAATTTTTGTAATAGATGCAAACACATGATACTGTCTAAGAGTACTTCTGCAATTTAAGAGTGCTTCTCCAAGTTTTTACCTGCAGTTTATCATTTCCCTACATAATATTCTCTCCCCTGGTCATCCATCCCTCCATCCATCTGCCTGCCTATCTTCCTTCCTTCAATTTTAATACACAAAATACAAAAGCTGCACAAGAATAAATAAGTGAAAAATAAGTCGTCCTCCCATCTTTTCCCCAGTGACTCAGTTTGCCTCCCAAAGGTAAGCAATAATGTCCCAGTACATAATTCCAGAGATATTCAATGTATACACAGACATATATACACATATATATGGTCTTACTTTAACACAATAGTAGCATACTTTATATTCTGTCTGCACCTTGTTTTTCTTATTTCATAACATATCTTAGAAATTGCATTGTCTCAGCCCATATTGGGTTACCTCATTCTTTTCAATGGATATAAAGTATTTCACTGCATGGATGTAACACTGATTAAGCAGTCTCCTTACTGAATGCTCATTTAAGGTTCTACGATAGTGCAATGAATATATTTATCCATATATTATTCTGTGGTATATTTGTGAGTATGTTTGTAGGATAAATTCCTGGAAATGAAATTGCTGGGTCCCAGAATACGTGCTTTTTTAATTTTGATAGATACTAACATAAAAGTTTCACCAATTTCATTTCCCACAAAATAGGAAATATCCACTTCCATAACTTAAATTACAATCTTTATGGGAATGGCTCCCAAATCTGTATCCATATTCTGACCCTTTATTTATTCTCTGTGATATCTCCACATATGTTTTTCTTAGAACCTTAGGAAAAAGCTTTTCAAACCCAAATTTATAATTTTACCCTTAACACATTCTTCATAAACTCACTGTACATATTAATTTTCCTGATCCCAACCAAAAGTCACTTTTGATATGTCTTTTTTTTAAAATAAATTTATTAATTTTATTTATTTATTTTTGGCTGTGTTGGGTCTTTGCTGCTGCACGTGGGCTTTCTCTAGTTGCGGCGAGCCAGGGCTACTCTTCGTTGTGGTGCACATGCTTCTTATTGCAGTGGCTTCTCTTGTTGCAGAGCATGGGCTCTAGGCGCGTAAGCTTCAATAGTTGTGGCATGAGGGCTCAGTAGTTGTCGCTCGCGGGCTCTAGAGCGCAGGCTCAGTAGTTGTGGTGCACGGGCTTAGTTGCTCTGTGGCATGTGGGACCTTCCCAGAACAGGGTTTGAACCCGTGTTCCCTACGTTGGCAGGCGGATTCTTAACCACTGCACCAGCAGAGAAGTCCCATGCCTGGGCTATTATAATCTAACTACTCTACTTCTTCCTCTGTGCTTGCCTACCAGTGATTCTGCTCATATCATCCTCTCCACTTGAAATATCCTCTCAAATCAGCTCCCCTGATGAAATCTCATTAAGCCTACCTTAAATGCTAGATCATCCTTAACACATTTTCTTTTATGAATTTATTAACACTTAGGTCTTTCACTATATAATAATACACTTATAAGATAAATTAAAAGCTCTTTCACTATATATTCTAATTTATAATACAGTTATAAGATAAATTATAAATTCTTAACACATTTGGATAAACTCACACTGCCATGGCACTCAAAATGTGTTTACCAAATGAATGAATGAATTTTTTGCAATGGACTAATTCCTATAAGTCAGATAATTCTATAGGGGAAAATATTGTATAAGGGATATTTTCTTCTTCCTTCCTTCCCTCCTTCCTTCTTTCCTTCCTCCCTCCCTCCCTCTCTCCCTCTCTTTCCCTCCCTTCTTTGTTTCTTTCTTTTCCTCCCTCCCTCCCCCTCTCTTTTCTTCCATTCCTCCTTCCCTCTCTTCCTTCCCTCCTTTCGGATAATAAGACTATTTTAAGGTCTGTGAGATACAAGCCCCTATTTCATAATTAAATTTATTTCAGAACACTCACAATGTGAAATATTTCCAGTTAACTAGTGCAGTTAATTACATTTTCCCCTCGCATTGATTTTGATCAAATATAGGGAGAAGAAAGGATAAAAAATAAAGCAATAGGTGAAATATACTACTAAAATGATTGAATTTCCCTTCAAAACTATAAAATTCCTTAAAAATCCCTTTAATACAGTCAAAGTTACTCTAACTACTGTGTAGAAGAAGACAGAACTCAACCACAATGTGCCTATGGCCTATTGTTAAACTGAGTTTAAAATGCGTAAAATAACTTTTTATAAGTTTCACAAATCTTGAGGAAGAACTATGTAAAGCATCATAAACCCTCTATTGCTGGTTTTCAAAATTAAAAACCATGATTTTAAAAATCATATCTGTAGTAAAATATTTTTACATATAAAAAATTTAGAAAAAAGAGTATGATTAAACTTTCCTATACATAAAAGTCATTGTAAAAATTAAATGATCCTTATATTTCATTAGAAAATTATTCAGCTCCCATTTACTAAAACAGTAGAAAGAGCTATACAAATCCCTATCAAGAAGTAGAGAACTATTACATTATAACTTGTATTATAAATAAGTTTTAAAAAATAACAATACTACCATGCAAATGCAAGTGCTGGTTATACTTCTTGACTCACCTCTCCCCCATTAACATATTCCATCACAAAACACAAACGGTCTTTTGTCTGGAAGGAATATTTCAAGGACTTGAAATGAAAAAGAAAAAATGTTACATTATAATCCTACATTCTTACAACGGTATCAAAAATAGAATACTTAGAAACAGTAAGCATGATTGATAAAATGAATTGTTCTTGTTCCTTAAGAGTGTATTTATTCCCTTAAGAATGCTTAAGTAAAAGTTTATGAGAAATATAAAACAAATTTTGTGAAGATCAGCAATGAGTGTTATTTGGGGAAAAATTAGAATTATGATTTTTACTAAAAATAAACTTAGTAATTGTTATGAGCACCTCTCAATCTACCATGTCATCTACTTGAAACTGTATTGGTCCCCAAAGTTCTTATCCATGAGACCTTAAAAGTAAGGCCTACAAATTACTTCAGGGAAAGTCTTAGGAGTACAGTTACAGTAGTTATACTTGGGTTTCTAATAGAGTTTCAGTATCACTTCTTGCATAGAGGTCGCATAACATGACCCAATCCAATAGAGCTGTTTCAGATAATTTTATAGGTTATAAAGATATTAAAACTTTAGAGCCAACTATCTTAATACACTGAACAATAAACACACAACAATGTAATAAAGTAAGTCTATGTATCTGGTGATACCTCTGAAAAAACCTACTAAATAATCCTAAATCTTTAAAAGTTTCTCCTTTTGAAAGTCTGTTCTTTTTAATCTTAATACTCTTCATTGGAACCAGGAACATGCAGAAACTTTGCAAATTATGCCTCTATTACAAGCAATCTAAACAGGACTAAAAAAAAAAAATCAGTTTGTTTCAAAATAACTAAGTTATATGTATTTAAGTCACAGTTTATACTTTATCTAATGAAGAAAATGTACCATGACTTATCCTATTTTTAACTTAAATGTTATCTTTAAATTTAAATTTATTTTTAAATGTATTTGCTCTATTTTTTTAAGGCAGTGAAAGTTATGGGAAGAAAAAAAATCTCAAAAAACTCATGGGTATATAACAAGAGGACTACAAATGTATGCATATTGTAAACTTAATCCATACATTCTAATAATTTCCCCAAAACTGACTTATCCACAAAGAAAATGTCATACCTAAATAAATGTTATTTAAAATGTTATTTTTTATAGCTTAGTTGCTATAATAAAACTCCCTTAAATATAAGATGTTATGATTATAACATCTTTCCTCTAGGCACTTACTGTTAAAAAGGGATGTCTAGTGTTCTTTAATACTCTGCTTTCAGTTAAAGTGTGTGCCACTTCATCCTACAAAAGAAAAAGGCAAACCTTTAATATATGTTCTGAGCACAAATAATATAAAAATTTTGCTATTTCTCTAAGACCAGAAGAGATAAACACAGACACAGAAAAAGATTTTAAAACACATGCTCCCTTTATTGCTAAGCTTCTCTTCCACCAAAAAAAAAAAAAAAATCAAATCAAATTAGTGATTTAAATCAGATGGCTATAATGTATAAACTCATATAAATTCAGTCATACTTAAAGTACAGCAATAATGATATAATAATCAGCAAAAATTATTAGGGACGCAGAAAATGAAATAGTAAGCCTTTCCCCTTGAAGAGAATGCCTTATAAGTTAACAGCTAGGCATGGAGTAGTTAATATTTCCATGTTTGTATTACATTGTATTCAGGGGGATTTAAAGGATATATTTCATTAAAGATCATAGAATTTGTAAGTCTTCCACCTAAAAGAAAAATCAGTTATTGAAAAGGCAGACACAGTACCTGTATAAGATTTAATTCTAAATTATACATTTTAGAAATAAAAACAGAGTATAAAAGCTGTATATTTTTGCTTGTGGCTTTTTAGCATGCTTCTTTTTTTTTTTAAAAAAAGGTCACAGCCTATTCTAGGTGACACTTTTTAAATCTGGATATATTTCAAACCAAAAATACACTAAGAGTGTATTTCCCCAATCTTGTACATAAATTTCATCTTGACATCAGAAGTGAACTAGGAAAGATTTCCTCAACATATGGAGAACAGGAAAAATGTTTCATATTTTAAAAATAACACTATCTTAAAGAATGAAAGGAAAGGAAGACAACTGCTGAAACTAACACAGCATCTCTGGTCTCTGCTGCTGCCAAGATCCTGAACAAGGCCCTTACTGGATCAATTTCTTAATATTGCTGGCAAATCACAGTTAGGTTACAAGTAAGACAAGGGAACATTAGGACACTGCATTATATTTATTATTTTTATAAAAGCATCTGACCTTAGGTAGACTTAGCAGATAAATGAGCAATAGACTGATCAAAGATGCTAAAATCCAAAAGCCATTCCAAGAGGGTGAGACCAATTCTGTCTGAACAGAAAGTAAAGTGTAATGACATAGTATTTAAAACCAGTGAAATAAAGTATGGGTAAGAAAGCATTCCAGTCTTATTTGTTTAATAAGAACCAGGCTTAAGTGCTCAAACAGTATGAAAGCCCCTGTCATATCATACTATAACTTCTAAATTAATTAGAGTAATACCAAACATCTTAATACAAAATAAATAAGAAGCAGAAATGACACCATAACTAATTTCTGTGCCCACAGTGCCTAGCATAATGATTAGCATACAGTAGGTACTTATTAAGTGTTTGTTGAACTTAGCTGTTTATCATAGGAATGAATTCCAAGATGTCAAATGTGTGGGACTTCACTCATTCAATCATTTATTCCTTCAATAGATATGAAACAAATATATTCTGGGTATTGTTCTACCCACTGAAGACAGGGCAACTGAACAACACAGACCAAAGCCCTGCCCTCATGGAGCTTTCATTCCAGTTAGTCAGATGGTGGTCAACATTAATGGAAAAAACAAAGAAGAGAAGGGGATACTGCAGTTTATGAGAATCATATAATGAATGTAAAATACAAGATTAAGGATTATACAAGTGGCTATTTTGAGATATAGAACCGAATTCAATGATTAAAAAACAAAATCCTCGCTATGCATTTACTTAATGTTAAGACAGTGCAAGTATAAAGTGGTTTAAAAAAAAGACATGATTCTTTTGCTCATGGAGTTCACATGCTACTGGAGAAGACATAACAAATTGGTAAATATCCAATTTAAGAAATAATTACGAATTCTGATAAGTGATCTGATTTTCTTAAGGGAAAATTGGGGTATCTACTATAGTAAATGGGATAATGAAGGAAAATCAATGTTACTGGAAGATCATAGGTTGGGTCATGTGATGGTGTAGGAGATGGAGAATCAGAGGCACACAGCTGATTTCTGTTTTTAAGTTTGCTCAGCCTCCTCTGAGAAGGACAGCAAAAACAGGAGGGGTCAATCAGGAGACAACTGCAGTACAAGAGTGAAATGAGGATGGCTTGGATGACAGGAACAGCAGGAACAAGAAAAAATGTTTGAAGTATTTTTGAGATATAAAATTAATAGTAAAAAACTAATAGCTATATGCTTCCAACAAGAGGGTAAAGCAGAAGAAATATTTCTTTATATGCAGTCAGAAAGAGATTTACAGAAGACATAACATTTACCTGTTATACTTCAGGATTTTAAGTGATTTGAGGCAGTAAACTAGAAAAGACTTAAAGAAAGGTAAGTATGAAACCAGAAAAGATATTCTAGTACTTCAGAAAATATTTCTGGCAGATATTTCATTCTATTTTGTTGAAACAAACTCATTATATGTAACAGTTGTTTTTCTAAATCACTTAGTAAGTTTCATGAAAGATTATATTTTTTCTAAATTCTATGATCTGCCTAATCACATTAAAGGAGCCAAGTAAAGATGTAGGTAGGCAAAAGCTAAAACAATATTTCTTTGTTGTAAGAATGAAACCAGAATTAATACCATGTACATATCTTTCATGTATTAAAATGTATTTTCTACCATATTTTTACATCTGATCAAATTAGAATTTCCCCCTTAATGCAAATTTAATGGTACAATATTTCACATACTAATTAGTTTCTGCTATGAAGATAAGGTATGCACAAGCTAAAAAGTAAACACAGATGTCAATAATTTTTAATTACAGTTAAAAGCAATATGTCAAAACAAAAAGTTATAAATAACAGTGATAAAGCTTAGTGGCTAAAACAATATGATGCTTTTTAAAAAATCCATTTGTTGATCATGATTACAAATGAAGAGTGCTTTGGTATATAATGTAAGTATAATGTTTTCATGAAAAAGCTTTTGAAATATAGTTTCATGTATATTCATTCATCCATGGTAAAATACTCAACAATGAATTTTAAAATCTAGTTTCTTTCATAGAAAGAAGTTTACAGAGAATGGAATTTTATTTCTTGCAAACATGAGGCAGAATAGTCTTCCTCATATTTATTTTCTCAATTGTCTCTAATTTATCACTCTCCTCTACTACACATAGTCTAAAATTCTTCTTTCATTTGCCGCACTTACTGTTTTGTGGTAGTTAGGGGTTTTTTTTGGAGGCGGGGGGAGGACAAGGAGTAAATGACGGCAGAGAAACAGAAGAAAAGAACATGTCTATTACTGAGGACCAAGGGTGTCATCTCCTTTAATCCTTGTAGTAACTGAGCAGGTTTGGTTTGACTATTCCCATTTTATATGAGGCAATCAAGGTTCACTGAAGTTAAACTGCTCAAGTTGCAGGTGAAAAGGTCAATATTGATCCCATCTAAGTCCAACATCAATGGTCATTTCCACTTCACCACACTGCCTCCCATCTTCAGAAAGCTTGGTAGCAACTTAACTAGGTACTTTAACTCTGTTCACATTATTTTCTCCATTTTGACCACAAGACTATAATGACTGACTTTTATCAGAAGCTGGTTGAAATCAAGATACATCATATCTAAAGCATCTTTTTTTTTTTTATCCAGAGCTATAAATGACACCCAGAGGAGGAGATGTAGCAGGTGGGGAAGCAGGGAGAAGAGGGGAGAAGTTTTTACCTTGGCACCTTTATTCTTAATTAAACCACAATGACTACAAGTGATCATTACTTACTTGTTCTGTTTTGACAGGCCATATGTCAGCAATCTATACTTTTTGTTTCCATAGGAAAGATGTCATACTTATCAAGCTCTAAATTTTGGGGTTGTAACTTCCCCCTCTTTGGAAAACTTGAGCAATGGCCCAGATGCAGACTTCTAATACTTCCACTCTCCAGCTCTCACACTTTCTCCTCACCGTTCCTTCATTTCTATTGCTATTACCTTTTTTGAAGATATTTTTCATCTTGATGGAAAAAATGAAAGCACAATTGTTCCCTGTTGTCTATGAATACTATATCACCTTTATCAAATGTTGTTATTTGATACTTTATTCTTGATGCTCTTGTTCCAAATATCGGGCTGGCCAAAAAGTTTGCTTGGGTTTTTCATATGATGTTACCGAAAAACCCAAACAAAATTTTTGGCCAAACCAATGTTACTTGGATGGAGGGCTACATGAACTTCTTTGACTTCAATCATGACATAATCTTCAGCACCTAGTCCTTCTTAAATTGTAGAATATGCTGCTTGTCTATATTGCCCTTCACTACATTCCCTTCTTTCCTTCTGCCTCTTCCAATTCCCAGTATTGGAATAAGTCAATCTCTACTTTCTCACTTTTATTGATATATTCCACATCTCAAGGGAAATAAAATCACAAACATACTGACTAGCACCATTATAATGCCCTCTCTAATCTCAGCTGAATCTTCTTAGGATTCTTTAACTCATCCCTACCAAGGTCGTTCTTCCATTCCTCAGTATGAATGTTTCAAAACTTTCCCAGGCCTCCTAGCAGGCCTGGTATGTATGATGAAATGTACACACAACCCCACAAGGTTACCTTACCTAGTTAAACTATTGAGCTGAGATTGGCACCGAGGTCTACCTGACTTTCATTAAGTCCAGGAGATTTTCATTAAGTTGTCTTTCTTTATCTCAACCTCACTCCCACAGTTTCAAAGTGTAATCCTACTTCCTACTCAGAAGAGAAGTCATTAACCTCTTCCCTTCATAGGTACACTCATTCCCTTGGTGACTTCATTCAGATTATGAAGCTAAATACAGTCTATATGGTGATCATGGACTCCCACATTTGTGTCTCAAATGCAGGCTTCTTCCCTAAACTCCAGAAATGCTTATTTGACATGGATGTCTAATAGATGCCTTTAACTTGGGTGTCTAACAGAAATATCAAATTTGACAGGTCCAAAACCTAATTTCTAATCTCCCATGAAAAGGCTTGTTTCTCCACAGAAAAAAATCATCCCCATTGCTGCAAATGGCAACACCATCCTTCCAGTTGCTCAGGCCAAAAACCTGGCAATGATCCTCAACTCCTTACTTCCTCTCATACCCTACATTCAATCTGTCAGGCAATCCTGACGGCTCTTCATCAAAATATACCCCGGATTGATTACGTCTTACCACCTCCACTGCTAATACCCTAATGTAAGCCACTATATCAATTATCTGGATTATTGCCATTAACTCCTAACAAACTCCCTGCTTCCAACACACAGTCTATTCTCAACACTGTAGCCAAAGTGATGATATTAAAATGAAAATTATATCATGTTACTATACTGCTTAAAAACTTCCAATGGCTTCCCACTACACTGAGTAAAAACCAATATCCTTACAACATCTACCACTACCCTAAACAACCCTCCACTACTCTTACTCTACACAAGCCATGCTAGACTAGATTCCTAGCTATTTTTAAAATATGCTGCTTCCTCAGTGCTTTTTTGATTGTGATTTCCTCTGTCTGGAATATTCTTCCTCCCAAATACCTGAAGTCTTCCTCCCAAATACCTTGCTTCCTCATTTCCTTCAAATGTTCACTGAAATTTCACTTTCTCAGTGAGGTCTTCTGTGATCATTCTATTTAAAACTACAAAAACCACAAAAATCACAAACACCACTATTCCTTGTTTCCCTACCCTACTTAATTTTTCTCCATGGTATGTATTAATTTCTTACATACTACGATTTACTCATTTGTCACGTGTCCGTTTCCTGACTAAAATGTAATTTCCAAAGGGGAAGAATTTTGGTCAGTCTTATTCAGTCACATATTCCCATTGCCTAGGGCAGTAACTAGTAAATAATTAGGTGTTCAATTTATATTTGTTGAAAGAAAGAATGAATGAATCATTAAATAGTGAATGATGACCCTAGGAATGATGCTAAAGAATGATAGAATCTTCACGACTGCAAGAAGCAAATCCAGAACACAAATCAATGAAATCATACCTCCGATAGCACAATGACAGATGATGAAGATGCAGCAGATCAAAGCAAATACATTCATTATCTGCTTCCTACAGTAAACCACAATCATTTGCACAATAGATAATACAGAGGTTCATGAGAATCTGAAAGAATGGATCAAAGAAGCTGGCAGATGATAAGAATTTCTGGTTAGGGGCCAGCACTTAATAACTTAAAAGCCAAGGAAAGAGAAATGTCAGTAGTCAAGTCAAAGCACTGGTTTGATATTTTAATAGGTGTATGTGTAGGGAAGAATGAACTCAGAAGGCCTGGATTGCTCAAACCCTGTACACTCACAAGGAAAGTCAATCCTCAGGACTGTCCCTTGGCTAGTTCCTCGGAAATAAGCTCTGATCCCTTGGAATATTCTACCTGGTAAGAGCATTTTTGCATGCCAGAGATCTTGGGCCATATGACACCAGTTTGACTCGACAGTTCATGCAAACAACAGGAAGAATGATGAATGCTGTGTGCCTGATTTTGCTCAGGGTGGCTAGGGAAACCACACAGGTGCTGCTTGCCTACATGACTCACTTAAAATAAAAATCCGGGAAACCAAGGCTTGGGTGAGTTTCCTGGGTTGACAACGCTTTGCACATGCTGTCACACATTGTTACTGGGGGAATTAAGTGAATCCATGTGACTTTACTGGGAGAGGACACCTGAAAGGTTTTTCCTGGACTTTGTCCCATATAACTTTTCCTTTTGTTGATTTTAATCTGTATGTTATCACTACAATAAGCCATAACCACTAGTATATCAGCTTTCCTAGATCCGTGATTCCTAATGAAATATTAAGCCTGAGAGTGGTCTTAGGGACCACTGACATTTAGCATCAGAAATAGGACTTGTTAGGAGTGATGTCAACAAGATGGAGGGCTAGGAGGTCCCAATATTAGGTTATCCTACAAAAACAACAAACAACTACAAACTGATGAAAACAGCTTTTGAAAAGCTCTGGACTACAATGAAATCAGCAGAAAGCAATGAAGCAGCATAAATTCTGTAGAGTTTTTAAAAACGAGGATGGCTGCCAGAAAAGTATAGGAAGCATTTTACCTGTGACATCCCATCCTCTAGACCAGAGCAGTTAGGCACCAAAAAAGATGGCCTCAGAGGGATTTCCCCCTATGGGGAAAATAAGAGCAAGAGAACTCCAACAAGCTTCACTGCCGTGGTTGTGTGCAGCTTTCACTACTGAGGATTCCCACAGTCTTCACCAACACTGACTGAACTCAGCTAACAGAGCTGCCGAAAGTCCACACCACCCCAGCTCCTCTCTGGGGCAGGAGCTGTGCTGCGGATGACACCTGGCCCCAGGGACCCTAGTCGCTGCTGTGTCTGGCTCCCTGGATCTCAGGATGCCACAAAATCTAGCCATCCACAAAGCCAAGCTACTGCTGCTCTGAGCCCTACCACTGAGTCCTAATCAGGGCTTTGACCTGCCATACAAGGGCTACTACTCTGTCTCCTGCCTTCCATGTCCACTTTAGGGCTCTACCATGCCACAACCAGGGCCATGGCTGCTCTGCTTGTGTTCTACTCCCAGGACCCAGCTGCAGCTTTGACCTGCCATAAATGGGGCTGTGTCACTGCTCTGTACCCTGCCACTGGGTCCCAAGTTGTAGCTTTAACCAGTCATAACTTGGGCTGCAATACCACTGCTCTGCACCCTACCCCTGGGTCCTAAGACAGGACTTTGACCTGTCATAAGGAGCCACTCTGCTGCTGCTCTGCACCCTGGCCCTAGGGTGCCGACACACGGCTTTAATGGGCCGTTACCAAGCAATGTTGCCACTGTTCTGCAACCACCCCTGGGTCCTAAATTGTGGCTTCGATCTGCCATCATCAGGCTGTGCTGCTGCAACTCTGTTTCCTGTCCCTGGGTTTCTGTCACCATTTGACCTGCCATTACAGGGCCACATGCTGCTGCACAGCACACCGTCCTTGGGGTTCCAAGTCAGAGCTCTGACCCACCATAACTGGGGCAGGTGGTGCTACAGCTGCTCTATACCCTGCCCCCCGGGTTGAAAGTCAGGGCTTTGACCTGCCCATCAGTAGATTGTGCTGTTGGAGCTCTGCAACCGACCCCAGAGTTCTAAGTTGCTGCTATGACCCAGCATCACTGGGGCCAATCTGTTACTGACCTGTAACTGCCCCCTGGGTCCTAGGCCATGGTTATGACTTACCATTGCTGAGGCCAAGATGCTGCTGCTATAAAACAGAACCGTGAGGCCAGAGTCAGGTATTTGACCAACCATCTATAAGAAGTACACTACTGTACTCTGGCTCTGGGTCCCAAGCCACTGCTGAACCCTGTCATCCCAGGAATCCTGCTGCTACTGCATTCCCCTTTACCCCAGGGCCTGAGTCACTGTGGTGATTCCCAGGAACCCAGACCACAGTTCCATGGGAAGTCTTCACGTGCCTGCACCTCAGAAACCAGTGCCACTGCCACTGAAAGTGTACCTGTGCCCCCACGACTCAGGTGTTGTGGTAGCTCTGTGAGCACCAGGTCCCAGGATACCAGTTCCACTGATGCCCTGAGTGTCAGCACACCAGCCCTGCCATCAAGAGGGATTCCCTTGGCTAGAATTTTGACAGGCAAAAAAGAATAGTAGGATCCCAGCAGCTTTTGCCACCACTGCCATCCACATCTTCTAAAGGAAGATGTCACAATCTACGCTGATGTTGACCTCAGCTGACAGAGCTGCATGGAAAGGACTTTAGTGTGCCCTCCCTGGAACCAGAGACACTGCACCCTACCCAGCTGGCATATTCACAGTCATCTTTAGGTGATCATCTTTCCCCAGTGAAGCTAGTCTTAAAAAGCTGAAAAAGGCAACTGCTCCCTTGAATGCACGGTTATCAACTCAAAGACATTAGAAACATGAAGAAGCAAGAAAACATGACACCACCAAAAGTTCACAATAAGTTTCCAATAACTGACACCAAAGAAATGGATTTGAGTTACGTGAAAAAGAATTCAAAGTGTTTAAGGAAGCTTAGCAAGATTCAAGTGAACGCAGAGACACAGCTAAATGAACTCAGAAGAACAATACATGAACAAAACAAGAAGTTTGACAAACTAGTAGAAATGATAAAAAAAGAACTGATCAGAAATTCCAGAGCTGGAGAATACAAAGAATGAAATGAAAAGTGCGATAGAGAAAATTAACAGTAGGCTCAATAAGACAAAAAAAAAAAACAATGTGTGAACTTGAACACAGATCCCTTGACATTTTCCAGTCAAAGAAAAAGATGTAAGAATGAAAGAGTAAAGAAAGCCTCTGTGACTTATGGGATACCACAGAATGAAACAATATTCAAATTATAGAAATCCAGAAAAGGAAGGGACAAAGGAACACAAAACATATTTAAAGAAATAAGGGCTTAAAACTTCTCTAAGCTGGAGAGAGATATGGACACCCAGGTACACAAAGCCCAAAGCTCCCCAAACAGATTCAACCAAAAGAGATTTTTACCAAGATACACTGTAAACAAGCTCTTAAAAAATCTAAGACAAAGAGAATTTTGAAAGCAGCAAGAGAAAATGTATTCATCACATACAAAGAAACTCCAATAAAGCTATCAGCATATTTTTCAACAGAAATCTTGCAGGCCAGGAGAGAGTGAGATGATATATTCAAAGTGCTCAAAGAAAAAAAGAACTATCAACTTAGGACACATTACCCAGCAACCCTGTCCTTTAAAAATGAATGAAATATAAAGACTTTCCCAGAAAAACAAATGTTGAGGAAATTTATCAGTCGACGGCTTTACATAAAATGTTAAAGGGAGTTCTTCAAGCTGAAATGAAAAGATATTAATCAGTAACATAAAAACATATAACTGTACAGAATTCACTGGTAAAGGTAATTATACAAATCTGAAACACTCTAAAACTGCAGTGGCAGTGTGTAAGTCACTTTGATCTCTAGCATACAGGTTAAAAGACAAAGCATTAAAAATAATTATAGGTACAATATTTTGTTAATGGATACAGAATATAAAAAATATAAATTGGGACATCAATAACATAAAATGTTGGGGGGGAAGTAAATGTGTAGGACTTTTAAAATCAATTGAAGTTAAAATGTTATCAACTTAAAATAGACTGCTATAACTATAAAATGTATTATGAACAGCAGGGTAATCATAAAGCAAAGAACTCTGATACACAAATGATAAAAAGAATCAAATATACCACTATATAAAATGAACAATTCACAAAGAAAGCAAGCGAGGAAGAAAAGAAAAAAGAAACTATAAAATAATTAGAAAGCAATTAACCAGATGGTGATAGTAAATCTTTCACCATCAATAATTCCTTAAGGGGCTTCCCTGGTGGCGCAGTGGTTGAGAGTCTGCCTGCCAATGCAGGGGACACGGGTTCGAGCCCTGCTCTGGGAAGATCCCATATGCCGCGGAGCAACTGGGCCCGTGAGCCACAATTACTGAACCTGCGCGTCTGGAGCCTGTGCTCCACAACAAGAGAGGCCGTGATAGTGAGAGGTCCGCACACCGCGATGAAGAGTGGCCCCTGCTTGCCACAACTAGAGAAAGCCCTCACACAGAAACGAAGACTCAACACAGCCATAAATAAAATAAATAAATAAAATTTTAAAAAAAAGAAAAAAAAATAATTCCTTAAAATATAAATGGTTTAACATCTCCAATTAAAAAACACAGAGTTGCCGAGTGGATAAAAATACAAAACCCAACTACATGCTGCCTAAAACAGACTCACTTAAGTTTTAAGGAAACTCATATGATGAAAGGGAAGGGATGGAAGAGGATATTCCATGTAAATGGAAACCAAAAGAGACAAGGAGTAGCTATACGTCTATCAGACAAATAGACTTTAAGTCCAAAGTTGTAGGGATTGAACTTTAAGTTCAATTTCGACTTGAAGTCGAAAGTTGTAAGAGAAAAAGAAGGTCATTATATAACGATAAAGGGATCGATTCATCAAGAGGACATAACAATTGTAAATATATACACACCCAATATGAGAGCATCAAAATATATTAAACAATTGTCACCAAATATGAAGGCTGAAATAGACAGCAATGCAATAATAGTAAAGGACTTCAGTACCCCACTTTCAACAATGGAAAGATCATCCATATAGAAAATCAACAAGACATTAATGGATTGAACTACACTTTAGAGCAAATGGACCTAACAGATATATACAAAAGATTCCATCCAACGGCTTCACAATACATATTCTTCTCAAGTATACACGAAACATTCTCCAGGATGGAGTATATGTTAGATCACAAAACAAGTCGTAACAAGTTTCAAAAGATTAAAATTATACCAACTATAGTTTCCAACCACTGTAGTATGAAACTAAAAATAACAGGAGTAAAGCTGGAAAGCTCACAATTATATAGAAAATAAGCAAAACACTTCTGAAGAACCAATGAGTCAAAAAAGAAATCAAAAGGGAAATCAAAAAATTCTTGAGACAAAGGAAATGGAAACACAGTGCACCAAAATTTATGGAATACAGAAAAAGAAATTCTAATAGGAAAGTCGGTAGTGATAAATGCCTACATTAAGAAAAAAGAAAAATCTAAAATAAAGAACCTAATTTTACACTTTAAGGATCTAGAAAAAGAACACAGTAAGCCCATAGTTGACAGAAGGAAGGAAATAATATAGAGCAGAAATGAATGAAACAAAGATTAGAAAGACACTTTTTAAAAAAATCAACAAAACTAAGAGTTGGCTTTTTGAAAAGATAAAATTTACAAACCTTTACCAAAACAAATTAAGAAAAGAGGAGAGGGCTTCCCTGGTGACACAGTGGTTAAGAATCCGCCTGCCAATGCAGGGAACACAGGTTAAAGCCCTGGTCCGGGAAGATCTCACATGCTGCGGAGCAACTAAGCCCATGCACCACAACTACTGAGCCCACGTGCTACAACTATTGAAGCCCACATACCTAGAGCCTGTGCTCCACAACAAAAGAAGCCAACGCAATGAGAAGCCCGCGCACCGCAATGAAGAGTAGCTCCTGTTTGCTGCAACTAGAGAAAGCCCACACGAAGCAACTAAGACCCAATGCAGCCAAAAATAAATAAACAAAATAAATTAATTTAAAAAAAAAAAGAAAAGAGGAGAGATGACTCAAATGAAATCATAAACAAAAGGGAGAACATTCAAAACTGATACCACAGAAATATAAAGGATCATAAGGGTCAGTGAACAATTATACGATAACAAATTAGATAACTCAGAAAAAATGGATAAATTCCTAGAAACATACAACTTACCAAGACTGAATCATGAAGTAATAGGATGTCTGAACAGATGAATAATGAACATGGAGTTTGCATCAGTAATCACAAATCTCCCCAAAAATAAAAGCCCAGGAGCAGATGGCCTCACTGGTAAATTCTATCAACATTTAAAGAAAAATTAATACCAGTCCTTCTTCTGAAACTCTTCAAGAATATAGAAGATGACAAAACACTCTAAACTCATTTTATTAGGCCAGTGTTACCAGGATACCAAAAAGCACACAACACCACCACAGAAAAAGAAAATTACAGACCAATATCTTTGATGAATATTGATGCAAAACTCCTAACTAAGATATTAGCAAACTGAATTCAACAATACATTAAAAGGATCATACACCACAATCAAGTGGAATTTATTCCAGACATGCCAGGATGGTTCAACATCTGAAAATCATTCAACGTCATACACCCCATTAACAAGAGGAAGGATAAAAATCATATGATCATTTCAATAGATAAAGAAAAAGCATCTGACAAAATTCAACATCCATTTCTGATAAAAACTCTCAATAAAGTGGCTATAGAGGGAACATACCTCAGCATAATAAAGGCCATATATGACAAATTCACAGCTAACATCACACTCAGTGGAAAAAAGCTGAAAGCTTTTCCTCTAAGCACAGGAGCAACACAGGAGGCCCAACCTACCACTTTTATTCAACATTGTATTGGAAGTCCTAGCCAGAGCAATTAGAAACAAAAAAATAAAATAAAAGGAATCTAAATCAGAAAGGAAGTAGTAAACCATCTCTATCTGCATAAGACATAATCTTATATACAGAATACCCTAAAGAGTAGTAGAACTAATAAACAAATGCAGTAAAGTTGCAGGATACAAAATCAATATACAAAAATTAATTGGTTTCTATACATTAATAACAAAGTCTCAAAGAGAGAAAAGTTTTTAATTTTTTAAAAAAGTTTTTAAAAATACCATTTATAACTGCATTAGAGAAATTAAAATACTAAAGAACAAATTTAAACAAGGAGGTAAAAGACTTGTACATCTAAAACTACAAGGCTTTGATAATTCAGTGCAATCCCTATCAATATTCCAATGACATTTTTCACAGAAATAGAACAAAAAAACCTAAAATGTGTATGTAACAACAAAGACCCCAAATAGCCAAAGCAATCTTGAGAAAGAACAAAGCTAGAGATATCATGCTCCCTGATTTCAAACTATATTGCAATACTATACTCGTCAAAATGACATTGTATTGGCATAAAGACAAACACAAATATCAATGGAACAGAACAGAGTGCCCAAAAATAAACCCATGCATATATGGTCAATTAACTTACAACTAAGGAACCAAGAACACATGATGGGGAAAGGACACTCTCTTCAATAAATGGTGCTAGGAAAACTAAGCAGCCACAAGCAAAAGAATGAAACTGGACCACTTTCTTACACCATACACAAAAATCAACCCCAAATGGATTAAAAACTTGAATGTAAGACCTAAAACATGAAATTACTAGAAAAAATATAGGTGGTAAGCTTCTTGACACCAGTTGTGTCAATTAATTTTTTTAATTTGATATCAAAAAGAAAAATCAACAAATGGCTTATGCACAGCAAAGGAAACCATCAACAAAATGAAAATAAAACCTACTAAATGGGAGAAAATATTTGCAAGTCATGTATCTGGTAAGGGTTTAATATCTAAAATATTAAGAACTCATATAACTTAACAGCAAAAAAACAAACAATCTGATTGAAAAATGGTCAGAGGATCTGAATAAACAATTTTCCATAGAAAACATACAGATGGCCAACAGGCACATGAAAAGGTGCTGAACATCACTAACCATCATGGAAATGCAAATCCAAACCACATAGAGCTATCACCTCACACCTGTTAGAATGGCAAGAAATAAATGTTGGCGAGGGTGTGAAGAAAAGAAACCCCCGTACACAGTAGGTGAGAATGTAAACTGATGTAGCCACTATATAAAACAGTATGGAAGTTTGTCAAAAAAATTAAAACTACAATCTGATCCAGCAACTAAACTTCTGGGTATTTGTCCAAAGGAAACAAAATCACTATTGTGAAAAGAAAGCTGCACTCCCCTGTACACTGCAGCATTATTTACAATAGCCAAGACATGGAAACAATTTATAAATCCATGTATCCATCAATGGCTGAATGGAAAAAGAAAATGTGATACACACAGTGGAATATTATTCGGCCACAAAAAGAAGTAAATCTTGCCACTTGCAATAATATGGAAGGGCCTTGAGGGCATTTTGCTAAGTGAAATAAGTCAGTGAAAGACAAATACTGTATGATTTCACTTATATGTGGAGGAAGGAAGGAAGGAAGGAAGGGAGAAAGAAACAGGGAAAGAAAGAGAGAGAGAGAAAGGGAGGGAGGGAGGAAGACAGAGCAAGGAAGGAAGGAAGGAAGGAAGGAAGGAAGGAAGAAAGAAAGAAAGAAAGAAAGAAAGAAAGAAAGAAAGAAAGAAAGAAAGAAAGAAAGAAAGAAAGAAAGAGAAAGAAAGAAAGAGGAAGAAAGAAAAGAAAGAAAGGAGAGAAAGAAAGGCCTGAACTCATAGAGAACAGCCTAGAAGCAGTAGGTGGGCAAAATGGGTGATGGTGGTCAAAAGGTACAAAATTCTGAATGAAAACAAATCAGCCACAGAAAGAAAAATGTGAAAGGAACAAACACGGGGAGACTAAACAACATGCTACTTAAAAATCAATGAGTCAACGATGAAATCAAAAAAGGAATCAGAAAATACTTCGAGGCAAACGAAAATGATAACACAACCTTACAAAATCTATGGGATGCAGCAAAACAGTGTTAAGAGAAAAGTACATAGGGATACAGGCCTTCCTCAAGAAACAAGTAAAATAAACAAATAAACAACCTAACCTACCACCTAAAAGAATTAGAAAAAGAAGAACAAACAAAACCCAAAGTCAGCAGAAGACAAGAAATTATAAGATCAGAGATTGAATAAATAAAATAGATTAAAAAAAAACCCAGAAAAGATCAATAAAACCTAGAGCTGTTTTTTTTTGAAAAGATAAAATCGAGAAACCTCTAGCCAAGCACACCAAGAAGAAAAGAGAGAGGACCCAAATAAACAAAATAAGAAATGAAAGAGATGTAACAACAACCAATACCACAGAAATACAAAAAATCATAGAGAATACTATGAAGAGCTGTATACCAAACACTGGACAACCTAGAAGAAATGTACATCTCTAAAAACATAGTCTGCCAAAACTAAGTCAAGAAGAAACAGATAATTTGAACACACCAATCACTAGATGTGAAAGAGAATGTGTAATTTTAAAATTCTGTCAAACAAAAATCCAGGATCAAACTGCTTCACTGGGGATTCTAACAAACAAACAAAGAAGAATTCATAACGATCCTTCTCAAACTATTCTGAAAAAATGAAAGAGGAGGGAACACTTCCAAATTTATTCTATAAGGCCACCAAGACCCAGATACCAACACCAGACAAAGACATTACAAAAAAAGAAAATTATAAGCCAATATCTTTGATAAATTTAGATGCAAAAATCCTCAACAAAATATTAGCAAACCGAATCCAACATGACATAAAAAGGATCATGCACCATGATCAACTTGGATTCATTCCAGGATCAGAAGGATGGTTCAACATATACAAATCAATCAATGTGATATACCACATTAAAAAAAAAGGAGAGACAAAAACCACATGATCATCTCAATAGATGCAGAAAAAGTATTTGACAAAATTCAACATTCATTTATGATAAAAACGTTCACCAAAGTAGGTATAGAAGGAAAGGGAACAGATTTCAACATATTAAAGGCCATTTACAGCAAAACAACAGCCAACACAAAATGAACAGTTAAAAGCTGAAAGACTTCCCACTAAATTCAGGAACAAGACAAGGATTCCCACTCTTAGCATTTCTATTCAACATAGCATTGACAGTCTTAGCCAAAGCAATCAGATAAGAAAAGAAATAAAAGGTATCCAAATTGGGAGGAAAGAGATAAAACTGTCATTAATTGCAAATGACATGATACTCTTATAGAGAACTCTAAAGTTGCCACATAAAAACTATTAGAACTAATAAATGAATTCAGCAAGATAGCAGGATAAAAGACCAATATACACAAATGGGTTTCTTTACACTAATAATGATATATCAACAAGAGGAAGTAAAAAAGCAATCCCATTTGAAATAGTGTAAAAAAAATAAAATAAAATATCTAGGAAGAAACTTAACCAAGGAGATGAAGATCTATACATTGAAAACTATAAAACACTGATAAAGGAAACTGAAGATGATTCAATGATGAAATGGAATGCCCATGGATTGGAAGAATTAATATAATTAAAATGGCCATACTACCCATTAAATCTACAGATTTAATGCAATTCCTGTCCAAATACCTATGACATTATTCACAGAGCTAGAACAAATATTCCTAAAATGTATATGGAACCACAAAAGACCCCAAATTGCCAAAGCAATCTTGAGACAGAAGAACAGAGCTGGAAATATCATGCTCCCTGACATCAGACTATATTACAGAGCTACAGTAATTAAAACTGCATGGTACTGGAACAAAAACAAATATATAGCTCAATGGTACAAAATACAGAGCCCAGAAATAAACCCATGCACCTACAGTCAATCTTCGACAGAAGGGTTCAGCGCGTACGCGTACACCGTGCAGATAGTCTCAACAGCATCCCTCTCTTAAGGCTGCATCCTTGGAACACCTCCCACTGTGGGAACAGTGGGCAGAAGGCAGCATGCTGGATCTTAGTTTCCAGACCGGGGATCGAGCCCGTGCCCCCTGCATTGGGAGCGTGGAGTCTTGACCACTGGACCGCCAGGGAAGCCCCTCCCTATCAACTTCTTTATTGACTTGGAGAAATTTTTTGACTGCGAAGCCTGTGGGATCTTAGCTTCCCGACCAGGGATCGAGTCCACACCCCCTGTGAATGTGAATGTGAATTTGGAAAAACCTCTTCTCTTTGATGTGACAAAGCACGTTCCCTCCAGAGGAGGAACAGAACTGCTTATGCCATTTTCCTAAAGAGAACACAAGGCTCAAAGGGACAGAGTTGGAAGTGATGGAGCCAAGCAGAGAAAGGAACCCTACTTTAGAAAAACAATGCAAAACTACAAACCTACAAAATTAGATTCTTTTCCATTATAGGTTATTAAAAGATATTGAGGGGAGGAGAGAAGATGGTGGAAGAGTAAGACGCGGAGATCACCTTCCTTCCCACAGATACAGTAGAAATACATCTACACGTGGAACTGCTCCTACAGAACACGCACTGAACGCTGGCAGAAAACGTCCGACCTCCAAAAAGGCAAGAAACTCCCCCCCTACTTGGGTAGGGCAAAAGAAAAAAGAAATAACAGAGACAAAAGAATAGGGACGGCACCTGCACCAGTGGGAGGGAGCTGTGAAGGAGGAAAGATTTCCATGCACTAGGAAGCCCCTTCGCGGGCAGAGACTGCAGGTGGCAGAGGGGGGAAGCTTCGGAGCCACAGAGGAGAGCGCAGCCACAGGGGTGCGGAGGGCAAAGCGGAGAGGTTCCCGCACGGAGGAGCGGTGCCGACCAGCACTCTCCAGCCCGAGAGGCTTCTCTGCTCCCCCGCCGGGGCGGGCAGGGCTGGGAGCTGAGGCTCGGGCTTCGGTCGGATCGCAGGGAGAGGACGGGGGCTGGCGGCGTGAACACAGCCTGAAGGGGTTAGCGCACCACAGCTGGCTGGGAGGGAGACCGGGAAAAAGTCTGCAGCTGCCGAAGAGGCAAGAGACTTTTTCTTCCCTCTTTGTTTCACGGCGCGCAAGGAGAGGGGATTCAGAGCGCCGCCTAAATGAACTCCAGAGAAGGGCGCGAGCCGTGGCTATCAGCGCAGACCCCACAGCAACAGGGGCGCAGAGGAAAAAACGGAGAGACTCCCGCACAGAGGCTCGGCGCAGCAGCGCTCACCAGCCTGAGAGGCTTGTCTGCTCACCGGCCTGGGCGGGCGGGGCTGGGAGCTGAGGCTCAGCTTCGGTCGGATGGCAGGGAGAGGACTGGGGCTGGCAGCGAGAACACAGCCTGAAGGGGTTAGCGCACCACAGCTGGCTGGGAGGGAGTCCGGGAAAAAGTCTGCAGCTGCCGAAGAGGCAAGAGACTTTTTCTTGCCTCTTTGTTTCGCTGCGCGCAAGGAGAGGGGATTCAGAGCGCCGCTTAAACGAACTCCAGAGAAGGGCGCAAGCCGTGGCGATCAGCGCGGACCCCAGAGATGGGCGTGAGACGCTAAGGCTGCTGCTGCCGCCTCCAAAAAGCCTGTGTGTGAGCACAGGTCACTCTCCACACCGCCCGTCCCGGTAGCCTGTGCAGCCCGCCACTGCCAGGGTCCCGTGATCCGGGGACAACTTCCCCGGGAGAACTCACTGCGCGCCTTAGGCTGGTGCAACGTCACGCTGGCCTCTGCCGCCGCAGGCTCGCCCCGCCTCCTCCGTACCCCTCCCTCCCTGCGGCCTGAGTGAGCCAGCACCTCTGAAGCAGCTGCTCCTTTAACCCCGTTCTGTCTGGGCGGGGAATACACGCCCTCAGGCGACCTACACGCAGAGGCGGGTCCAAATCCAAAGCTGAAACCCAGGAGCTGTGCGAACAGGGAAGAGAAGGGGAAATCTCTCCCAGCAGCCTCAGAAGCAGCAGATTAAAACTCCACAAACAACTTGATGTGCCTGCATCTGTTGAATACCTGAATAGACAACGAATCATCCCAAATTCAGGAGGTGGACTTTGGGAGCAGGATATATTAATTTTTCCCCTTTTCCTTTTTTTTTGTGAGTGTATATGTATATGCTTCTGGGTGAGATTTTGTCTGTATAGCTTTGCTTTACAATAGCTTTATTTTACTTCACTATATTATAGCCTCTTTCTTTCTTTCTTTCTTTCTATTTTTTCTCCCTTTTACTCTGAGCCGTGTGGACGAAAGGCTCTTGGTGCTCCAGCCAGGCATCAGGGCCATGCCTCTGAGGTGGGAGAGCCAACTTCAGGACACTGGTCCACAAGAGACCTCCCAGCTCCACGTAATACCAAATGGCAAAAATCTCTCAGAGATCTCCATCTCAACATCAAGACCCAGCATCACTCAATGACCAGCAAGCTACAGTGCTGGACACCCTATGCCAAACAACTAGCAAGACAGGAACACAGCCCCATCCATTAGCAGAGAGGCTGCCTAAAATCATAATAAGGCCACAGACACCCCAAAATACACCACCAGACGTGGACGTGCCCACCAGAAAGACAAGATCCAGCCTCATCCACCAGAGCTCAGGCACTAGTTCCCTACACCAGGAAGCCTACACAACCCACTGAACCAACCTTAGCCACTGGAGACAGATACCGAAAACAACGGGAACTACAAACCTGCAGTCTGTGAAAAGGAGACCCCAAACACAGTAAGATAAGCAAAATGAGACGACAGAAAAACACACAGCAGATGAAGGAGCAGGGTCAAAACACACCAGACTTAACAAATGAAGAGGAAATAGGTAGTCTACCTGAAAAAGAATTCAGAATAATGATAGTAAGGATGATCCAAAATCTTGGAAATAGAATAGACAAAATGCAAGAAACATTTAACAAGGACGTAGAAGAACTAAAGAGGAACCAAGCAATGATGAAAAACACAATAAATGAAATTAAAAATACTCTAGATGGGATCAATAGCAGAATAACTGAGGCAGAAGAAAGGATAAGTGACCTGGAAGATAAAATGGTGGAAATAACTACTGCAGAGCAGGATAAAGAAAAAAGAATGAAAAGAACTGAGGACAGTCTCAGAGACCTCTGGGACAACATTAAACGCACCAACATTCGAATTATAGGGGTCCCAGAAGAAGAAGAGAAAAAGAAAGGGACTGAGAAAATATTTGAAGAGATTATAGTTGAAAACTTCCCTAATATGGGAAAGGAAATAGTTAATCAAGTCCTGGAAGCACAGAGAGTCCCATACAGGATAAACCCAAGGAGAAACACGCCAAGACACATATTAATCAAAATGTCAAAAATTAAATATAAGGAAAACATATTAAAGGCAGCAAGGGAAAAACAACAAATAACACACAAGGGAATCCCCATAAGGTTAACATCTGATCTTTCAGCAGAAACTCTGCAAGCCAGAAGGGAGTGGCAGGATATACTTAAAGTGATGAAGGAGAAAAACCTACAACCAAGATTACTCTACCCAGCAAGGATCTCATTCAGATTCGATTGAGAAATTAAAACCTTTACAGACAAGCAAAAGCTGAGAGAGTTCAGCACCACCAAACCAGCTTTACAACAAATGCTAAAGGAACTTCTCTAGGCAAGAAACACAAGAGAAGGAAAACACCTACAATAACAAACCCAAAACATTTAAGAAAATGGGAATAGGAACATATATATCAATAATTACCTTGAATGTAAATGGATTAAATGCTCCCACCAAAAGACACAGGCTGGCTGAATGGATACAAAGACAAGACCCATATATATGCTGTCTACAAGAGACCCACTTCAGACCTAGAGACACATACAGACTGAAAGTGAGGGGATGGAAAAAGATATTCCATGCAAATGGAGATCAAAAGAAAGCTGGAGTAGCAATTCTCATATCAGACAAAATAGAATTTAAAATAAAGACTATTACAAGAGACAAAGAAGGACACTATATAATGATCAAGGGATCGATCCAAGAAGAAGGTATAACAATTGTAAATATTTATGCACCCAACATAGGAGCACCTCAATACATAAGGCAAATACTAACAGCCATAAAAGGGGAAATCAACAGCAACACAATCATAGTAGGGGACTTTAACACCCCACTTTCACCAATGGACAGATCATCCAAAATGAAAATAAATAAGGAAACACAGCTTTAAATGATACATTAAACAAGATGGACTTAATTGATATTTATAGGACATTCCACCCAAAAACAACAGAATACACATTTTTCTCAAGTGCTCATGGAACATTCTCCAGGATAGATCATATCTTGGGTCACAAATCAAGCCTTGGTAAATTTAAGAAAATTGACATCGTATCAAGTAGCTTTTCCGACCACAACGCTATGAGACTAGATATCAATTACAGGAAAAGATCTGTAGAAAATACAAACACATGGAGGCTACACAATACGTTACTTAATAACGAAGTGATTACTGAAGAAATCAAAGGGGAAATCAAAAAATACCTAGAATCAAATGACAATGGAGATACGACAACCCAAAACCTATGGGACGCAGCAAAAGCAGTGCTAAGAGGGAAGTTTATAGCAATACAAGCCTACCTCAAGAAACAGGAAACATCTCGAATAAACAACCTAATCTTGCACCTAAAGCAATTAGAGAAAGAAGAACAAAAAAACCCCAAAGCCAGCAGAAGGAAAGAAATTATAAAGATCAGGTCAGAAATAAATGAAAAAGAAATGAAGGAAACAATAGCAAAAATCAATGAAACTAAAAGCTGGTTCTTTGAGAAGATAAACAAAATTGATAAACCATTAGCCAGACTCATCAAGAGAAAAAGGGAGAAGACTCAGATCAATAGAATTAGAAATGAAAAAGGAGAAGTAACCACTGACACTGCAGAAATACAAAAGATCATGAGAGATTACTACAAGCAACTCTATGCCAATAAAATGGACAACCTGGAAGAAATGGACAGATTCTTAGAAATGCACAAACTGCCGAGACTGAACCAGGAAGAAATAGAAAATATGAACAGACCAATCACAAGCACTGAAATTGAAACTGTGATTAAAACCTTCCAACAAACAAAAGCCCAGGACCAGATGGCTTCACAGGTGAATTCTATCAAACATTTAGAGAAGAGCTAACACCTATCCTTCTCAAACTCTTCCAAAATATTGCAGAGGGAGGAACACTCCCAAACTCATTCTACGAGGCCACCATCACCCTGATACCAAAACCAGACAAAGATGTCACAAAGAAAGAAAACTACAGGCCAATATCACTGATAAACATAGATGCAAAAATCCTCAACAAAATACTAGCAAACAGAATCCAACAGCACATTAAAAGGATCATACACCATGATCAAGTGGGGTTTATCCCAGGAATGCAAGGATTCTTCAATATACGCAAATCAGTCAACGTGATACACCATATTAACAAATTGAAGGAGAAAAACCATATGATCATCTCAATAGATGCAGAGAAAGCTTTTGTCAAATTTCAACACCCATTTATGATAAAAGCCCTGCAGAAAGTAGGCATAGAGGGAACTTTCCTCAACATAATAAAGGCCATATATGACAAACCCACAGCCAACATTGTCCTCAATGGTGAAAAACTGAAACCATTTCCACTAAGATCAGGAACAAGACAAGGTTGCCCACTCTCACCACTATTATTCAACATAGTTTTGGAAGTGTTAGCCACAGCAATCAGAGAAGAAAAAGAAATAAAAGGAATCCAAATCGGAAAAGAAGAAGTAAAGCTGTCACTATTTGCAGATGACATGATACTATACATAGAGAATCCTAAAGATGCTACCAGAAAACTCCTAGAACTAATCAATGAATTTGGTAAAGTAGCAGGATACAAAATTAATGCACAGAAATCTCTTGCATTTCTATACACTAATGACGAAAAATCTGAAAGTGAAATTAAGAAAACACTCCCATTTACCATTGCAACAAAAAGAATAAAATATCTAGGAATAAACCTACCTAAGGAGACAAAAGACCTGTATGCAGAAAATTATAAGACACTGATGAAAGAAATTAAAGATGATACAAATAGATGGAGAGATATACCATGTTCCTGGATTGGAAGAATCAACATTGTGAAAATGACTCTACTACCCAAAGCAATCTACAGATTCAATGCAATCCCTATCAAATTACCACTGGCATTTTTCACAGAACTAGAACAAAAAATTTCACAATTTGTATTGAAACACAAAAGACCCCGAATAGCCAAAGCAATCTTGAGAACGAAAAATGGAGCTGGGGGAATCAGGCTCCCTGACTTCAGACTATATTACAAAGCTTCAGTAATCAAGACAGTTTGGTACTGGCACAAAAACAGAAATATAGATCAATGGAACAGGATAGAAAGCCCAGAGATAAACCCA
Organism: Balaenoptera musculus; assembly: GCF_009873245.2. Classification (NCBI taxonomy): domain Eukaryota; kingdom Metazoa; phylum Chordata; class Mammalia; order Artiodactyla; family Balaenopteridae; genus Balaenoptera; species Balaenoptera musculus. Next base: position 156,953,713 of record NC_045785.1, read on the forward strand.
CACACATATGGTCACCTTATCTTTGATAAAGGAGGCAAGCATATACAGTGGAGAAAAGACAGCCTCTTCAATAAGTGGTGCTGGGAAAATTGGACAGGTACATGTAAAAGTATGAAATTAGAACACTCCCTGACACCATGCACAAAAATAAACTCAAAATGGATTAAAGACCTAAGTGTAAGGCCAGACACTATCAAACTCTTAGAGGAAAACATAGGCAGAACACTCTATGACATACATCACAGCAAGATTCTTTTTGACCCAGCTCCCAGAGAAATGGAAATAAGAACACAAATAAACAAATGGGACCTAATGAAACTTAAAAGCTTTTGCACAGCAAAGGAAACCATAAACAAGACCAAAAGACAACCCTCAGAATGGGAGAAAATATTTGCAAATGAAGCAACTGACAAAGGATTAATCTCCAAGATTTACAAACAGCTCATGCAGCTCAATAACAAAAAAACCAACAACCCAATCCAAAAATGGGCAGAAGACCTAAATAGACATTTCTCCAAAGAAGATATACAGATGGCCTACAGACACATGAAAGAATGCTCAACATCATTAATCATTAGAGAAATGCAAATCAAAACTACAATGAGATATCATCTCACACCGGTCAGAATGACCATCATCAAAAAATCTAGAAACAATAAATGCTGGAGAGGGTGTGGAGGAAAGGGAACACTCTTGCACTGTTGGTGGGAATGTAAATTGATACAGCCACTATGGAGAACAGGATGGAGGTTCCTTAAAAAACTACAAATAGAATTACCATACGACCCAGCAATCCCAATACTGGGCATATACCCTGAGAAAACCATAGGTCAAAAAGAGTCATGTACCAAAATGTTCATTGCAGCTCTATTTACAATAGCCAGGACATGGAAGCAACCTAAATGTCCATCGACAGATGAATGGATAACGAAGATATGGCACATATATACAATGGAATATTACTCAGCCATAAAAAGAAATGAAATGGAGGTATTTGTAATGAGGTGGATGGAGTTAGAGTCTGTCATACAGAGTGAAGTAAGTCAGAAAGAGAAAAACAAATACAGTATGCTAACACATATATACGGAATCTAAGGGAAAAAAAAAAAAAAGGCCATGAAGAACCTAGTGGCAAGACGGGAATAAAGACACAGACCTACTAGAGAATGGACTTGAGGATATGGGGAGGGGGTGGGGTGAGATGTGACAGGGTAAGAGAGTGTCATGGACATATATACACTACCAAATGTAAAACAGATAACTAGTGGGAAGCAGCCGCATAGCACAGGGAGATCAGCTCGGTGCTTTGTGACCACCTAGAGGGGTGGGATGGGGAGGGTGGGAGGGAGGGAGATGCAAGAGGGAAGAGAAATGGGAACATATTGTATATGTATAACTGATTCACTTTGTTATAAAGCAGAAGCTAACACACCATTGTAAGGCAATTATACTTCAATAAAGATGTTTAAAAAAAAAAAATCTTCGACAGAAGAAGCAAGTATATAAGATGGAGAAAAGACAGTTTCTTCAACAAGTAGTGATGGGAAAGCTGGATAGCTGTATGTAAATCACTGAAATTAGAACACTCCCTCACACCATATACAAGAATAAACTCAAAATGATTTAAACACCTAAATATAAGACAAGACACCATAAAAATCCTAGAAGAGAACATAGGCAAAACATTCTAGGACATAAATTGAAGCAATATTTTCTTAGATCAATATTCAAAAACAAAAGAAATACAAGCAAAAATTAAAAATGGGACCTAATTAAACTTAAAAGCTTGTGCACATCAAAGGAAACCACCAACAAAACAAAAAGACAGCCTATCGAATGGGAGAAAAATATCTGCAAATGATGCTACCAACAAGGAGTTAATATCTAAAATATACAAGCAGGTCATGGAACTCAATATCAAAAAAAAAAAAAACAATCCAATTAAAAAATGGGCAGAAGACCTAAGTAGACATTTCTCCAAAGAAGATGCTCAACATCACTAATTATTAGAGAAATGCAAATCAAAACCACAATGAAGTATCACCTCACACCTGTCAGAATGACTAGCATCACTAAGTCCACAAATAATACATGTTGGAGAGGGTATGGAAAAAAGGGAACCCTCCTACATTGTTGGTGGGTATGTAAATTGATGCAGCCACTATGGAAAACAGTACGGAGATGCCTTAAAAAACTAAAAACAGAGGTACCATATGATCCAGCAATCCCACTCCTGGGCATATATCTGGAAAAGACAAAAACTCTAATTCAAAAAGATACACGAACCTCAATGTTCACAGCAGCACTATTTACAATAGGCAAGACATGGAAATGACCCAAGTGCCCATCAGTAGACAGTTGGCTTAAGAAGATGTGGCATACACACACACACACACACACACACATATATGTATGTATGTATATGTGTGTATATATACACATACACACACAATGGAATATTAGTCATAAAAAAGAATGACATAATGCCATTTGCAGCAACATGAATGGACCTAGAGATTATTATACTTAGTGAAGTAAGTCAGACAAAGACAAATACTATATGATATCACTTTTATGTGGAATCTAAAAAAAAAATAAATGAATCTATATACAAAACAGAAATAGACTCATAGACATAGAAAACAAACTTATGGTTACCAGAGAGGAGGGACTAATTAGGAGTATGGGATTAACAGATTCAAACCACTATACATAAAATAGATAAGCAACAAGGATTTACTGTATATCTCGGAATTATATTCAGTATCTTGTAATAACCTATAATGGAATATAATCAGAAAAAATAACTGAATCATTATGCTGTACACTTGAAACTAACACACTATTGTAAATCAACCATAATTTATAATATTTTAATTCTTCAGTTTAATAAATAAATATATATATTTTAAAATACAAATTATAGTTATAAAATAAAGAATTCATGGGGATTTAATGTACAGAATGATAAATACAGTTAATAATGCCATAATGTATATTTGAAACTTGCTAGAAGAATAAATCTTAAAAGGTCTGACCACAAAAAATAAAGCTTGTAACTATGTGTGGTGATGGATTTTAAGTAGAAGTATTGTAGTGATCATTTTAGTTTTATTATTCTAGTATTTTAAATTTATCAAGAATGCTTTTGCATTCAATGATTACATAAAATTTATGGGCACAAATAATCTATGCTAATAATCTATTCTATTCACCATTTTATTTAATAATAAAAAACTCCGAGTGTTGGGGGAAATATCAAAAAGTATCACTACTGTAATTAGTGATATAGGTCACAAATATACAGTGAAAACATTATCCCAAACACACAAGCATAGAATAAATATTTCCCTCTCAAAGGAATAAAATAGATTCTAATAGTCAGATGATATTACAAACTTTGAAACTTTTAATACTGTAAATAAATATCAATATACAGATATTATTGTAGCTGTAGCCTACAATCAACATTTTGGTTATTTAATGGAATTTCTACACTTTAGTCATGTGCATGCATGCATGAACACACACACTTGTGGACACCATAAACAAAAATTTAATAATCAACTCTAGTAATCAGTTACCTTGGCAATAATAACTTCTTTCTTCAGAATCTTCATAGCATAGTATTTTCCACTTGCTTTCTCTCGAACCAAAATAACTTTCCCAAAAGTGCCTTTACCTAGTAGTTTCAAATAGTCAAAATCATTCATTGTCTGAAAAATACAAATGAAAATACATAATATGAAACATTTGATGCAATGTATTTGTAAACTTATATGTATGTATTTGCATTATCTACTCAAAATCAAATTTTACCAACTTCTAAGCACACTTAAATGACGAAGAATCAGAATGGCATTGGCTTTCTCATCACCAATCATGGATGCTGGAAATAATTTAAGCAATTCTCAGATAGTGGAGACAATAATTTTAAACGTAGAATCTCACAACTACTCAAATTATTAGTAAGGGCAAAGGGAAAATAAAATCATTTTCACTCACTTCCAAGAATTCAAGTTTCTAAGGATTTAGTAGTGCCACTACTCCCGGACAATGTGACAATCAAAAATGTCCTCCACAAACATTTCCAAATATATCTAAGAGAAAAGTATTGAAGGGAGTGTTTGAGAATGTACTATATTAAAATAAGGATGGACTCCAAGAAAGAGAAAGATACATGTATAAGAAATGTTGAAAACAATTCTGGAGCCCAGTGCAAAGAAACAGAAGAACAACAGCAGTATATCTTCTGAGAAAGCAACTGGTCCAAGGCAGAAGGAGGAGTCATGGAACTCTAAGAATGTCTTTAATCTGCCTATTTTCAGTTTCATTTCTCATTCCCATTTCTAAGTAGTAGGTGATTACCAGGATTTTGCCAAGCAGAATTACTATTGCTCTCTATAGCCCCCTCTATGAATGCTTTCCCTACTCTATTTATCCACAAACTTCCAAAATTTTGATAATGTTTCTCCACTAATGTCCTTCTCTCACACAGCTTTTCATTTTCGTGGGCTTGTCCCTTTTAAAAATTCCTCTGCTATTATTTTAATAGGCTTTTAGATGAAAGAGGAGGTATGCTCAGTTTATCATCTTAAATTTAAATTCGGTTTAGAGGGATTTAAAAATAACAATTTAAGGATCTGGGGTTTTATCCTACCAACAATCAGAAGTTATTGAAGATTTTTGTGCCTTTTTAGAAGTATTTCTTTCCTCTTTACCACCCATTTGAAGTAAATGTCAGAAATGTCTCAAACAGATGACCTCAGCTTCTACCTTAAGAAACTAGAAAAACAGCAAATTAAATCCAAAAGAATTAGAAGAAAAAAATAATAAAGATCAGGGCAGAAATCAATTAGGGACTTCCCTGGCGGTCCAGTGGTTAAGAATGCATGCTTCCATTGCAGGGGGTACGGGTTTGATCCCTGGTCAAGGAAGTGGATTCCTACATGCTGTGTGCATGGTGCAATGCGGCCAAGAAAAAGAAAGAAAAGAAAAAAGAAATCAATTAAATTTTAAGAAGAAAGAAAAGGAGAGGAGGTCACGATGGCGGAGGAGTAGGAGGACGTGGAGTTCATCTCTCCCTACAAATGCATCAAGAATACATCTACAAATGGAACAGTTCTCAGAGAGCACAGGCTGAAAGTTAGCAAAGGACCTCGGTCACCTAAAAGGACAAGAAATCCCCACGTAACTGGGGAGGATGAAAGAAAGAAGAAGCAAAAAAGAAGAGAAGAGGTTGCCACATATTGGGAAGCCCCTCACTGGCAGGGAGATCAGTTGGCACAGAAGGGGAGTTTCGGGGGCTATCAGAAGAGAGTGCAGCACCCGGTCTGTGGCAGGCAGGACAGAGTGAGACCTACACAGATGGTCTGTGCCACAGCCCTGTGTGCCCCAGTCTGAGACGTGTGTCCCAGTGTGGAAAGGGGCTGGGTGCTGGACTGTGGGGTTTGGGGAGTAAATCCGGGGAGAGGATTGCTGTTGGCTGTGAGGAGACAGCATGAGGAGACGGGAGTGAGGAAATCCTCAACTGGGAATGCTTGTGGAGGAAACTGAGACTGCCATAGCAGGAAAGGGCCATTGTTAAGTGACACAGAAGGGGAGGAGCTGCCATTGCAGCCTTTCTCCCCATGCACTGGCCCTTGCCTCCCTGGGCACTAGGAAGGGCCCCCACTGGGGCCGGCTCTCTCGCGGCCTCTGGCTTCCCTATGTGCCTCGTCAACGCCAGGGAAGGCTCTCTTGCACCCGTGGCTGAGCACTAGGAAGGGCCACCACAGGGGCCAACTATTTCATGCCCACGGCCACCGGTTTCCCCACGCACCTGTCACCGCCAGGGGTCCTGCGACCCTGGCTGCTACACAGCCTCCGAGTCCCCTCCTCGCCAGGGCAAACTCATATGATCCAGGGCAGCCTCAAAAGCAGACCCCTGTGGGTGACCCACATGCAGAGGTGCGGTTGTAACCACAGCTAAGCCCCAGGGGACATCAACTAAGGAAGAAAAGCCGAAATCTCTCCTCGTAGCTGTGCAAACTGTGAAATGACATCTCCAAGAGTGGCCTTGTAAACTCAGAGCCTACAGAACATCTGAACAAACAAGCAGTGCTCCCACAGAAAACACAAGCCTAGCTTTAGCAGCTGTAGATTCTGTTGGCACATACACATGTAGGTTGGGCCAGGCTAAGGATGGTGCTTGCCCCATAGCAACAACAGTGGGTCCAGATCCATGATTACTGCAATCCTGGGACCTGACTTCAGTGGCTCTCTGTAAGTTTAAGAAAACTGAAATCATATCAAGCATCTTTTCCGACCACAATGCTATGGGATTAGATATCAATTACAGGAAAAAAACTGTAAAAACCACAAACACATGGAGGCCAAACAATATGTTACTAAATAACCAATGGACCACTGAAGAAATCAAAGAGGAAATAAAAACATACCTAGAGACAAACGATAATGAGACAATGATGATCCAAAACCTATGGGATGCAGCAAAAGCAGTTCTAAGAGGGAATTTTATAGCAATACAATCTTAACTCAGGAAACAAGAAAAATCTCAAGTAAACAATCTATCTTTACACCTAACACAACTCAACAAAAAAGAACAAACAAAACCTAAAGTTAGTAGAAGGAAAGAAATCATAAAGATCAGAGCAGAAATAAATGAAATAGAGACAAAGAAAACAAAAGCAAAGATCAATGAAACTAAAAGCTGGTTCTGTGAGAAGATTAACAAAATTGATAAACCTTTAGCCAGACTCATCAGGAAAAAAGGGAGAGGACTCAAATCAATAAAATTAGAAATGAAAAAGGAGAAGTTACAAAGGACACCACAGAAATACAAAGGATCATAAGAGACTACTACAAGCAACTCTATGCCAATAAAATGGATAACCTAGAAGAAACAGACAAATCCTTAGAAAGGTACAATCTCCTAAGACTGAAACAGAAAGAAATAGAAAACATGAACAGACTAATCACAAGTACTGAAATTGAAACTGTGATTTAAAAACTTCCAACAAACAAAGGTCCAGGACCAGATGGCTTCACAGGTGAATTCTATCAAAGAATAGTTAACACTTATCCTTCTGAAACTATTCCAAACAATTGAAGAGAAAAGAACACTCCCAAACTTGCTCACGATGCCACCATCACCCTGATACCAAAACCAGACAAAGATAACACAAAAAAAGAAAATTACAGGCCAATATCACTGATGAACATAGACACAAAAATCTTCAACAAAATATTAGCAAACCAAATTCAACAACACATTCAAAGGATCATAAAGATGGCAGACTAGAAGGACATGGAGTTCGCATATCCTCACAACTAGGGCACCTACCACGTGGGGGACCACGGAAACCTAAGGGGACAGGAGGAACACCAGAGCAACAGAGTAAGACATGGTGGGGAGGGAGGAGGGAGGAGAAGTGGAGGCAGGATGGAACTGGAGCCTTGGAGGGGCGGCTGGGGGAGGGAAGGGGTTCCCACTCTTGGGAAGCCCACCCACAGTGAGGGGATCAACAGGGATGGCGAAAGACCATCGGGAGAACAAAGGATTGGAAGGGAATGCAGCCAGTGTTTCCCCTGCCCACTTGGGCCCCAGAAAGCCTGCTGAGGTCCTAATCATCCGATCTCTGTGACTCCCTCCAGCCATGCTGAGCATAAGCCCCGCCCTCACCCAGAACCTTACCTCTGCACTTCACACTCCGAGACCCCCTACAACCAAGTTGGGCCTAAACCTTGCCCCCGCACCTCCACCCAGCGCCTTACCTCTGAACTCCGCACTCCGAGGCCCTCTCCAGCAGTGCTGAATATTCCGGTTGCATGGGTCCTAAGCCTAGGTCCCGACCCCTGCCTAAACCTCACCCTCAACTAAGCCCCACCCCACCCCCACAGCCAAGGCCTTTTCCAGCATTTTTGTTTTCAAGGTTGTGGTTCCATTTTATTTTGTTGTTTCAATTTAATTTTTATTTTTTCAAATAAATTTTGAAATTTTTCTTATTTTATTTTGTTCTTTATATATTGTTATTGTTCTGCTCGTTTTGGCTTGCTCCCGCCCACTTTTTTTTTCTGTTGTGGTTCTGTTTTACCTTGTTTTAGTTGTTTCACTTATATTTTTCTTTTTCCTAATATATCTTTTTCTAATTTTATTTTTTTGTTTGTTTTTGTACTGCTCCTTTTTTTGAATTTTATTTTATTTATTTTTTTCTATAGCAGGTTCTTATTAGTTATCTATTTTATACATATTAGTGTATATATGCCAATCCCAACCTTCCAATTCATCCCACCACCACCACCACCCCACCAGCTGCTTTCCCCCTTGGTGTCCATAATGTTTGTTCTCTACAGCAGTCTCTCTATTTGGTCCTTTTTTTTTTCTTCTTCTCTTTTGCCACACCACGTGGTTTGAGGGATCTTGGTTCCCAGGCCGGTGATCGGGCCTGAGCTCCTGTGGAGTGTGTGCCAAGCCCAAACCACCAGACTAACAGAGAACCTCAGACAACAGGAAATATTAATCAGAGTGAGGTCTCCCAGAAATCCTCATCTCAACACCAAGACCCGGCTCTAAACAAATGCCTGTAAACTCCAGTGCTGGGCGCCTCGGGCCAAAAAACCAGTAAGACAAGAACACAATACCACCCATCAAAAAAAATAAGATGACAAAAAAATATGTTACAGACGAAGGAATAAGGTAAAAACCTACAAGACCAAATAAATGAAGAGAAAATAGGCAAGCAATATGAAAAAGAATTCAGAGTAATGATAATAAAGACGATCCAAAATCTCAAAAATAGAATGGAGGCACGGATCAAGGAAATACAAGATATGGTTAACAAACACCAGGTAGAACTAAAAAACAAACAGTGAAGAACAACACAATAACTGAAATGAAAAATACACTAAAAGGAATCAATAGCAGAATAACTGATGCAGAAGAAGGGATAAATGAGCTGGCAGACAGAATAGTGGAAATAACTTCCGAGGAGCAGAATAAAGAAAAGAGACTGGAAAGAACTGAGGACAGTCTCAGAGACGTCTGGGACAACATTAAATGCACCAACATTCTAATTGTAGGGGTCCCAGCAGAAGAACGGAAAGAGAAAGGGTCTGAGAAAATATCTGAAGAAATTAGAGTCGAAAACTTCCCTAACATGGGAAAGGAATTAGTCAATCAAATCCAGGAAGCGCAGAGAGTCCCATACTAGATAAACCCTAGGAGAAACATGGCAAGACACATATTAATCAAACTAACAACAACTAAATTCAAAGAAAAAATATTAAAAACAGTAAGGAAAAAGCAACAAATAATATACAAGGGAATCCCTATAAGGTTATCAGCTGATTTTTCAGCAGAAACTCTGCAGGTCAGAAGGGAGTGGCAGGATATATTTAAAGTGATGAAAGGGAAAAACCTACAAGCAAGATTACTCTACCCAGCAAGGATCTCATTCAGATTTGATGGAGAAATCAAAAGCTTTACAGACAAGCAAAAGGTAAGAATACAGCACCACCAAACCAGCTTTACGACAAATGCTAAAGGAACTTCTCTAGGCAGGAAACGCAAAAGAAGAAAAATACCCACAAAAACAAACCCCAAACAATTAAGAAATTAGTAATAGGAACATACATATTGATAATCCCCTTGAATGTAAATGGACTAAATGCTCCAAGCAAAAGACCCAGACTGGCTGAATGGATACAAAAACAGGACCTATATATGCTGTCTACAAGAGACCCTCTTCAGACCTAAGGACACATACAGACTGAAAGTGAGGAGACGGAAAAAGATATTCCATGCAAAAGGAAATCACAAGAAAGCTGGAGAAGCAATACTCATATCTGATAAAATAGACTTTAAAATAAAGACTGTTACAAGACATAAGGAAGGACACTACAAAACAATCAAGGGATCAATCTAAAAAGAAAACATAAAAATTATAAATATTTATGCACTCAACATGGGAGCAACTCAATATATAAGGCAAATGCTAACAGCCAAAAAAGGGGAAAAAGACAGTAACACAATTATACTGAGAGACTGTACACCCCACTAACACCAAAGGACACATCATCCAGCAAGAAAATAAATAAGGAAACACAAACTTTAAATGACACCACAGACCAGATAGACTTAACTGATACTTATAGTACATTCCACCCAAAAGCAGCAGAATACACTTTCTTCTCAAGTGCACACGGAAGATTCTCCAGGATAGATCACATCTTGGGTAAGAAATCAAACACTGGAAAATTTTTACCAATTGAAATCGTGTCAAACATCTTTTCCAACCACAACACTATGAGATTAGAAATCAAGTAGAGGAAAAGAACTAAAAAACACTAACACATGGAGGCAAAGCACTGCAATGCTAAAAAATCAAGAGATCACTGAAGAAATCAAAGAGGAAATGAAAAAATACCTAGAGACAAAGGACAATGAAAACATGATGACACAAAACCTACAGAACTCAGAAAAAGCAGATCTAAGAAGGAAGTTTATAGCAATTCAAACTCACCTCAAGAAACAAAAAAAATCTCAAATAAATAGTCTAATCTTACACGTAAAGCAACTAGAGAAAGAAGAACAAGGAAAGCCTAAAGTTAGTAGAAGGAAAGAAATCATACAGATAAGAGCAGAAATAAATGAAATAGAAACGAAGAAAACGATAGCAAAGATCAATAAAAACAAAAGTTGGTTCTTTGAGAAGATTAAAAAAATAATTGATAAACCTTTAGCCAGACTCATCAAGAAAAAAGTGAGAGGACTCAAATCTATAAAATTAGAAATGAAAAAGAAGAAATTACAACTGACACTGCAGAAATACAAAGGATCATAAGAGACTACTACAAGCAACTCTAGGCAAATAAAATGGACAACCTGGAAGAAACGGACAAATTATTGGAAAGGTACAACCTTCCAAGACTGAACCAGGAAGAAATAGAAAATATAAACAGACCAATCACAAGTAATGAAATTGAAACTGTGATTAAAAATCTTCCAACAAACAAAACTACAGGACCAGATGGTTTCATAGGTGAATTCTATGAAACACTGAAAGAAGAGCTAACAACTATCCTTCTGAAACTATTCCAAAAAATTGCAGAGGAAGGAACACTCCCATACTCGTTCAACGAATCCACCATCACCTGGATACCAAAACCAGAAAAAGATATCATAAAAAAAGAAAATTACGGACCAGTATCACTGATGAACATAGAAGCAAAAATCCTCAACAAAACACTAGCAAACAGAATCCAACAACACTTTCAAAAGGTCATGCACCATGATCAAGAGGGTTTTATTGCAGGGATGCAAGGATTCTTCAATATACGCAAATCAATCAAAGGGATACACCAATATTAACAAATTAAAGAAAAACCATATAATCATCAATAGATGCAGAACAAGCGTTTAACAAATTTCAACACCCATTTATGATAAAAATTCTCCAGAAAGTGAGCATACAAGGAACCTACCTCAACATAATAAAAGTCATATATAACAAATACACAGCAAACATCATTCTCAATGGTGAAAAACTGAAAGCATATCCTCTAAGGTCACAAACAAAACAAGGATGTCCACTCTCACCCCTATTATTCAACATAGTTCTGGAAGTCCTAGACACGGCAATCAGAGGAGAAAAAGAAATAAAAGGAATATAAATTGGAAAAGAAGAAGTAAAACTGTCACTGTTTGCAGATGATACGATCCTTTACATAGAAAATCCTAAAGATGCCACCAGAAAACTAGCAGAGCTAATCAGTGAATTGGGTAAAGTTGCAGGATACAAAAGTAATGCACAGAAATCTCTTGCATTCGTATACACTAAGAACAAAAGATCAGAAAAACAAATTAAGGAAACAATCACATTTACCATTGCAACAAAAAGAATAAAATACCTAAGGAGGCAAAAGACCTGTATTCCGAAAACCATAAAATACTTATGAAAGAAATCAAAGATGGCACGAACAAATGGAGAGATAAACCATGTTCCTCGATTGGAAGAATCAATATTATGAAAAGGACTATACTACCAAAAGTAATCTACAGGTTCAGTGCAATCTCCATCAAATTACCAAGGGCATTTTTCACAGAATTAGAACAAAATTTTTTACAACTTGTATGGAAACACAAAAGACCTTGAATAGCCAAAGCAATCTTCAGAAAGTAACACGGAGCTGAAGGAATCAGGCTCCCTGACTTCAGACTATACTACAAAGCCACAGTAAACAAGACAGTATGATACTAGCACAAAAACAGAAATATAGATCAATGGAACAGGATAGAAAGCCCAGAGATAAACCCACGCACATATGGTCACCTAATCTAAGACAAAGGAGGCAAGAATATAAGTCGGAGAAAAAACATCCTCTTCAATAAGTGGTGCTGGGAAAACTGGACAACTACGTATGAAAGAATGAAATCAGAACACTGCCTAACACCATGCACAAAAATAAACTCAAAATGGAATAAAGACCTAAATGTAAGACTGGACACTATAAAATTCTTAGAGGAAAACATAGGCAGAACACTTTCTGATATAAATCACAGCAAGATCTTTTATGACCCATCTCCTAGAGTAATGAAAATAAAAATAAGCAAATGTGACCTAATTAAACATAAAAGCTTTTGCACAGCAAAGGAAACAATAAACAAGAGGAAAAGACAACCTTCAGATTGTGAGAAAATATTTGCAAAAGAAGCGACAGACAAGGGATTAATCTCCAAAATATATAAACAGCTCATGCAGCTCAATAGACATTTCACCAAAGAAGACACACAGATGGCCAAGAGGCACATGAAAAGATGTTCAACAGCACTAATTATTAGAGAAATGCAAATCAACATCACAATGAGGCATCACCTCACACCGGTTCAGAATGGCCATCATCAAAAAATCTACAAACAATAAATGCTGGAGAGGTTGTGGAGAAAAAGGAACACTCTTGCACTGTTGGTGGGAATGTAAATTGATACGACCACTGTGGAGAACGGTACGGCGGTTCCTTAAAAAACTAAAAATAGAACTACCATATGACCCAGCAATCCCACTACTGGGCATATACCCAGAGAAAACCATAATTCAAAAAGTCACAGGGACTTACTTGGTGGCACAGTGGTTAAGAATCCACCTGACAATGCAGGGGACACAGGTTCGATCCCTGGTCCGGGAAGATCCCACATGCCGCAGAGCACTAAGCCTGTGTGCTGCAACTACTGAAGCCTGCGCACCTAGAGCTCATGCTCCGCAACAAAAGAAGCCACCTCAATGAGAAGCCTGTGTTACGCAACAAAGAGCAGCCTCTGCTCACCGCAACTAGAGATAGCCCATGCACAGCAATGAAGACCCAATGCAGCTAAATATAAATAAATAAAATAAATAAATTTATATAAAATAAGTCACATGTACCCTGCCGCACTATTTACAATAACCAGGACATGGAAACAACCTAAATATCCACCAACAGATGAAAACATAAAGATGTGGTACATATATATAATGGAATATTACTCAGCCAGGAAAAGAAATAAAATTGGGTCATTTGTAAAGATGTGGATGGACCTACCATCTGTCATACAGAGTGAAGTACGTCAGAAAGAGAAAAACAAATATTGTATATTAACACATATATGTGGAATCTAGAAAAGTGGTACAGATGAACTTATTTGCAGGGCAGGAATAGAGATGTAGATGTACAGAATGGACCTGTGGACACAGTGGGGGAAGGGGAGGGTTGGATGAATTGGAAGATTAGGTGTGACATAAATACACTACCACCTGTAAAATACAGACCTAGTGGGAACCTGCTGTATAGCACATGGAGTTCAGCTCGGTGGTCTGTGATGACCTAGATGGGTGCAATGGAGGTGGGGAGGGAGGTCCACGAGGGAGGGGATACATATATACATACAGCTGATTCACTTCATTGTACAGCAGAAACTAACACAACATTGTAAAGCAATTATATTCCAATTTTAAAAACTCATTAAAAAATAAAAAGGATCATACACCATGATCAAGTGGGATTTATCCCAGGGATGCAAGGATTCTTCAACATATGTAAATCAATCAATGTGATACAGAACATTAAGAAAATGAAGAATAAAAACCATATAATCATATCAATAGTGCAGAAAAGGCCTTTAACAAAATTCAACACCCATTTATGATCAAAACTCTCCAGTTATTGGGCATAGACGGAACATACCTCAACATAATAAACGCCATATACGACAACTACACAGCAAACATCATACTCAATGGTGAAAAACTGAACACATTTCCTCTAAGATGAGGAAAAAGACAAGGATGTGCACTCTTGCCACTTTTATTCAACATAGGTTTGGAAGTCCTAGCCAGGGAAATCAGAGAAGAAAAAGAAATAAAAGGAATCCAAACTGGAAAAGAAGAAGTAAAACTGTCACTGTTTGCATGATACTATGCATCAAAAATCCTAAAGATGCTACCAGAAAACTACTAGAACTCATGAATGAATTTGGTAAAGTTGCAGGACACAAAACTAACACACAGAAATCTGCTGCATTTCTATACACTAACAACAAAGATCAGAAAGAGATTTTAACAAAACAATCCCATTTACCATTGCATCAAAAAAGAATAAAATATCTAGGAATAAACCTACCTAAGGAGACAAAAGACATGTACTCTGAAAACTCTAAGACACTGATGAAAGAAATTGAAGACGTTGCAAACCACTGGAAAAAGAGACCATGTTCTTGGATTGGAAGAACCAATATGGTCAAAATGACTATACTGTCCAAGGCAATCTACAGATTCAATGTAATTCCTATCAAGTTATCAATGGCATTTTTCAAATAATTAGAACAGAAAAATTTTAAATTTGTATGGAAACACAAAAGACCCTGTATGGCCAAAACAATCCTGAGAAAGACAAACGGTGCTGGGAGAATCAGGCTATCTGACTACAGAGTATACTACAAAGCTACAGTCATCAAAACAGTATGGTACTGTCACAAAACACAGAAATATAGATCAATGGAACAGGATAGAAAGTACAGAGATAAACCACACACCTATGGTCACCTAATCTATGACAAAGGAGGCAAGAATACACAATGGAGGAATTCTTCAATAAGAGGCACTGGGAAAACTGGACAACTAGATGTAAAAGAATGAAATTAGAACATTCTCTAACACCATACACAAAAATAAATCCAAATGGATTAAAGACCTAAATGTAACACCAGATACTATAAAACTCTTAGAGAAAAACATAGGCAGAACACTCTCTGACATAAATGGCAGTAACGTCTTTTTTGATCCACCTCTGAAAGTAATGAAAATAAAAACAAAAATAAACAAATGTGATCTAAATAAACATAAAAGCTTTTGCACAGCAAAGGAAACCATAAACAAAACGAAAAGAAAACCCATAGAATGGGAGAAAATATGTACAAATGAAGCAATGGACAAGGGATTAATCTCCAAAATATACAAAGAGTTCATACAGCTCAGTATCAAAAAAACAAACCCATTTAAAAAATGGGCCAAAGGGCTTCCCTGGTGGCGTAGTGGTTGAGAATCTGCCTGCCAATGCAGGGGACACGGGTTCGCGCCCCGGTCTGGGAAGATCCCACATGCCGCGGAGCAACTAGGCCCGTGAGCCACAACTACTGAGCCTGCACGTCTGGAGCCTGTGCTCCGCAACAAGAGAGTCCGCGACAGTGAGAGGCCCGCGCACCGCGATGAAGAGTGGTCCCCGCTCGCCGCAACTAGAGAAAGCCCTAGCACAGAAATGATGACCCAACACAGCCAAAAATAAATAAATAAGTAAAAACTAAAAAAAAAAAAAAAAAAAAAAGGGCCAAAGATGTAAACAGATATTTCTCCAAAGAAGACATACAAATGACCAAGAGACACATGAAAAGTTGCTCAACATCACTTATTATTAGAGAAATGCAAACCAAAACTACAATGAGGTACCACCTCACACAGGTCACAATGGCCATCATCAAAAAAGCTAGAAAGAATAAATGCTGGAGAGGGTGTGGAGAAAACGGAACCCTCTTGCACTGTTGATGGGAAAGTAAATTGATACAGCCACTATGGAGAACAGTACGAAGATTCCTTAAAAAACTAAAAATAAAGCTACCATAGGATCCAGCAATCCCACTCCTGGGCATATACCCAGAGAAAACCATAATTCAAAAAGATACATGCACCTCAATGTTCACTGCATCACTATTTACAAGAGCCAGGACATGGAAGCAACCGAAATATCCATCAATGGAGGAATGGATAAGGAAGAGGTGGTATATACGTACAATGGACTATTACTCAGCCATAAGAAAGAATGAAACAATGCCATTTTCAGCGACATGGTTGGATCCAGAGTTTGTCATACTGAGTGAAGTAAGTCAGACAGAGAAAACAATATCATATGATATCACTTATATGTGGAATCTAAAGAAATGGTACAAATGAACCCATTTACAAAACAGAAGTTGAGTCACAGATGTCGAAAATAAACTTGTGGTTATCAGGGGGGAAAGGAGGGGAAGGGATAAATTGGGAGATTCGAATTTGACATATACATACCATATATATAGAACAGATAAATAGTAAGAACCTGATGAAGAGCACAGGGAACTCTATTCAGTACTTTATAATGACCTATATGGGAACAGGATCTAAAAAAGAGTGGATATATGTATATGCATAACTGACTCTGCTTTACAGCAGAAACTAACACAACATTGTAAATCAACTATACTCCAATTAAAAAAATGAAAAAAAATAAGAAGAATGAAAAACTGATGTAACCAAAAGCTGGTTCTTTGAGAAAGTCAATAAAATTGATACATCTCTAGCCAGATTATTCAGGAAAAGAAAGAAAGAGGATGCAAATAACCAATATCAGGAATGAGAGAGGTAAAATCATTACAGATTCTACAGATACTGGAAGGATCCCAAGGGAGTATTATAAACAACTTTATGTCCATAAAATCAACAACTTATATGAAGTGAACAAATTCCTTGAAAGGTTCAAACTCAAAGGTTACTCAAGAAGAAACAGATAACTTGAATATCCTATATCTATCAAGGAAATTGAATTTGTGGTCAAAAAGCTTTCAACAAGAAAACTCTAGGACCAGATGGTTCACTGGTGAATATGTCTGTAGATACATGTAAAAATTCTAAAAATTTTAGAAACGAATGCCTTCACTCCTTTTCAATAATATTTGCTATCTATAATCTTGGTAATTTTTCCAAATGTCAAGTTACACTGTCTTAATCATTCAGTAGCATCTCTAATTCAAAGAAAAGTAGCAAGAGATAGGGAAAATAACCAAGTATATTTATTAATTCAACTAAAAACCAAAGATGTCACTCTAAATATACAGAATAGAGTTAACAGAATTAGTGTTATTTGAACAAACAGTGGGTAATACTAAGTAATTTCATTTTCATTAATAGGTTTTTAAAAATCAAGTAATACTACATTACCACAAAGCCCTTTGTACTAGGTAGTCTCCAAAAATGGCGGACACTAATTCCTCCAGCCCCGACTCCCTGTATGTACATGCCATTCCTCCTATGAAGAAATGGAGTCAACTTTCCCTCTCCCTGGGCTGGCTTTGTGTCCAGCTTTAAACACAAAATACCATCAAAGTGATAGAGTGCCAGTTCCAGACTTAGCCTTTAAGTCTGGGAGCGTATGCTTTCTCCCTCTTGGAAAAGTTTCATTCTTAAAAGTCAGCTCTCATGCTGTAAGGAAGTCCAGGCTATCTGCTGGAGAGAAAGGCCATATGGAGAGGCCCTGGAATATGAGACATCACATGAAGAGAGAGCTCACTGGAGGAGAACCAAAAATCCAGACATGGGAGAAAGGCTTTCATGGATTTTCCAGCCCAGTCCACGTGCCAGCTGAATGCAGCTGCTTGAAAGGTCCAAGTGAGACCAGCAGAATTGCCCAGGCAAACCACAAAATCAGAAGAAATTATAAACTGTCATTGTTTTAAGATATTAAACTTGGGAACTTTACTTCATAGCAGTGAAGAACTGACAGACATTATTCTCATAACTAAGCCATAATGTTGTTTTTATTGCTCAAAGCTTCATTTCAACAGTACCCACCTAATTTTATATCTAAAAACACCAGAAAATGATACTTGCTGTGTCCCATTACTAAATATCATATAAACTGAAACTGAATTCTGGGGATAAAAATTAGAAAATAAGCTGTAAATTGCTTTATGACATTTTCACATGAAAAGAAATATATAATAATGAAATACTACTATATTCTTTAAGGATTGTAATTCTTAGGGACAAGGAGGTTTTAAAAAAGGATGACAGCCTTAATGCTAAATTTCATAGCTTTTATCAGTATGTCAATCTTAAAAAAAAAGAGGAATTTACATGGAAACATATTACTAACAAAAATTCACATTACTATATAAAATTTATATTACTATATGATAAAATCAGAAACATTTATCATATCTATTTTGATAAAACTTCGGAAAATTTAAAAAGTATCTTTGATACCAAATGTTCATCTTCAGTGTGGTATACACGGTGATTATCTAGTCTTTACAAATGAAATGTAAACTATTTTCCTCTTTTGGATGGTGTTAAGGGAAAAGATACAAAAAGATTTTAATTAAAAATAAGAGCATAACATACTATTTACAATAGCCAAGATATAGAAGCAAACTAAGTGTCCATCAACACATGAATGGATAAAGATATGATACACACACACACACACACAATGGAATATTATTCAGCCATTAAAAAAGAACGAAATAATGCCATTTGCAACAACGTGGATGGACCTAGAGATTATCAGACTAAGTGAAGGTAAGTCAGAGAAAGACAACTATTACATCACTTATATGTGGAAACTTTTTAAAAAGTACAAATGAATTATTTCCCAAACAGAAACAGACTCACAGACATAGCAAACAATCTTATGGTTACCAAAGGGGAAACCAACACAAATTGTAAATCAACTAACACAATACTGTATATCAACTACACTTCAATAAAAAAATTTTAAAAATAAGGGCTGAAACTAGTGCAATATTGTAAATCAACAATATTTCAATTAAAAAAAATTTTTTAAATAAGAGCATGACACTCTCTAGAAAAATTAACCCTCTAAAACCCAAACCTAAGAATTTATTAGGGAAATATTTTACAGAGTTATACTCTTTCTTTTACATAATCTCTAACATATCAATGTGGCTGTTTTACATTAAGAGATGCATGTGCATATAAAAAAAGTGCTTAATAAGTATATTCAAATCACACACACTAGAATGTAAGAAAAATATTGTCTAGCCCCAAAATTACGTTACAAATATTTATATAGAATTGAAGAGGAATACAAGGGAAAAAAATACAATGGTTTTAGCATATTTGGTCAAAAAAGATTAATTCCACATATATTTACAATGTAAGAGATAAACCAAATAAGGCCCATGGAGTGAAAAGGAGGCTTTCAAGAAGTTCACCTCTCTGCCCGCTTCCTCTAGTGCTTTTGCCCAAGGAAGGGGAAGCTCTAATCTTATCAGTCAACTTCTACAACACTGATTATGCTGCTCCTCCTGCTGGGTAGGAAGTGAGAGATCACTTGATTTCAGCAGGTCTGTTCTTTTATTCCTCTCCTTCTCTGTATACTAGCCATTGTTATCAGTTATGGTAGTCAGGCATTAAGTAAGAAAATTCCAAGAACTGGAATCAGACAAAATGGGAATATAGGAGGTACTGATTATACTTCTTACCTAAGTCATGAGATGATAAACAGCTGTCCCAGAGAGGCCTATATTGGTTACTTGAAAACGAAACAGAATTTTTATTCCCATCTGACTGTTAATCCTTTTATGCTGTGCTGCTTCACGTACGTGACAGGTTATAGATAATGGCAGCTTGGCAGACCAAGATTAAGCATGCCTGTGCCCTCTAATCCAGCAGACTCCAACCTTTTTGGCACCAGGGATCGGTTTCGTGGAAGACAATTTTAACTTGGACTGGGGGTGGGAGGGATGGTTCAGGCGGTAATGCAAGCGATGGGGAGCAATGGGGAGCGACTCATGAAGCTTCGCTCGCTCACCTCCTGCTGTGCGGCCCGGCGGGGGGTGGGGGTGTGTGGATGGGGGGGTTGGGGACCCTTGCTCTAATCAAATTCCTTTGAAAAATCATCTTTTAATTTAAACAAAGATCAGCACTTGAATCTGGTTGCAAGGGCTTTGCCTCTTCTCTCCGGCACCAGTATCCATCCCTCTCCAAGAGTTTCAAGCTGCAGAGCAGACACTACGGCAATACTCTTACCACATCTGTCTGATCCAGGTAGCAGAGAGCAGTTAAGACAATTCTCAGCATAGCTACCATAATCAGTAGGTATTCTCTTTATCCTACTGCCCATTTGTCAAAAAGTGAACAAAGAAGAAAATATATTCTGTAAATTATGAGGATATTCATTTTTTAAAAACATCTTTATTGGAGTATAATTGCTTTACAATGGTGTGTTAGTTTCTGCTATATAACAAAGTGAATCAGCTTTACCTAAACATATATCCCCATATCTCCTCCCTCTTGTGTCTCCCTCCCGCCCTCCCTATGACCCCCCCCAAGTGGACACAAAGCACCGAGCTGATCTCCCTGTGCTATGCGGCTGCTTCCCACTACCTAGCTATTTTACATTTGGTACTGTATATATGTCCATGCCACTCTCTCATTCGTCCCAGCTTACCCTTCCCCTTCCCCATGTCCTCAAGCCCATTCTCTACATCCGTGTCTTTATTCCTTCCTGTCCTGCTCCTAGGTTATATAGAACCTTTTTTTTTTTTTTAGATTCCATATACATGTGTTAGCATATGGTATTTGTTTTTCTTCTTCTCTCTTACTTCACTCTGTGTGACAGATTCTAGGTCCATCCCCCTCACTACAAATAACTCAATTTCGTTTCTTTTTATGGCTAGGTAATATTCCATTGTATATATGTGCCACATCTTCTTTATCCATTCAACTGTTGATGGACACTTAGGTTGCTTTCATGTCTTGGCTATTGTAAATAGAGCTGCAATGAACATTGTGGTACATGACTCTTTTTGAATTATGGTGTTCTCAGGGTATATGCCCAGTAGTGGGATTGCTGGGTCAAATGGTAGTTCTATTTTTAGTTTTTTAAGGAACCTCCATACTGTTCACCATACTGGCTCTATCAATTTACATTCCCACCAGCAGTGCAGAACGGTTCCCTTTCCTCCACACCCTCACCCTCTCCAGCATTCACTATTTGTAGATTTTTTGATGATGGCCATTCTGACTACTGTAAGGTGATGCCTCAATGTGATTTTGATTTGCATTTCCCTAATGATTAGTGATATTGAGAATCCTTTCATGTGTTTGCTGGCAATCTGTATATCTCCTTTGGAGAAATGTCTATTTAGGTCTTCTGCCCATTTTTGGATTGGGTTGTTTGTTTTTTTGATATTGAGCTGCCTGTGTATTTTGGAGATTAATCCTTTATCAGTTGCTTCGTTTGCAAATATTTTCTCCCATTCTGAGGGTTGTCTTTTGGTCTTGTTTCTGATTTCCTTTGCTGTGCAAAAGTTTTAAGTTTCATTAGGTCCCGTTTATTTTTGTTTTTATTTCCATTTCTCTGGAAGGTGGGTCAAAAAGGATCTTGCTGTGATGTATGTCTTAGAGTGTTCTGCCTGTTTTCCTCTAAGAGTTTGATAGTGTCCGGGCTTACATTTAGGTCTTTAATCCATTTTGAGGTCATTTTTGTGTAAGGTATTAGGGAGTGTTCTAATTTCATTCTTTTACATGTACCTGTCCAGTTTTCCCAGCGCCACTTATTGAAGAGGCTGTCTTTTCTCCACTGTATATTCTTACCTCCTTTATCAAGATAAGGTGACCATATGTGTGTTGGTTTATCTCTGGGCTTTCTCTCCTGTTCCATTGATGTATATTTCTGTTTTTGTGCCAGTACCATACTGTCTTGATTATTGTAACTTTGTAGTAGAGTCTGAAGTCAGGGAACCTGATTCCTCCAGCTCCATGTTTCTTTCTCAAGATTGCTTTGGCTATTTGGGGTCTTGTGTTTCCATACAAATTGTGAAATGTTTTGTACTAGTTCTGTGAAAAATGCCATTCATAGTTTGATAGGGATTGTACTGAATCTGTAGACTGCTTTGGGTAGTATAGTCATTTTCACAATGTTGATTCTTCCAATCCAAGAACATGGTATATCTCTCCATCTATTTGTATTTAATTTATTTCATCAGTGTCTTATAGTTTTCTGCATACAGGTCTTTTGTCTCCTTAGGTAGGTTTATTCCTAGGTATTTTATTCTTTTTGTTGCAGTGGTAAATGGGAGTGTTTCCTTAATTTCTCCTTCATATTTTTCATCATTAGTGTATAGGAATGCAAGAGATTTCTGTGCATTAATTTTATATCCTGCTACTTTACCAAATTCATTGATTAGCTCTAGTAGTTTTTTGGTAGCATCTCTGAGATTTTCTATGTATAGTATCATGTCATCTGCAAACAGTGACAGTTTTACTTCTTCTTTTCTGATTTGGATTCATTTTTTTTTCTTCTCTGATTGCTGTGGCTAAAACTTCCAAAACTATGTTGAATAACAGTGGTGAGAGTGGGCAACCTTGTCTTGTTCTAGATCTTAGTGGAAATGGTTTCAGTTTTTCACCAGTGAGAACGAAGTTGGCTGTGGCATATATGGCCTTTATTATGTTGAGGTAAGTTCCCTTTATGCTCACTTTCTGGAGAGTTTTTATCAGAAATCGGTGTTGAATTTTGTCAAAAGCTTTTTCTTAGGAAAGCTTTTATCGAGATGATCATATGGTTTTTCTCCTTCAATTTGTTAATATGGTTTATCACATTGATTGATTTGTGTATATTGAAAAATCCTTGCATTCCTGGGATAAACCCCACTTGATCATGGTGTATGATCCTTTTAATGTGCTGTTGGATTCTGTTTGCTAGTATTTTGTTGAGGATTTTTGCATCTATGTTCATCAGTGATACTGGTCTGTAGTTTCCTTTTCTTGTGACATCTTTGTCTGGTTTTGCTATCAGGGTGATGGTGGCCTCATAGGATGAGTTTGGGAGTGTTCCTCCCTCTGCTATATTTTGGAAGAGTTTGAGAAGGATAGGTGTTAGCTCTTCTCTAAATGTTTGATAGAATTCGCCTGTGAAGCCATCTGGTCCTGGGCTTTTGTTTGTTGGAAGATTTTTAAATCACAGTTTCAATTTCAGTGCTTGTGATTGGTTGTTCCTTTTTTCTATTTCTTCCTGGTTCAGTCTCGGAAGGTTGTGCTTTTCTAAGAATTTGTCCACTTTTTCCAGGTTGTCCATTTTACTGGTATATAGTTGCTTGTAGTGATCCCTCATGATCCTTTGTATTTCTGCTGTGTCAGTTGTTACTTCTCCTGTTTCGTTTCTAATGCTATTGATTTGAGTCTTTTCCCTTTTTTTCTTGATGAGTCTGGCTAATGGTTTACCAATTTTGTTTATCTTCTCAAAGAACCAGCTCTTAGTTTTTTTGATCTTAGCTATTGTTTCCTTCATTTCTTTTTCATTTATTTCTGATCTGATCTTTATGATTTCTTTCCTTCTGCTAACTTTGGGGGTTTTTTGTTCTTCTTTCTCTAACTGCTTCAGGTGTAAGGTTAGGTTGTTTATTTGAGATGTTTCTTGTTTCTTGAGGTAGGTGTTGCTATAAACTTCCCTCTTAGCACTGCTTTTGCTGCATCCCATAGGTTTTGGGTCGTCGTGTTTTCATTGTCATTTGTTTCTAGGTATTTTTTGATTTCCTCTTTGACTTCTTCAGTGATGTCTTGGTTATTTAGTAGTATTGTTTAGCCTCCATGTATTTGTATTTTTCACAGATTTTTTCCTATAATTGATATCTAGTCTCATAGCGTTGTGGTCAGAAAAGATACTTGATATGATTTCAATTTTCTTGAATTTGCCAAGGCTTGATTTGTGACCAAGATATGATCTATCCTGGAGAATGTTCCATGAACACTTGAGAAGAAAGTGTATTCTGTTGTTTTTGGATGGAATGTCCTGTGAACTTCAATTAAATCCATCTTGTTTAATGTATCATTTAAAGCTTGTGTTTCCTTATTTATTTGTATTTTGGATGATCTGTCCATTGGTGAAAGTGGGGTGTTAAACTCCCCTACTGTGATTGTGTTACTGTCAATTTCCTCTTTTATGGCTGTTAGCATTTGCCTTATGTATTGAGGTGCTCCTATGTTGGGTGCATAAAGATTTACAATTGCTATATCTTCTTCTTGGATTGATCCCTTGATCATTATGTAGTGTCCCTATTTGTCTCTTGTAATAGTCTTTACTTTAAAGTCTATTTTGTCTGATATGAAAATTGCTACTCCAGCTTTCTTCTGATTTCCATTTGCATGGAATATCTTTTTCCATCCCCTCGCTTTCAGTCTGTATGTGCCCCTAGGTCTGAGGTGAGTTTCTTGTAGACAGCATATATACAGGTATTGTTTTTGTATGCATTGAGCCCGTCTATGTCTTTTGGTTGGAGCATTTAATTCATTTATATTTAAGGTAGTTATCGATATGTATGTTCCTATTACCATTTTCTTAATTGTTTTGGGTTTGTTATTGTAGGTCTTTTCCTTCTCTTGTGTTTCCTGCCTAGAGAAGTTCCTTTAGCATTTGTTTTGTTTTGTTTTTTTAAATTAACTAATTAATTAATTTATTTTTTTGGCTGTGTTGGGTCTTCGTTTCTGTGCGAGGGCTCTCTCTAGTTGCGGCAAGCGGGGGGCACTCTTCATCGTGGTGCACGGGCCTCTCACTATCGCGCCCTCTCTTGTTGCGTAGAATAGGCTCCAGACGCACAGGCTCAGTAACTGTGGCTCACGGCCCTAGTTGCTCCGCGGCATGTGGGATTCTCCCGGACGGGCTCGAACCCATGTCCCCTGCATTGGCAGGCAGATTCTCAACCACTGCGCCACCAGGGAAGCCCCAGCATTTGTTTTAAAGCTGGGTTGGTGGTGCTGAATTATCTTAGCTTTTGCTTGTTTGTAAAGGTTTTAATTTCTCTGTCAAATCTGAATGAGATCCTTGCTGGAAGAGTAATCTTGGTTGTAGGTTTTTCCCTTTCATCAGTTTAAATATGTCCTGCTACTCCCTTCTGGCTTGCAGCGTTTCTGCTGAAAGATCAGCTGTTGACCTTGTGGGGATTCCCTTGTATGTTATTCGTTGTTTTTCCTTTGCTGCTTTTAATATTTTTTCTTTTTATTTAATTTTTGATAGTTTGATTAATATGTGTCTTGGCGTGTTTCTCCTTGGATTTATCCTGTATGGGACTCTCTGTGCTTCCTGGACTTGTTTGACTACTTCCTTTCCCATATTAGGGAAGTTGTCAACTATAATCTCTTCAAATATTTTCTCAGTCCCTTTCTTTTTCTCTTCTTCTTCTGGGACCCCTATAATTCAAATGTTGGTGCATTTAATGTTGTCCAAGGGGTCTCTGAGACTGTCCTCAATTCTTTTCATTCTTTTTTCTTTATTCTGCTCTGCAGCAGTTATTTCCACTATTTTATCTTCCAGGTCACTTATCCATTCTTCTGCCTCAGTTATTCTGCTATTGATTCCTTTAGTTCTTCTAGGTCCTTGTTAAACGTTTCTTGTATTTTTTCCATTCTATTTCCAAGATTTTGGATCATCTTTACTATCATTCCTCTGAATTCTTTTTCAGGTAGACTTCCTATTTCCCCTTCATTTGTCTGGTCTGGTGGGTTTCTACCTTACTCCTTCATCTGCTGTGTGTTTCTCTGTCTTCTCATTTTGCTTAACTTACTGTATTGGGGTCTCCTTTTTTCAGGCTGCAGGTTCATAGTTCCTGTTGTTTTTGGTGTCTGCCCCCAGTGGCTAAGGTTGTTTCAGTGGGTTGTGTAGGCTTCCTGGTAGAGGGGACTGGTGTCTCTGTTTTGGTGGATGAGGCTGGACCTTGTCTTTCTGGTGGGCAGGACCACGTCCAGTGGTGTGTTTTGGGGTGTCTGTGACGTTATTATTATTTTAGGCAGCCTTCCTGCTAATGGGTGAGGTTGTGTTCCTGTCTTGCTAGTTGTTTGACATAGGGTGTCCAGCACTGTAGCTTGCTGGTTGTTGAGTGTAGCTGGCTCTTCACGTTGAGATGGAGATCTCTGAGAGAGCTTTCGCCATTTGATATTACATGGGGCCGGGAGGTCTCCGGTGGACCAATGTCCTGAACTCGGCTCTCCCACCTCAGAGGCTCAGGCCTGACACCTGGCCGGAGCACCAAGCCCCTGTTAGCCAAACGGCCAGGTATGTGGGGAGTTTCTTGCCTTTTGGGAAGTCTGAGGTCTTCTGCCAGCGTTCAGTCGGTGTTCTGTAGGAGCTGTTCGTCATGTAAATGTATTTTTGATGTATTCGTGGGGAGGAAGGTGATCTCCATGCCTTACTCCTCTGCCATCTTGAAGCTATCTCTCAGAGAAGGATATTCTTATCTGAAAATATTTGTGTTTACAATCTAAAATTAAAAATAATCTGAACTTGTACAATTCTTTTTATAACTGACATTCATAAAGGATATATAGCTGACTCTTGAACAACATGGGTTTGAGCTCTGTGGATCCATTTACATGTGGATTTTTTTCTACTGATTTTTTGTGATCCACTGTTGGTTGAATCCTCAAATGAAGAATCACAGATAAAAAACAAGAGTGTATATGGAAGAAATGTTGCATCAGAGGAACCACAGATAGGGAGAACTGGGACACAGAGGGCCGACTATAATTTATAGGCAGATTTTTAACTGTGCAGAGGGCGGCTCACCAAGCCTCTGTGTTGTTCATGTGTCAACTGTAGTTTTAGAGTCATCTTAAGGAAGTGATAGTAATATTTCACCCTTTTGAACCAAGTTATTACGATTGTTATAGCATAGTTAGTGGTACAAATGTTCTTTTTCTGTACTCTTTGTTATTTCAAACTATTTTATACTATTTCATTTTAAATAAAATTTAAAAATTACAATGGAAATAAGATATAGGCTAAATAAGACAATGGACCCCCACCCCCCAAATTCAAAATACTTCTATCAATTTTTCATTTTGGAGACTTAGTTTCAACAAGAGAATTCTAGGAGACTCCACTTTAAAAATATGTGAATGTTTAGTTATCTTTATGTGGATAAAGAAGAATACTAGCTAATAATAGCTAATATTCATTGAGCACTTAGTATATACACACTTCACATATATTCCAAACTATATTTTAATCCTCACAACTCTATGAGGTAAGTACCACTGTTATCTTCCTTTTATAGATGAAGGGACTAAAGGACAGAAGGATTAAGGGACTTTCCCCACAATTACACACATTGTAGACCCAGGACATGAACTCAAGCAGTAGGACAACAGAAACCTCACTTTCTACCAGTATTCTATAATATTAAAATTCTACTGATCTTTCCAAGAGTGCTCTAATATAAAATGAAATTAACTAATATTCAAGCACTGTGTAAATGCAACAATTTGACATACTATTTTGAGAAACAGAGTACAAATATAAGAGAGCCTATCCGTATAATTTTGTTTCTAATATAGCTTGGTTATGTTATGACTATAACAATTATAGAGATTATAGAAGCTCAAGATATGTGAATCAATAAAAAGTAGACTGCATACTGAAGTTGCATAGTGTGTAAAGTCATTATATGCTTGAACAAGATATTTAACTTCTTTAAATATCAGAGGACTCAACTGTAAAATGGGATAACAGTACCTACCTCATATGATTCCTATGAGGATCAAATGAGATAACACATATAAAAGTACTGCTCAGAGCCTAGCACAAAATAAGCATATAATAAATCTTTATAAGTGATAATTAGTGAAGGTGATAAATTCTAAGATAATCAACACTGGTAACAAAACAGGAAAACGTATTATGCTTTAATAATCATTTACAACCAGCCTTAACAGAAAAAGAAGGATCTTCCATAGTTTTCCATTTTTATATCTTTCAAAATGGTTGTCTCTCTTCATTCAAAGTTCTTCTGCAAATTTTCATATTCATTTCCAAAATTCTTACATCTATCAGTAACAGTATTTCTAGTTAGAGTGTTATAAACTTCCCACGTTCAACCTCTACCTGCCTAAATAGCATCTTACTATTAATCTTTGTTATTAAGAAGTTCTACAGCAGTCTAGCTTGTTACTGAACAAGGTAGTTTATTACTCAAAGGGTGAGAATAATCAGGATATGACTTTAAATTTATAAGCATAGTCAAATTTCAAATTAATTGTGTACATGTGCACATACATGAGCAAAAGAAGCTTTTTTCTCTCTGAGAAGGTGGGTAAAGCTAGATTGTATTTTTCTCTTTGCAATAACTGAGGAACAAGGGCAGAGCATTGTTAAGGTGATTCAAAAGAAAACAGAGATACAATTCAACTAACAAATAGAGGATTAGTCTTCAAGGAAGACATACAGGTTCTCAGACATTTGGCCAAGATCAAGTATAGAATATTATTCTAATTAGAATAGAAATTTCTGGTAAGGAAAGGACGATTAACTAAATCTAAGTTGTAACTGTAAAGCTCAGCAAGTTCACATGGTTAGCACATAGGAAAAAGAGGATTTGAACTCAGGCAGTCTAACTCCAAAGAGTTCTTAATCACTGTGTTAATACCAAATTACATGGATCATTACCTTAAGAATTAGCATTTTCCTACCTGAAGATTAATTTAAAATCTATTATAACAAATATATTCCAACATTAAAAATGGCATGTTCATCTATTTTGAATACTTTTACCCTTAATCTTAAAATACCACTTTTTACACAGGGAGTTGCTTTGCAATTTTCTACAGCAATGAAAAACATAATTTACAATTCTCATAAATATATAAATTGGCGATTATTATTCTGG
Organism: Balaenoptera musculus; assembly: GCF_009873245.2. Taxonomy (NCBI): domain Eukaryota; kingdom Metazoa; phylum Chordata; class Mammalia; order Artiodactyla; family Balaenopteridae; genus Balaenoptera; species Balaenoptera musculus. The sequence continues at coordinate 156,982,676 of NC_045785.1, forward strand.
AGCACTGAGGGAAGAAAAAATCTGTTTCCCTCATTGGCTCAGAAGCAGCCACTAAAATAAAAAGCTATAATTTCCAAGATTGTTCGCTTTCCTGCTGACATTAGTGAGGCTGGGGCACCAAGCAGGAAGTATACCAGAGCCATTTCACCTTCTGCTTTCAGGAGAACACAGAATGCCAAATAGAAAAGGACCATATTAGGGAAAACACTTTATTTCCAAGTTTCTAAAATAGTATTAAAAACAATAAGGGAAAAATGCAAATTATAAAGTAGTATGACGGCACATCAATCACAACTTCCTAACAAGCCCTTTCAGCATTCAGTGGTAATTGCTGAAACACTGAAATAAAGTGATGTTTCAATTATTTGGTTTTAAACAATGACAGGTTTAAGATTCACCTGATTAAAAACCATCCACACCAATATAATAGCATATCATAAGATAATTGGCTAACAGTTTTTGCAAATGGCAGTTGTTAACATAATTCTTCTACACATATAAATGTTGTGCTGAGGAGGGGAGTAAGATGTTCTTTTCTACCTTTCTTTTATGATGGGTTGTAGAAGCATCCATCTCTTCCTCTCCTATATTATCAATTTGTGAAGTTGGACTACAATTCATTCTCTCCTCTTCTTGCCTCTGGAGTCTGTCTGCTACAGCCTGGATAGCTTCTGTCCATTCTTCCCTACAAAAACAAGAAAAAATTCCCATTAATAAAGAATCATAATGATGCAAATATTTCTCTTTTATAAAATATAAAATCAACACAAAGTCTATTCCAGAGTAATACATAAGCCCCATCTTTACTTCAAGATATACTAGCATTTATTTGGAGGTATATTAACAAAGAAGAAGGAGGAGGAGGAGGAGGAGGAGGAGGAGGGGAAGGAGAAGGGGAGAAGGAGAAGACGATTTTAAGAAAACTGACTAAAAATCCTTTTAAAGTATGATTAAATTTTAATTATCTGCACATATCTTATCTATAAAGTATACAGACCCCCAAAAGTTTGCCACACTTTTCAAATGTATTGTTTAGCCATTGTAAGTCCATCACTGACATACTCAGTTTCTTTATTATGGTCCAACAGATGTTCCAAGAAAAAGCTTTCAAAGGCAAAAACTGGACCCAGATCATAGGTAAGTTTCTGTTTTAAAAAACGATAGGCACAGTTTGTAGCTTAAATAATAAGTCTCAGGAGCAGTAGTATGAAGCTTTTACTTTTTGACACTTGTGCTATCAGATAAAGTATCATTTATTTCCATATAAATAAAATCAGTTTGCAGATTTCTTAAGACAAAGTCTGTTGGAATTGCATTAAATCTGTAGGTCAATCTGGAGGAAATTGCCATCTTAATAAATTAAGTCTTCCAATCCATGAACATGGTATAGCTCTCCATTTATTTACGTCTTCAATTTTCCAATGCAGTGTTTTGTAATTTTCTGTGAAAACATCTTGTAAATCTTTAATTGAATTTATTTCTAAGTATTCTTTTATGCTATTATGGAAGTTTAAATTTTTTTTTCATTTTCTAATTTTTCTTGCTTGTATTTAGAAATACAATTGCTTTTTCTATGTTGACCTTTTATTCTATAGCCTTAATAAATTCATTTACTATTTCTAACAGCTTTTATTTTTCTGGATTTTCTACAAATACTACCATACTGTCTACAAACAAGAGCAATTTACGTCTTCCTTTCCAGTGTGTTTCCTTTTATTTCTTTTTCTTGCCTTATAATGCACTAGAACAGACCATCAGTACAATGTTAAATAAAAGTGGTGAGAGCAGACATTCTTACTTTGTTCCAGATGTTAAGAGAGAAAATATCAAGCCTTTTACCTTTGAGTATTATGTAAGCTGTAGTTTGTAGATACCCTTAATCAAGTTGAGTAAGTTCCCTTGCATTCCTAGCCAGCTGAGTGTTTTTGTTATGAAAGAGTGTTGAATTTTTTCAAATGCTTCTTCTGCACCTGTTGAAATGACCAGGTAGTTTTCTTTTATCCTATTAATACAGTGAAATTAGTTGAATGATTTTCAGATGTTAATACAACTGAATTCTAGTATAAACTCCATTTAGTCATAATGTATTCACCTTTTTCTTGCATATTTTTTGAATTTGATTTGTCAAACTTTTGTTAAGAAATTTTGCATTGACTATAGTCACAAGTATATTGGGCTACTTCTTTCTTGTTTTTAAATCAATATTTTTAGTGAACTATAGTTGATTTACAATGCGAAGTTTGCTGTACAGCAAAGTAATACAGTTAAATATATATACATGCTTTTTTTTAATGTATTCTTTTCCATTATGGTTTATGATAGGATATTGAACATAGTTCCCTGTGCTATATAGTAGGACTTTGTTGTTTCTCCATTCTATATATAAAAGCTGACATCTGCTAACCCCAACCTGCCATTCTATCGCTCCCCCAACTCCCTCCCCCTTGGCAACCACCAGTCTGTTCTCTAGGTCTAAGATTCTGTTTTTGTTTCATAGATAGGCTCATTTGTGTCATATTTTAGATTCCACATATAAGCGATATCATATTTTGTCTTTCTCTTTCTGACTTACTTCACTTAGTATGATAGTCTCTAGTTGCATCCATGTTGCTGCAAATGGCATTATTTCGTTCTTTTTCGTGGCTGAGTAGTATTCCATTGTATATATGTACCACATCTTTATTCATTCATCTGTCGATGGACATTTAGGTTGTTTCTATGTCTTAGCTATTGTGAATAGAGCTGCTATGAACATAGGGGCACATGGCTTTCTGAATTATACTTTTGCATGAATATATGTCCAGGAGTGGGATTGCTGGATCATATGCTAATTCTGTTTTTAGATTTCTGAGATACCTTCATGCCGTTTTCCACAGTGGCTGCACCAACTTACATTCCCACCAACAATGTAGGAGGGTTCCCTTTCCTCCACACCCTCTCCAGCATTTGTTATTTGTAACTTTTTAATGATGGACATTCTGACTGGTGTGAGGTGGTACCTCATTGTAGTTTTGATTTGCATTTCTCTAATAATTAGCAATGTTGAGCATCTTTTCACATGCCTATTGGTCATCTGTATTTGTTCTTTGGAGAAATGTCTATTTACGTCTTCTGCTCATTATTTGACTAGGCTGTTTGTTTTGTTGTTGTTATGAGCTATTTGTATATTTTGGAAATTAAGCTCTTGTTGGTTGCAATATTTGCAAATATTTTCTCCCATTCTTGTAGGTTGTCTTTTCATTTTGTTTATCATTTCCTATGCTATGCAAAAGCTTGTAAGTTTGATTAGGTCTCATTTGTTTATTTTTGTTTTTATTTCTATTGCCTTAGGAGACTGACCTAAGAAAACAATGTTAAGATTTATGTCAGAGAATGTTTAGCCTATGATCTCTCCTAGGAGTTTTATGGTGTCATTTCTTATGTTTAAGTCTTTAAGCCATTTTGAGTTTATTTTTGTGTATGGTGAGAGGCTGTGTTCTAATTTCATTGATTTATATGTGGCTGGCCAACTTTCACAACACCACTTGCTGAAGAGACTGTCTTTTCCCTGTTGTATATTCTTGCCCCCTTTGTTGAAGATTAATTGACAATTGGTGTGTGGGTTTATTTCTGGGCTCTCTGTACTGTTCCATTGATCCATATGTCTGATTTTACGCCAATATCACACTGTTTTGATAATTGTAGCTTTGTAGTATTGTCTGAAGTCTGGGAGGGTTATGCCTCCTGCTTTGTTCTTTTTCTTCAGAATTGCTTTGGTCATTCTGGGTCTTTTATGGTTCCATATGAATTTTAGGATTATTTGTCCTAGTTCTGTGAAAAATGTCATGGGTAATTTGATAGGGATTGCATTAAATCTGTAGATTGCTTTGGATAGTATAGCCATTTTAACAATATTAATTCTTCCAATCCAAGAGCATGGGATATCTTTCCATTTCTTTGAATTATCTTCAATTTCCTTTATTAATGTTTTGTAGTTTTCAGTGTATAAGTCTTTCACCTCCTTGATCAAATTTATTCATAAGTATTTTATTTTGGGGGGTGCAATTTTTAAAGGTATTGTTTTTTTTACATTCCCTGATAGTTCATCATTGGTGAAAAGAAATGCAACCAATTTCTGTATGTTAATCTTGTATCCTGCTACCTTGTTGAATTCGTTTATCATTTCTAGTAGTTTTTATGTGAAGTCTTTAGGGTTTTGTATATATAGTATATTATCATCTGCATATAATAACAATTTGACCTCTTCCCTTCCAGTTTGGATACCTTTAATTTCTTCTTCTTGTTTGACTGCCGTGGTTAGGACTTCCAATACTATGTTGAATAGAAGAGGTGAGAGTGGGTATCCTTGTCTTGCTCCAGATTTTAGCAGGAAAGCTTTCAGCTTTTCACCTCTATTATATTGGCTGTAGGTCTGTCATGAATAACTTTTATTATCTTGAGATATGTTCCCTCTATACCCACTTTTGTAAGAGTTTTAATCATGAATACATGTTGAATTTTGTTAAATGCTTTTTCTGCATCTATTGAGATGATCATGTGGTTTTTGGCTTTTGCTTATGTGGTGTACCACATTGACTGATTTGTGTATGTTGAACCATCCTTGTGAACTTGGGATGAATCCCAAATGGTTATGGTGTATGATCTTTTTATGTGTTGTTGGATTTGGTTTGCTAATATTTTGTTGATATAGTTCTCTCTTCTTATGATAGCACTGACCATTTTTTGGAATGAGGGTGACACTAGCCTTATAAAATGAGAAGGGAAGGGTTCCCACCTCCATTATTTTATGTAATTAATTGTGTAGGCTTGGTAATATTTCCTCTTCAAATATTTGACAGAAGTAAACAGTGAAGCCATCTGGAATTGGAGTTTTTCTTCAGGAAAATTATTTTACTCAAACTCAATACTGTTCATTGATATTGAGCTGTTCAAGTGTGCCAATGTTTTCTAGGGGTCAGTATCAGTAATTTGTGTCTTCCCTCTTTTTTCCATTTTTTCCTAACAATCTTCCAAGACATTTTTTTATTCTATTAAGTATTTTCAAAGAACTAACTTTTGTTTATGGATTATTCCCTATTATTTTTCTGCTTTCTATTTAATTGAATTCTACTCTCTATTGTTTCTTTCTTTCAGATTGCTCTGGGATTAATTTAGTCTACTCTTCTACTTTCTTAAGATGGAAACTTAATGACTAGAGAACTTTCTTCTTTTCAAATACAAGCACCTTTGTAGAGGTGATACATTTCCCTCTAAGCACCTTTTTGCATCTATGCTCATCAGTGATATTCGTCTGTAATTTTTTTTCCCCTGATATCTCTGGTTTTGGTATCAGGGTGATGGTGGTCTCGTTGAACGAGTTTGGGAGTGATGCTCCCTCTGCAATTTTTTGGAAGAGTTTGAGAAGTATAGGTGTTAGCTCTTCTCTAAATATTTGATAGAAGTCGCCAGTGAAGTGATCTGGTCCTAGACTTTTGTTTGTTGGAAGATTTTCAATCACAGTTTCAATTTCAGTACCTATGATTGGTCTGTTTATATTTTCTATTTCTTCCCGGTTCAGTCTTGGAAGATTGTACCTTTCCAAGAATTTGTCCATTTCCTCCAGGTTATCCATTTTATTTGCAGAGTTGCTTGTATTAGTCTCATGATCCTTTGTATTTCTGTGGTGTCAGTTGTAATTTCTGCTTTTTCATTTCTAACTTTATTGAGTCCTCTCCCTTTTTTTCTTGATGAGTCTGGCAAAAGGTTTAGCGATTTTGTTTATCTTCTGAAAGAACCAACTTTTGTTTTTATTGATCTTTGCTATTGTTTTCTTCGTTTCTATTTCATTTATTTCTGCTCTGATCTTTATGATTTCTTTCCCCATGCTAACTTTGGGTTTCCTTTGTTCTTCTTTCTCTAGTTGCTTTAGGTGTAAGGTTAGACTGTTTATGTGAGATTTTTCTTGTTTGTTGAGGTGAGATTCAATTGCTATAAACTTCCCTCTTAGAACTGCTTTTCCTGTGTTTTGGAAACACAGTTTTGGGTCATTGTGTTTTTGTTGTCGTTTGTTTCTATGTATTTTTTTTTCTTTCCTCTTTGATTTCTTCAGTGATCTTTTGGTTTTTTAGCAGCACACTGTTTAGCCTCCATGTGTTTGTGTTTTTTACAGCTTTTTTCCTCTGATTTCTAATCTCATAGTGTTGTGGTCAAAAAAGATACTTGATACGATTTCAATTTTCTTACATTTTCCGAGGCTTGATTTGTGACATAAGATGTGATCTATCTTGTTGAATGTTCCTTGTGTGCTTAAGAAAGTGTATTCTACTGCTTTTGGGTGGAATGTCCTATAAATATCAATTAAATCTATGTGGTCTATTGTGTTATTTAAAGCTTCTGTTTCCTTATTTATTTTCTGTCTGGATGATCTGTCCATTGGTGCACATAGGGTATTAAAGTCCACCACTATTATTGTGTTACTGTTGATTTCCCCTTTTATGGCTGTTAGCATTTGCCTTATGTACTGAGGTGCTCTTATGTTGGGTGCATAAATATTTATAATTATTATGTTTTCTTCTTGGATTGATCCCTTGATCATTATGTAGTGTCCTTCCTTGTCTCTTGTAACAAGTCTTTATTTTAAAGTCTATTTTATCTGATACGAGTATTGCTACTCCAGCTTTCTTTTGATTTCCATTTGCATGGAATAGCTTTTTCCATCTCCTCACTTTCAGTCTGTATGTATCCCTAGCTCTGAAGTGGATCTCTTGAAGACAGCATATATGGGTCCTGTTTTTGTATCCATTCAGCCAGTCTGTATCTTTGGCTTGGAGCATTTAATCCATTTACATTCAAGGCAATTATTGAAATGTATGTTCCTATTACCATTTTCTTAATTGTTTGGGGTTTGTTTTTGTGGGTCTTTTTCTTCTCTTGTGTTGCACACCTAGAGAAGTTCCTTTAGCATTTGTTGTAAAGCTGGTTTGGTGGTGCTGAATTCTCTTAGCTTTTGTTTGTCTGTAAAGCTTTTGATTTTTCCATCAAATCTGAATGAGATCCTTGCTGGGTAGAGTAATCTTGCTTGTAGGTTTTTCCCTTTCATCACTTTAAATATATCCTGCCACTGCCTTCTGACCTGCAGTTTCTGCTGAAAAATCAGCTGATAACCTTATAGAGATTCCCTTGTATTTTATTTGTTGCTTTTCCCTTGCTGTTTTTAATTTTTTTTCTTTGAATTTAATTGTTGTTAGTTTGATTAATATGTGTCTTGGTGTGTTTCTCCTAAGGTTTATCCTATATGGGACTCTCTGTGCTTCCTGGACTTGGGTGGCTATTTCCTTTCCCACGTTAGGGAAGTTTTCAACTATAATATCTTCAGATATTTTCTCAGACCCTTTCTCTTTCTATTCTTCTTTTGGGACCACTATAATTTGTTATGTTGTTGCATTTAATATTGTCCCAGAGGTCTCTGAGACTGTCCTTAGTTCTTTTCATTCTTTATTCTGCTCCTTAGTGGTTATTTCCACCATTCTATCTTCCAGCTCATTTATCCATTCTTCTGTCTCAGTTATTCTGCTATTGATTCCTTCTAGTGTATTTTTCATTTCAGTTATTGTGTTGTTATTCACTGTTTGTTTGATTTTTAGTTCTACTAGGTCTTTGCTAACCATCTCTTGTATTTTCTTGATCCATGCCTCCATTCTATTTCTGTGACTTTGGATCATCCTTACTATCATTAATCTGTATTTTTTTTCAGGGTCAGATTGTTAATTTCTGGGGGGAAAGAGCTGTTCAAATTTTGATAGGGATTTTATTGTATCAGTAGGTCTACTAGGGGAGTATTGCCATCTTAACACTAAGTCTTCCAATCCGTGAATGTGAGGTGCCTTTCCACTTATTTAGATCTTCTTTAATTTCACTCAACAATGTTTTGTGTACTTTACAGTGTACAAGTCTTGTATGTCATTTGTTAAATTTATTCCTAAGTATATTATCCTTTTGATGCTATTGTAAATGGAACTGTTTTCTTAATTTCATTTTTGAATTATTCATTGTAAGTGTATAGAAATACAATTGATTTTTGTATATGATCTTGTATTGTAACCTTGTTGAGCCCCTGTATTAGGTCTAATAGTTTTGTGTGGGGGGCAGGGGTTCTTTAGGATTTTCTTCACACAGGATTATGTTGTCTGCAAATAGAAAAGTTTTACTTCTTTTCCAATGTAGATTCATTTTATTTCTTTCCCTTGCCTAATAGCCCTGTCCAGAACAATGTAGAAAAGAAGTGGTGAGAGATGACATTCTTGCATTGTTCCTGATTTTAGGGGGAAGCATCTCTGCCTTTCACCATTAAGTATGGTGTTAGATGTGGGTTTTTCGTAGATGTCTTATATCAGGTTGAAGATGTTTCTTTCTGTTTCTAGTTTGAGTGTTTTTATCATGAAGGGATGTTGAATTTTGCCCAATGCTTTTTATGCAGCTACTGAGATGATAATGTGGTTTTTGTCCTTTATTCTACTGATGTGGTATATTTAACTTAATTGAGTCTTAATATTAAATCAATATTGCATTTCTGGAATAAAACCCACTTGCTCATGCTGTTTAAAAAAAAAAAAAAGGCTTGGCTGTGGGGGGCGGGGCTAGGCGGGGGCAGGGCCTAGGCTTAGGCGGGCGGAAGAGGCCCTGGGGGGGATGGTGGTGGGGCGGGGCCTAGGCCCCCAGAGGGGCCTCAGGGTGGTCCCTCCCCCAGCTGTCCCTCAGGGGCACCAGTCCCTTCTTGCCTCTACTTTTCCTCCCTCCCATGCCCCCAGGCCCCACGTGGCTGGAGGGGGCCTTGGAGGGCAGAGGATCAGGTGCTGGACCTCACCAGGCTCCCTGGGCCTGAGTGGGTGGGGGAAATGCTGGCTGTGTTCCCTTCTCATCCTCCGATCCCAAGAAGGTCTCCCTCCATTCTTGCTTATCTCCTCACCATGGGTAGGCCCCTCCCGAGTGGGAACCCCTCACCTCCCCCAGCCGCCCCTCAGGGGCACCAGTCCCCATCTAGCCTCTACTTTTCCTCCCTCTCCCTCCCACGCCCCCAGGACCCATGCAGCCAGAGGGGCCCTCAGAGGGCAGAAGATCAAGCCCTGGACCTCAGCAGACTCCATAGGCCCGAGTGGGCAGGGGAAACACTGGCCATGTTCCCTTCCAATCCTCTGATCCCTTGAGAGTCTCTCCCTGTCCCTGTGGATCCTCTCTCTGTGAGTGGGCCCCTCCAGGCGTGGGAACTCTTCCCCTCCCCCAGCCACCCCTCAGGGGCACCAGTCCTGTCTGGCCTCCACTTCTCCTCCCCACTCCCTCCCCCAACGTCCTACCCGATCGCTCGGGGGTTCCTCCCATCCCCTCAGGTGTGTGAGCTCCCCCACCAGCACCTGGTAGGTCCCCTAGTTGTGAGGAGATGAGAACTCCACGTCCTCCTACTCTGCCGTATTGAACCCGCCAGTATCTGTGGTTCTGCATCCTCAGATTCAACCAACTAAGCATTGTGTAGCACTGGAGTACGTATTTATTGAAAAAATATCCACATATAAGTGGAATAGTGCCGTTCGAACCCATATTGTTCAAAGATCAGCTGTAATTTGTAATGGCTCTTTTGAATTTTGTTTTTAACTCAGTGATTACTAAGAGGTATGTTATTCAATTTCCAAACACCTGCAGCTTTTCTGGTTTTCTTATACACTTGATTTCTGATCAATCATTTTATAATCCAGGATTATAAACCAGGATACAATTAATCCTGGTGAATTAACCATATGCATTTGAAAACTGTTTATTCTGCCAATTTTGGGTGTAGTAGTCTGTAAATATCAATTACATCATGGTGGTAGTATAATTCTATGTCTTTGTTGATTTTTTGTCTAGTTGCTCTTATTGAAAAAAATTTTTAATTTCCAAATATGATTGTGGGATTGTCTGTTCTTCTTTTTTTAATCATTATTGTATGCATACATATTAATAATTGTATATCATCCAGATCAATCAACTCTTTTATCATAGCTGTCTTACTAGTTTCTAGTAATATTTTATTTTGAAATCTCATATAATATAGCAAATCTCCTTTTTATGCTTAATGAATGCATGATACAACCTAGCTCTCTTTATATTTAAAGTACATCTCTTACAGAGAGTATTTAAGTAAACCTTGCATTTTCATCAATTCTGAAATTCTCTGCCTTTTAACTGCAGTGTTAAATACATTAATATTTGATACAATTATTTATATGGTTGCACAAGAGTCCACTATTTTATTTTTTTCTGCTTGTTTCCTCTTCTTATTTTCCTCTTTGCCTTTCTGGTTTTGTTTTATTATTTTACACTTTTTTCAGAATTCCAGTTTAGTTTTCCTTCAGAGTTTTCAGCCATCTTATTCTGCATTATTTTAAAATACACTCTTAACTTACACAGAGTTCACTTATATAATGTAAAACAGATTCATTAATTTTTTATGATTCTATTTCTCTTCATATTATCTTGGTGATCATCATACCCTTACTTTTCTTTTAGAAGTTATCCTTGAAATTATAACATTCATCCCTGACTTAGCAAAGTCTAATACATCAATACTTCTAACTCTTCCCAGAAAACACAGTGATGTCTCTAGAAATGAACTCCATTTTCCCGTCGACCTCAATTTATGCTATTATTTCAGATTTGTTTTATTCTTTATATAATCAAACCACAAAATATATTATTATTGTTCATAAGATCACTACTCATTTGGCTTTATCAACTTATTTACTATTTTAATTTTTTCATTTATTCTTACATCTTTCCTCCTATTTGGAATGATTTTAATTCTGTCTGAAGAAGGATTTCCTTTACAGCAGCCCTGCTGGTAACAAACTGTATCAGTAATCTTTTCTCTGCTCTGCACTTTAAAATTCCTTTAAAAATATAAATATGCATTGTGAACTGAATACCTCAGTAAAGCTAATTAGCATTCATTACATCACATAGGTACCTTTTTTTTTTTCTTTGCATCCTCCCTATCTGGCCACCACCTGTTTGTTCTCCATATCTATGAGTGTTTCTGTTTTGTTTTTTAGATTCCACATATAACTGAAATCATATGGTATTTGTCTTTGTCTGCCTTACTTCACTTAGTATAATACTCTTTTAGGTTCATCCATGTTGTCATGGCAAGAGTTCATTCTTTTTTCCATTGTATATGCATACCACATCTTCTTTATCCATTCATCTATGGATGGACACTAAGGTTGCTTCCATAGCTTGGCTACTTTAAATAATACTGCAGTGAACACAAGGGTGCATACATCTTTTCAAATTAGTGTTTCCATTTTCTTCAGAAAAATAACCAGAAGTAAACTTGCTAGCTTGGATGGTAGTACTATTTTTAATTTTTGAGGACCCTCCATACTGTTTTCCATAGTGGCTGCACCAATTTACATTCCTGCCAACAGTGTACAAGGGTTCCCTTTTCCCCACATCCTCATCAGCACTTGTTACTTCTTATCTTTCTGATAATTTCCATTCTAACAGGTGTGAGATGATATCTCATTGTGGTTTTAATTTCCATTTTCCTGGTAGTTAGTGATTTTGAGCATCTTTTCATGGGTCTGCTGGCCATCTGTATGTCTTCCTTGGAAAAATGTCTATTCAGATCCTATGCTTATTTTTTATTCAGATTGTTTTCCTGATATTGAACGGTGTGAGAGTTCTTTATGTATTTTGAATATTAACCTCTTATTGGATATATCATTTGCAAATACCTTCTCCCATTTAGTAAGTTGCCTTTTTGTTTTGTTAATGGTTCTCTTCACTGTGTAGAAGCTTTTGTTTGATATATTCTCATTTGTTTATTTCTGCTTTTGTTTTTCTTGCCTGGGAAGACCTATCAAAAAAATATTGCTAAGACTGATGTCAAAGAGCATATTGAGGGCTTCCCTGGTGGAGCAGTGGTTGGGAGTCTGCCTGCCAATGCAGGGGACACGGGTTCGAGCCCTGGTCCGGGAGGATCCCACATGCCATGGAGCAACTAGGCCCGTGCGCCACAGCTGCTGATCCTGCGCTCTGGAGCCTGCGAGCCACAGCTGCTGGGCCCGCGTGCCACAACTACTGAGGCACGTGCACCTGGAGCCCATGCTCTGCAATGGGAGAGGCCGCCGCAGTGAGAGGCCCGCACACCGCAATGAAGAGTAGCCCCTGCTCGCCACAGCTGGAGGAAGCCCACGTGCAGCAACGAAGACCCAATGCAGCCAAATATAAATTAATTAATTAATTAATTAATTTAAAAAAAAAAAGAGCATATTGACTATGTTTTCTTTTAGGAGTTTTGTGCTTTCAGGTCTCACGTTTAAGTCTTGAATTCATTTTGATATTATTTTGTATATAGTTTAAGAAAGTAGTTCAGTTTCATTCGTTTGCATGAAGCAGCCAGTTTTCCCAATACCATTTATTTAAGCATTTCTTCCTCTTTAATTTTTTTAGAATAGCTTAACAAGGATAGGTATTAGCTCTTCTTTAAATGTTTGGTAGAATTCACCTGAAAAGCTGTCTGGCCTGAACTTTTGTTTGTTGGAAGGTTTTGTTTTGTTTTTTAACTGATTCAATTTCAGTTACTGGTAACTGGTCTGTTCATGTACTCTATTTCTTCCTCATTCAGTTTTGGGAGATTGTACATTTCTAGTAATTTATCCATTACTTCTAGGTTGTCCATTTTACTGGTGTATAATTGTTCACAGTATTCTTTTATGATCCTTTCTTTACTGTGGTTTTGGTTGTAATGTCTCCTCTTTCATTTCAGATTTTATTCATTTTGGCCCTTTTCTCTTTTTCTTGATGAGTCTGTCTAAAGGATTTTCAATTTTGTTTACTTTTTCAAAGAACCAGCTTTTAGTTTCATTGATATTTTCTATTATTTTTTCAGTCTCTATTTTATTCATTTCTACTCTGGTCTTTATTATTTATTTCTTTCTACTAACTCAGGGTTTTGTTTATTCTTTATTCTTCTATTCCTAGTTTTCTTAGGTGAAAGGTGAGGGTGCTTATTTGAGATTTTTCTTGTTTCCTGAGGTAGGCATGTATTATTATAAGCTTCCCTCTTAGAGCTGCTTTTGCTGTATCCCACTGATTTTGAATCATGTTTCCATTTTCATTTGTCTCAAAATATTCTTTTATTTCCTCTATGATTTCTTTAGTGACCCACTGATTGTTTAGTAACATATTGTTTAGCTGCCATGTGTCCATGTAGGTGATTTCTAGTCTCATACCTTCACAGTCAGAAAAGATGCTTGATATAATTTCAATCCTCTTAAATTTGTTGAGACTTGTTTTGTGGCCTAGCATGTGATATATCCTGGAGAGTCTTTCATGTGCACTTGAAAAGAATGTGTATTCTGCTGGGTTTAGATGGAATATCCTCTCTCTCTCTCTCTCTCTCTCTCTCTCTGTGTGTGTGTGTGTGTGTGTGTGTGTGTGTGTGTGTGTGTGTGTATGTATATTATCTGGTCTAATGTGAAATTTAAGGCCAGTATTGCCTTACTGATTTTTCTGTTTCGATGATCTGTCCATTGATGTAAGTGGGATGTTAAAATCCCCTATTATTGTGTTACTGTCAATATCTCCCTTTAATATTTGCTTTATGTATTTAGGTGCTCCTATGTTGGGTGCATATATATTTACAATTTTTATATATTCTTCTTGATCCCTTTATCATCATGTATATCCTTCTTTGTCTCTTGCTACAGTCTTTGCTTTAAACTCTATATATTGGCATTTTGTATTTACTGGCATTTTATTTATTGCTTTCTGGTTGTTTTTGTGCTTCTTTTTTGTTCCTTTCTTCTTCTTTTGTTCTCTTCCCTTGTGACACGATGACTAGCTTTAGTATCACATTTGCATTATATTAACATTGTATGTGATCATTTTAAGTTGATGATCACTTAACTTCAAACACATTCTAACAATCCACCCACACACACACATTTAATGTTTTAGACATATTTTACATCATTTTGTTTTGTGTGTCCCTTAACTACTTATTGTAGCTATAAATGATTTTACTACTTTTGTCTTTTAACCTTTCTACTAGCTTTAAAAGTGATTGACGTACCATCATTATTATATATTTGCCTGGTTACCAATGAGATGTTTCCTTTAGTAATTTTCATATTTTCTAGTTGTGGTCTTTTATTTCCCACTCAGGGAAGTCCCTTTAACATTTCTTATATAGCTGGTTTGGTGCTGCTAAACTCTTCTAGATTTTGTCTATAAAACTATTTCTCTCTCCTTCAAATCTGAATGACAGCATTGCTAGGTAGAGCATTCTTGATTGTAGGATTTTTTCCTTTCATCACTTTAAATATATCATGACACACCCTTCAGGCCTGTAAAAGTTTCTACTGAAAAGTCAGCTCATAGTCTTATGGAAGTTCCCTTGTACATAACTACTTGCTTTTCCCTTGCTACTTTCAAGATTCTCTTTCTTTAAATTTTGCCATTTTAATTACAGTATGTATTGGTATGAATCTCTTTAGGTTCATTTTATTTTGGCCTCTATGTCTCCTGGACCAGATGTCTGTTTCCTTTTCCAGGTTAAAGAAGTTTTTAGCTATTATTTATTCAAATAAGTTCTCTCCTCTTTCTCTCTCTCTTCTCCTTCTGGGACCTCTCATAATGTGAATGTTAGTATGCCTGATGTTGTCCCCAGGTCTCTTAAACTAACTTTATTTTTTTTAATTCCTTTTTCTTTTTTCAGTTCATCTGTGTGATTTCCACTACTCTCTGTCTTCCAGTTCACTGATCTTTCCGTCTATCATCTAATTTACTATTGATTCCTTCTAGTGTATTTTTTATTTCAGCTATTGTATTCTTCAGCTTTCTTTGGTTCTTCTTTACATTTTCTCTTTGTTAAACTTCTCACTGTGTTCATCCATTCTTCTACTGAGTATGTTGAGAATCGTTATGATCATTACCTTGAACTCTTTATCCAGTAAATTGCTTTCCTCTACTTCACTTAGTTCTTCTGGGGTTTTATCTTGTTCCTTCGTTTGGAACATATTTCTCTGTTACCTCATTTTGCATAATTCTGTTTTTATTTCTATGTATTAGGTAGGTTGGTTACATTTCCCAATTTAGAGAAATGGCCTTATGTAGGAGTCATCATATGGGGCTTAGCAGCACACCTCCCTCTGGTCACCAGAGCTATATGGTGCCTCCATGTGGGCTGTATGGGCCCTTCTCTTGTGGCAGGGCTGACCACCATAGGCACAGTGGTAGGGGGTGTTGACCTCCAAGTTGGCTGGATAACAGGCCTTGACATGTAGAGGCTGCCAGCCTACTAGTTGGTGGGGCTGGGTCCCAATACAGCAGGTTTCATGGCCCAGGAGGTGCTGAGGCTAGTTCTTATCTGCTGGTGGTCAAGGCCAGGTTCTGGGGTCACCAGCTGCAGGGCCCAGGGTATTTGGGTGCTACCCGGTTGGTGCTACCCTGTTGGTGGGATAGCTAGGTCATGTCCCAAGCCAGCTGTTTGTGGGTTCTGGGAGGTCCCAGTGATGGTGCTGGCCCACTAGTAGGTTGACTGTGGTGCCTGAGGGCTCCCAAGGCTGATCCAGACCCATTGGTGTGTGGGGCCCTGGGGCTGGTGGGCAGAGCCAGGACCTGTTGGGTTCCATGCTGGTGCTTCCTGGCTGATGGGTGGGCAAGCTACTAGTGCTGATAATCTAGAGGGAAAACTTCAAAATGGTGCTTACCAGCACCAGTGTCCTTTTGGTAGAAGGAGCTCTCCAAAATGGCTGCTTCCAGCATCTATATCCCTAGGGGGAGTCATAGTTGCCTTCTGCCTCTCTGGGAGGCTCAAGATCATCAAGCAAGTGGGTCTGACTCAGGCTCTCTTCAAATTACTGCCTCTGTGGCCTCTGCACTGGGAGATTTTACATGAGCCCTTTAAGAGCAAGTCTGTTTCCTATAGTCCTCCAGCTCTCCTGTATGAGTCTTGCTCACTTTCAAAGCCAGACATTCTGGGTGCTCCTCTTCCTGGTGCAGGACCCCTGTGCTGGGGAGCCTGATGTAAGGCTTGGACCTCTCACCCTTTGCGGAGAACCTCTGCAACTGTCTCCACTCCTCTTACCCATTTTTATATCTTTAGTTTTGAAAAATCTCTCCTGCTAGTCTTCAGGTTGTTCTCATCTGTAAACAGTTGCAATTCTGATGTGCCTGTGGGAGGAGTAGAGCTCAACGTCTCCCTTCTCCACCATGTTGGCCATACCTCTTAAATTGTTATCAATATTTGAGTGAAATTATTAAAATATTCAACTGAAATACTTTCATTTTACCTTTATTTCTGGAAAAGATTTTAGGTCATTAGCACTTATTTTCTTTCAGCACATTAACTCCAACTATCATTCCATTCTATACATTCCATGTCAGTGGTTTCTGTTGATCTCTTACCTCTTGATCTGATTGTTGCTCCTCTGAAGGCAAAGCAACTTTTATCTCTATGTGCTTTGATGATTTTCCCACTTTCTTTAGTTTTCAAAAGTCTAACGAGGGCTTCCCTGGTGGCGCAGTGGTTGAGAATCTGCCTGCCAATGCAGGGGACACGGGTTCGATCCCTGGTCTGGGGAGATCCCACATGCCACGGAGCAACTGGGCCCGTGAGCCA
This sequence comes from Balaenoptera musculus, assembly GCF_009873245.2. Taxonomy (NCBI): domain Eukaryota; kingdom Metazoa; phylum Chordata; class Mammalia; order Artiodactyla; family Balaenopteridae; genus Balaenoptera; species Balaenoptera musculus. Next base: position 156,999,312 of record NC_045785.1, read on the forward strand.
CAATTACTGAGCCTGCGCATCTGAAGCCTGTGCTCCACAACAAGAGAGGCCGCGATAGTGAGAGGCCCGTGCACTGCGATGAAGAGTGGCCCCCACTTGCCACAACTAGAGAGAAAGCCCTCGCAAAGAAAGGAAGACCCAACACAGCCATAAATAAATAAATAAATAAAATTTAAAAAAAACAAAAAGGTCTAACGAAACTAGGTGGGTTTTCCCTCTATTTTTTCTCCATAAGATTTATAGGACTTCCTGAATAAGTGATTTGATATCTTTTTAGCCATTTTAGAAAGTTTTCAGCCACTGTCTCTTCAAATACTTTCTGCCCCATTCTTTCACTCTTATTTTTTGAGACTCCAATTGTGTGTTATGTAAGACCATCTCACTGCATTCCCTTTATCTTACATTCTGCTCTTATTTATCTTTATTTTCTACCCTTCTATCTTTTCATTTTTCAACTGGATATTATTAGAACCATATCTTTGAGTTCACTAACTTTCCCTAATGCTAGGCTAAATTTATTACTAAAACCTCCCACTAACACTAAGAACTTTAAATATCTTATTTTTCAATTTTATAATTCTCGTTTTATTCATTATTTTATAATTTCTAGCTCTATGCTGAATTTCTCAGCCTTAACTTTTATTTCCTTGAACATACTAATACATATTTATTTCAATCTGCCTGATAACTCCATTATCTGGAGCCCCTATGAATCTTACTCTGTTGTCTATTTTGTTTTTGTGGTTTTGGCCACACTGTCTTGAATATTTGTATACTTGTTTTTTTAAATGAGTATTGAACAATGTACATGAAAAAGGAAATAGTTTGAGGCCTAATAAGATATAATCTTCTTTTAGAGATTTGCTTTTAGCAGGCTCATAGGAGACTCGCAAAAGTGGATTATGTTAACCAAATTTAAGGAATGAAATAATTTAATGCTAGACTTCAATCTTTAAAAGGTAAGTCTATATCCAGTTTACATTTTATTCTAGGGTATAGTCCTTTAGAATGCCAACCTAAAATATAGTCATTTACCATGTCTCCTTTTGGTAGGCCCTGGATTCCAAAATTTGATTCACAGATCTGACAGTTACTCCAAATCTTAACATCTCAGACATGTCTTCTAGAATTGGCAGATACCCCTAGAGAAACAGTGGGCTCACTTTTCTGGGTTTCTTTCTTCCAGAGTGTTTTGGCCCATAATTCTTCACATCCTTATTGGCTCTTGGATGTCACTTCCCCCCAACCCTTTTTGTGAAAATTCTGTCCAGCTTTTCTAGTAAGTTCTTAGGTGGATTACTGACCTAAATTACCTAATTCACCATAAGTGAACAACACAGAGGTGTGTGTGTGTGTATGTATGCATATGTGTGTGTGTGGTATATGTATATATGCGTGTGTGTGTGTGTGTGTGTGTGTATATATACATATATGCAAAAGAATATTGGGCCCAAGTATCTCACTAATTGAAAGAAGGTATCCAATTTTCTAATTCTTATGTAATGTTGGAAAATGCAGTCAATTTAGAAAACAGAACAGAGACCCCTATGAAAACGTATTCATCTTAAAGTATATACCACTTATACAAAAACTAAACAAGTTTCATAAGCTAATCATTTATCTGAAAACAAGTATTTAATTAAAATATCTAATATATGAGTGCTGCTAAAGCTCAAATAAGGCATGGAGTAGGGAGAACTTACAGTGATAGGGGAAGCTTATTGGTATTGTGAATAAGTATCACAAGGTGTTACAGGTAAAATATAACAAGTATGTGTTGAGTACAGTGGTGTCTAAGAAAAACAATGGAAAGTTTGGGATGGGGATCAAAAGAGAAAGGTGATTTATAAATGGAAATGTACAATGAGCTGGTACAGGAAGAGAATGTGAGGAACAGAGAGACAAAGGAAGGTATTCCTATCATAGGGGCAAAAAAGCCAGAAAGAGCTCCAGGTGATGTGAGAACCCACTATTAGTATTTGGTAAACTACAGGTAGATAAATATAGCTATAACACAAGGGGGGGTGTATGTGTGAACATGCAATTGTGGGTGTGAGTGTAGTGGGGCATGGTGGTGACAAAGTGATTAGCTATAAGAAAAGGAAATGACTTGTTTCATAAAGTCAATGTTCCTGTATCACATAATAAAGTATATATAAAAATCATATTTAACAGTGAATATTTTGAAGTACATTTATTAAAATAGGAGAAAAAAGTATACCTGCTGTCATGAAAATTATTAAATATTGCTTAGAAACACAGAGAAATAATAGATAATATGATCAGAAAGGAAGAGACAAAACTAGTGTTGCCTGAAGATGCTATGTCAACAAAAGAATAAATGTTTTGAGTTACATAATAAACAGAAACCAACAGCTTTCTTTCAGACCAAGAAATAAGAAAAAATAATGACAAACATCCTAATCACAAAAGCAATAAAAATATGAAATAGCTACAAATAAGCTCGCTGTTTCAAATAGAGAAAAAACTCTACCAAAGTATTTAAGTGAATATAAACAGCATGTACTCTAGTGTAATGCTAAATATTTAAATGTATCAATGTTTTCCAAATTAATTTATAAGTTTAAGGCAGTTCATTTAAAATACTAATAAAGATTTTCTTTAGTCCTTAAAAAAATAACCTGAAGAATGCTCTGGAGACATCAGAAAAATGGCAGAATAGGAAGCCCTAGATCCTCCTTTCCCCCCAAAGAGACACTGACTCAATAACAATACATAGATTAATTTCCTTTGTGAGAAATCCAAAAATCAGTTAAGAGACTCCTGTATCCCAAGTAAGCAGCCTCTCCCTCAGGGGATAAAGAGAAGAGTTCAGTGTGCATCCAATATTCTGGCTTTTCGGGAACTGCCCGTGGGACTGGGTTCTGTCTCATCTGACTTGGAGCACTGATGGGACCTGGCATAATCTAGAAGCCTAGGTGGTGCTGAGAACAAAACAGAGCTAGGGGACTTGCAGTGGCTCCAGAGAATCTGCAGTACTGGAGACAAGCACTAGAAGGAGCAAGAGATTATGAGCTCCTGAAAAAAGAAACCCGCAAGTCTTTCTAACTGGAGATTTACATGCACCAATCCAGAGAAGTCACATCCACAGACAACGCTGAAGAGTTCACTAGAATCTGTAGCTGGGCTGACTGGTAAAGGTCATTCCCTGCACTAAGCCAATTTCTAAAGATGGGAGAGGTGGCTGTTTTTACAAGTGTGCAGATCCCAACACAAACTTACAAGGCAAATGAAGAAACAGGGAAACATGACCCAATTAAGAGAATTAAATAATTCTCCAGACCCTACAGACAAAGAGGTATATCAATTATCTCACAAAGAATTCAAAATAACTGTAAGAGAGATGCTCAATGACCTCAGTACAATGATACTTGAACAATATGAGAATATCACCAGAGAGAGAATATATATTTTTAAATTGGAGGTTAAGAATACAATAACTGAATTGAAAAATTAAACAGACAGGTTCAACAGCAGTCATGATCAAGCAGAAGAAAGAATCAGCAAACTCAAAAACATGTCATTTGAAACTATCCAGGTAAAGGAGCAAAAAGAAAAAAGAATGAAAAGGAGTGAAGAAAGCCTAAGGGACATATGAGGTACCATCAAATGGACATTAAACGCACTACGGGAGTCCCAGAAGGAGAAGAAAGGGAAAAGGGGGCAGAAAGCTTATTTGGAAAAATAATAGCTGAAAACTTCCCAAATATGGGAAAGGAAAGGGACATCCAGATTCAACTAGGATGAACCAAAAAAAACGTCTACACTAAGACACATTATAATGAAATTGTCAAAAGTCAAACACAAAGAGAGAATCTTTAAAGAAGCAAGAGAAAAGCTACTCATCACCTACAAGGGAGTCTCTGTAAGACTATCAGTGGATTTCTCAGCAGAAACATTGTAGGTCTGAAGGCAGTGAAATGATATATTCAAAGTGTTTAAAGGCAAAAACTGCCAACCAAGAATAAATAACTGTCAAAACTTTCTCCTTCAAAAATAAAGGAGAAATAAAGACTTTCCCAGGTAAACAAAAGCTGAGGGAGTTCATCACTACTAGACCTGCCTTACAAGAAATGCTGAAGGGAGTCCTTCAAGTTGAAACAAAAGGACACTAGACAGAAACACAAACAGATATTAAAAATACATAATATTGGAATACTGTAACAATGGTATGTAAGTCACTTAATTCTCGTACAGAAGTTAAAAGACAAAAGTATTTAAAAAACTATAAATATGAAAACATGTTAATGGATACTCAATATAAAAAGATGTGATTATGACACCAAGAACATAAAGTATGAGGATTTAAGTAAAAGAGTAGAGGCCTGTATGCAACTGAAGTTATTAACATTTTTAAATAGATTGTTACAACTTTAAGATATTTTATATCAGCTCTAAGGTAACTACAAAGAAAATACCTATAAAAAATACACAAGAGAAAATGAGAAAGAAATCAAAGCATGTTAATACAAAAACATCAATGAAACACAAAGGAAGATGACAGGAAAGGAAAAGAGGCACCAAAAAAAAAAAAAAAAACCGCAACAAGTCAAACAGAAAACAATTTAAAAAATGGCAAATCCCTATCAGTAATTACCTTAAAAAGGTAAATGGATTTAACTCAATAAAAAGATACAGAGTGGCTGAATGAATAAACAAAGATCCCATGATACGTTGTCTAAAGAGACTCAATTTAGATATTAGGACATACATAGGTTAAAGTACAAGAATGGAAAAAGATATTCAAAAATGATAAACAAAATAGAGCAGGGGTAACCATACTTATATCAGACAAAATAGACTTTATGTCAAAAACTGTCACAAGAGACAAAGAATGACATTATATAACGATAAGATGGTCAATTCACCAGGGAGATATAACAACTATAAATATGTATGAACTCAACAAGACAGCAATATATGAAACAAACACTAACAAAACTGGAGAAGTGACAGCATTACAATAATAGGAGATTTCAAAACCCCTCTTTTAATAACAGAATATGCAGACATAAGATCAATGTGGAAACAGAACTTGAACAACGCTATATAGATCAAAGTGCTCTAACAGACATATACAGAACATTCCACCCAACAGCAGCAAAATAAACATTCTTCTTAAGTGCACACTCTCCAAGATAGATAACATGTTTGGTCATAAAACAAATCTTAACAAAGTTAAGAAGACTGAAATCATACCAAGTATCTTTTTTGACCACAATGAAATAGAACTAGAAATCAATACCAGAAAGAAAAGTGGAAAATCTGCAAATATGTGCATATTACATACTATTGAACAACCAATGAATTCAAGAAGAAATCAAAAGAGAAATAAAAAAATCTTGAGACAAATGAAAACAAAAATACAATATACCAAAACTTATGGGTTGCAGCAAAAGTGGTACTAAGATGGAAGTTTTTTGGCTATAAATGCCTACATTAAAAAAGAGCAAAGACCTCAAATAAGCAACCTAACTTTATACATACACACTAAGCCTACAGTTAGCAGAAGGAAGAAAATAATAAACATTAGACCAGAAACACACAAAATAGAGAATAGAAATATTCAATGAAAGTAACAATTGGGTTGTTAAAAAGATCAACAAAATTGACAAAGCTTTAGCTAAACTAAGAAAAAAAGGAGAGAAGACTCAAAATCAGAAGTGGAAGAGGAGACATTAAAACTGATACTACAGAAATAAAAAGGATTATAAGAGATTACTATAAACAAATAACCTGCTTTTTAAAATGGCCAAAAGACTTGAATAGTTATTTCTTCAAAGAAGATATACAAATGATCACAGTAATATGAAAAGATGCTCAACATCATTAATCAACATGGGAATGCAAGTCAAAACCACATGAGACATCATGTCACACCTGTTAGAATGGCCTCTATAAGACTGTGAGAATGTGGAGAAATTGGAACCCTTGTGCACTGCTGATGGGAATATAAAATGGCGCAGCCACTATGGAAAACACTATGGAAGCTCCTCAAAAGATTAATTAACACAGGAGTTTGGGATTAACAGATACAAACTACTATGTGTAAAATACATAACCAACAAGGACCTACTGTATAGCACAGGGAACTACACTCAATATTTTATAATAACCTATAAGGGAAAAGAATCTGAAAAAAAAAATAGATTTATTTATATGTATAACTGAATCACTTTGTTGTATACCTGAAACTAACGCAACACTGTAAATCAATTATAGTTCAATTAAAAAAAATTTTTAATTAAAAAATTTAAAAATAAAACTACCCTATGATCCAGCAATCCACTTCCAGGTATTTACCCCAAAGAATTGAAATCAGGATCTCGAAGAGATATTTGTACTCCCCTGTTCACTGCAGTATTATTCAAAATAGCTAAGTGGTGGAAACAACCTAAATGTTCATTGATGGTTGAGTGGATAAAGAAAATATGGTATAAACATACAATGGAACATTATAATCTTAAAAAAAAAGAAGGAAATCCTGTCATATGCTACAACATGGACGTTATGCTAAGTGAAATGAAATAATCACGGAAAGACAAATATTGTATGCTTCCACTTATATGAGGTATCTATAAGGTGAGGTAGTCAAACTCATAGAAGCAGAAAGTAGAATGGTGGTTGACAGGGGTGGGAGAGGGAAATGCGGAGTTGCTATTCAGTGGTATGGAGGTTCAGCCATGCAAGATGAAAAAGTTATAGAGATCTGCTCTACAGTAATGTGCATATAGTTTATAATACTATACCATAACTTAAAAATTTGTTATGAAGGTAGATTTCATATTATGATTTTGTTGGTTTTTTTTATTTTTTTTTAATTTTTGGCTATGTTGGGTCTTAGTTTCTGTGTGAGGGCTTTCTCTAGTTGTGGCAAGTGGGGTTCACTCTTCATTGCGGTGCACGGGCCTCTCACTATCGCGGCCTCTCTTGTTGCGGAGCACAGGCTCCAGACGCGCAGGCTCAGTAGTTGTGGCTCACAGGCCTAGTTGCTCCGCGGCATGTGGGATCTTCCCAGACCAGGGCTCGAACGCGTGTCCCCTGCGTTGGCAGGCAGATTCTCAACCACTGCACCACCAGGGAAGCCCCATATTATGTTTTTTAATCAAAACTTTTAAAGAATGTACTAAAAAAGCTGAGACTATTTTGAAAAAATAGTAATAATTATTAAGATATGGCTTAAGTCCAGCTTTGCCAACATAAATGGAAAAATTAATGTTTCAATGGGATGTTATAAATCCACAAAGAATAATATTTTCAAAGACTATATACTGACATGGGAAAAGTTCCGTTCATTCAGCCAGTCAACAAATACTATGTCGGACCTTGGACTGCATGCTAAAGATAAAATAATGAGCAAGGAAGATATGATACTTGCTAGTCAAGAATCTTATAGTCAAGTGAGAAAGGCAAACAAAGATTACAGTGGAGATATACTTGATACAAAGGATACAAGGAGATAACTAAGTATATAGCAGGGGAGTCCTACCTCTTCTATAAGAGTCAGGGAATGTTTTGTAGGAAATGTGACATTTTAAGCTCAGATCTGAAAGATACATGGTAACTAGCCCAACAATGGTTATGGGTGGAGACATAAGCAAACTGAGGATCTAGCACATAGAAATGGCCAGGGAAGACAAGGGTGTGTGGGGAGGGAGGACATACCAAATTTTATGTATACCAAAGACCTAAATACATCTGCACAGAGTAAGACAGGAAGTATATAAAAGAAAATATTATCAGTCCCTAACTCTGGTTGTAGAATTAGAACTCTGAGTAAATTTTCATTCTTTTCTATTTTTCTTCTTTTCTATATTTCCTGAAGCAATTAATCATACATTACTGTTTACTATTTATTGACAAAAAGAGTATTATTAAAATAATACTTTACTATTTACTACATTTGGGGAAGAGGTTGTTTTTGTTTTAAATCTTAGACAAGTCTCTTAGGACCTAATTTATTCATTTGGAAAATAAGGCTAATAACATTTAACTTCACAAAGTTTCTGATTTGGAGCATATATGATAACGTGTAGAAAAGTGATTTCATGGTTGTTGGACCTAACTCAGTATCAGAGCCACCAGATAAAAGGTATTAAGACAGAATTGGAGGATAGTAGATCAGGAAGATGAAATGTGGGCCTGATGAAGTTGGTGTGCTAGATACTAACATTTTGCCACCCCCCTCTTTAGCAATGATGATAGTCAACGCCAATCAAGCCCGATTTTTTTTTTTCCTCACTGAGCTTAGACCCAATCTCAGAATCCTTCTCAGCATAACACTCTAGGAAGTCACTTGCATAATGGCACACTACTTGAAACCTTTTGCCGTCACCAGCCTTAGAATTCCAAATATGAACACAATCAATTACATAATTTTTAAAAGGTAGTTTGGTGATTAAAATGTCCTCTTTAATTTACATTTTAACTTTTAAATGCTCTATTTTCTGTTAAAAAGTATATCTTATAGCACTCCTAGAGGTTTTGATTTAGTATTTTTGTAAGCCTGTCATTTATCTGTTATACCAGAAACAGAATAATTAGGGGACTATAGCATTTTACAAGTATATTTACAGATATTTACAAGTGGTCAAGTCAGATACATATACACCTTTTGACTGATTGTCACTTTTTCACAAAATGGAAATAATGAGTTTCTTACCTTTCCTCTGGAGTGTCTACATGAAATGTTCTCTCTATAACAGTGGTCCACTGGAGACATCTGATAATAAATGTGTTTGGCTTTGGTCGTTCTGTTTTCATTAACTGGCATTCTAGAAATAAAATAAAATGTCTCTTTGAATATACTTGTATTTAAACCAAGAAGTAAACAGTTGAGAAGTACAGAGTTCTATTCTAAACAAACCACTGCAACCTCACAGATTTCTATGGATCTCCACTCAAGGCTGTTTGTTCACAACCTGATTTCAGTATTCCTTTCCAATCCATCACCCATTCTAGTCACATGCTCTATTAACCAGCCAAATTGGACTATTAAACTTTCCTTAAATGCATCTTGCTCTTTCCTCTATCTATATCTTTGATCCAGCTAATATTACTATTTGGAATGTTTTCCATTTATTTTACCCCTAACCATATGTAATCCCCAACAGCCAAAAGAATACCTGTCCTTTAAGTCCCGATCAAATTCTACTCCTTCCATGAAGCTTTTTATAACAACCTGGTCCTAGACTGACCATTCCCCAAGCTATATTCTCATAACATTCTCACTACGTTCTCCACTCTACATTCTCATTATTTATTATCGTACCCCTCATTTTTCACTTAGCATAGAGTACCTTATATTACTATTTATCATTTTTAAGAAGGTATCCTTATCCCTACCTAGATTGTAAGCCTTTGACAGTATGCACCCCCTAAAACTCTTAGTAATCTATAGCACCTAGAGCCAGTCAGTCAGAAGTGATAAATTCTATCAGCAATTATCTATATCTAGGAGGACTTCAAAGAAAAGGAACATATAGCATAGTGGCTAAAAGTATGGATTTCAACACTACTGTGCCTGGATTCAACTTTTTTCCCTACCATTAACGATGCAAGCTTAGACAAGTCAATTAACTTCTCTGGTCTTCAAGTATTAAACGGGAAGCAGTAAGAGTACCTACATCATAAAATTGATGTAGGGATTAATAATACGTAATTGTAATACTTAGCGTAGTGTGTGACACACAGTAAGTTTTCAACAAATGTTAGCTGCTATTATTAGGTGTACACCTGAGCTACACTCCAAAGGATATCTGGTATTGGACAACAAGAGAAAATAGGATAGGGCTGTCTGCTGACACTGCAGCAGACAGTATTGTTGAGGAAATGCACTCCACTCTCTCTCTTTAGGGCCTTTTGTCTAGTTGTGCCTTCTGCCAGGCATTCTTCCCCTCACACAACCCCACAGTTAACTCCTCACTTCCTTCAAGTCTTAAATCAATTCTAACCTTCACATTGAAGCCTACCTCAACCATGCCACTCAGTACTGAAATCTGCATCCTTTACCCAGGACTCCCCAACTCCTCTTACCTGCTTTACTTTTTATTTCCCATAGTATGTTTCCATCTTTGTACATATGAGATGACTAACTTAAGATCTTTCTTATTTACTGTCTGTTTCTTCAACTAGAATATAAGCTCTACTAATATATTGTTAGCACCGAGAACTAACATATAGCACTCGATAAGTATTTTCCAAGTGAGTGAATTCTGACAGTAATAATCCAACAAGAAGGTAATTTTGATGATACAGGAAAGAGGAGAAAATTTCTGGAGCAACTTCCTTATGTAGTCAAAAAGGGATAGGATTCACTAAACAAGTAGAGGGCTGGCTGTAGTCAGGAGTATAGAGAGTTTAGTGATGCAACAGGAGAGAAGATAGGGTAAAGGAGCCCAGAGCTGGTAGAAATTACTTGCTCATTGCTTCTACTTTTTCAATGAATTAGGATGTAAAGCCATCCTTAAGAATAAGGTTGGAAGAGGATGCACTGGGGTTTTGAGAAAAGAGAAGATATATAATAGCCTTCTAGGAGCAAACAGACTAGGGAAATATCCATGACTGCTAAACAGCATTAAGGGTCCAGTGGAATTTAATGATTAAAAATTTAAAGTACCACCAGGGATCATGGTTGTATAGTTTTCCCCAGATAACTTCAGTTACATGAGTGCAGATGGGGAATACAAAGGATTGCATTTAAGCAAAGCTATAATTTAACTAAGTAAGTTTGAAAATGCAAGAAAGTGAAACAGAATACAGGATGCAAGACAAGGGAGTGGTTTAGATAATCAACTAAGGAACTAAAAATGGGTAAGGAGAGAAGTGAGAACCTGGTGGTATGTAAAATAATGGAAAGGTAATAGAATCGATAGATCATAAAATCCATCATTTCACAGTTAAGTACTTAACAATGTTACACACTTTCTGAAATATGAATGTTAAAAAAATCAAATATAGTATGCCAATTTATATTTTTTGTTTGAAATACAAAAGTTTTAAAATACCAAAGATATTATACTAATTTACACCAATAAAGAACCACATAATTTCCCCCAACTTACTCTGCCTATAAGGTACAGACTCAATCTGATTCTCTTTGAAGCCCATTGTTCCTTCCTGTTTCCTTCTTTATAAAATTCCTATCAAGCTTCCAGCCATTGGTTCACTATACTGTCTTGCAGACATTTAATTAATGTTAATTTGATGTCCTAGCTAGATGAATTACTTAAAAGTTAGGAATTATGTGTACGACTCTTCCTCACAGCACCTACAGCAGTGACAGCACATAAGGGTACAGAGTAAATACCTGATGATTGAGTAATTGACCCACTGGTGTTTTTTTTGTTTTTGTTTTTTTTTTGGCCTTGCCACGTGCCTTGTGGGAACTTAGTCCCCCAATCAGGGATCATCGAACCCGTGGCCCCTGCAGTGGAAGCACAGAGTCTTAACCACTGGACCACCAGGGAATTCCTGCCAATTGGCTTTTAATGTAAAGAATGGAGAACAGACACTTAAAAAGAGGGAGAGTCCTGACAGAAATACTCGAGAGTGAACCATGGAGTAAAGGGACACAGGAAGAACAGAAAAGGAAAGAAAGAATGCCCACTCTAAGGTTCACCTATTTCAGTTTTACTTAAGTTTTCCATTGTGGTGATGTCAAGGTAATTAAGATAATAGACTTTAGAATACCAGATTCAAATCTAGCCTCTATTACACACCATCAGCTATTATTACCCAAGACAAAGTACATTAAGCCCCAAGATTTTCTCATCTTTAAAAGCACTATGAGGAATTAAAGTAAACTTTAAAAGAAGCATATTTTCAACACTACACCTAAATGAAGTTTAAATGCTATAATATAAAGAACTTCTTAATGCTATAAATGTAAAAGCTATTTAAAATACTACATATGAGATTCTAAGTGGTTATTAATTACTGCAACTTACGAAAAGGAAAATAAAAGTGATTAATTACCATTCCCAAGCAGACGTTAAAAAGTAACGTTTAGAAAAGAATAAAATATTTGTATTTATGCATATAATTGTTTTGGGAAAATATTAAAATAATAATAAAATGACATAAATAGTTATTCACAACAAGCTTGTTTTGACTAAATATGCTAAGTATTCATGAATCAGCAACATAAATGAAATGCCAATTATGGGACAAGCACCAGATTCTGGGCATAGTAAGTAAGAAAAATGAGTAAGAAACTCTACAAGTTTACAGCACATACCAAGCTCTATTTTTAATCATTCTGTGTAATTATAAAGTAATATTCCACTAATGGTATAAAGGTTTTAATCAGGTCCTCCTGAAACCTCTAGCTCAACAAAAATGTTACATGTAATTATGGACATGAAGAATAGAAATAAACCTATATGTTTACAGGTTTCAGTGTGAAATACTCTGTAAATCAATCCAACTTCTAAATAATACCCATTAGATTGAAACTATAGAAGAGAGAAGTGGCTACCAAAAGGCAGTCCACAATATTCAAGTGACAGTCGAGTCAACATCAGGAGAAGAGAATATTCTACCACAATGCCTCAGGGTTTACTGCTGTGCATAAACAGATATAATTAAAGAGCTGAATCCAAACTCAAAACAGTTGAAACTTTAAATTACCATATTAAAATAGCTGAGCCAGTAAACAGAAACACTTTGGGTTCTTTCATGTTAGCCATAATATGGAAACATGAACACATCATACAGTTCTCTCTAAAATGAAGAAAAATATGCCATGAAAGTTTTCAGGACATGGTGCATGTTTAAAAACACTTATTTTGAAGAGAATTCTTAAAAGGGACAGGGTTAATAAATAGGTTGGCCAATACTTCTTTAGAAGAATATTTTCCTTTTTATTATGTAAAGATTCCTAACTCAAGGTAGGACAATTTAATTTTTTTTTTAAGTAGAAATTTTGGATAGAGATTCTAAAAAGCTATTGACCAAATGATTATCTATGACTTCTGGAACAATTTAATATGCAGGAATAAAGCAAGCATCCTTAGATAAAATGTCAGGTAGCTAGCTTTTATTATATCATAACCCATGATATTTTTCTTTTTTCAAAAAAATTTTATTTTATATTGGAGTATAGTTGATTAACAATGATGTGTTAGTTACAGGTGTACAGCAAAGTGATTCAGTTATACACATAAGTATATATTCTTTTTCAAATTCTTTTCCCACAGATTATTACAGAATATTGAGCTGAGTTCTCTTACAGTAGGTCCTTGTTGGTTATCTATTTTAAATTTAGTACTGTGTACATGTCAATCCCAAACTCCCAATCTATCCCTCCCCCCAACCCCATCTGTTCCCTCTGGTAACCATAAATTCATTCTCTAAGTCTGTGAGTGTTTCTGTTTTGTAAATAAGTTCATTTGTATCATTTTTTTTTAGATTCCGCATATAAGTGATATCATATGATATTTGACTTTCTCAGAATGACTTACTTCACTTAATGTGGTAATCTCCAGGTCCATCCATGTTGCTACAAATGGCATTTTTCATTCTTTTTAATGGCTGAGTAATATTCCATTGTATATATGTACCACATCTTCTTTATCCATTCATCTGTCAATGAACATTTAGGCTGCTTCCATGTTTGGCTATTGTAAACAGCATTGCAATGAACATTGGGGCAGATGTATCCTTTCAAACCATGGTTTTCTCTGAATATATATCCAGGAGTGGGATTGCTGGATCATATGGTAGCTCTATTCTTAGTTTTGAAAGAAACCTCCATACTGTTCTCCATAGTGCTTGTACCAATTTATGTTCCCACCAATAGTGTAGGAGGGTTCCCTTTTCTCCATACCCTCTCCAGCATTTATTGTTTGTAGACTTTTTAATGATGAACATTCTGACTGGTGTGAGGTGGTATCTCATTGTAGTTTTGATTTGCATTTCTCTAATACTTAGTGATGTTGAGAATCTTTTCATGTGCCTCCTGGCCATCTGTATGTCTTCTTTGGAGAAATGTCTATTTAGGTCTTTGGCCAGTTTTTCGATTGGGTTGTTTTTTTGATATTGAGCTGCATGTGCTGTTTGTAAATTTTGGAGATTAATCCTTTGTCAGTCACAACATTTGAAAATATTTTCTCCCATTCCGTGGGTTGTCATTTAGTTGTGTCTATGGTTTGCTTTGCTGTGCAAAAGCTTTTGAGTATAATTACGTTCCATTTGTTTGTTTTTCTTTCCATCACTCTGGGCGAAGGATTGAAAGAGATCTTGCTGTGGTTTATGTCAAAGTGTTCTTCCTATGTTTTCCTCTAAGACTTTTACAATATCTCATCTTACATTTAAGTCTTTAATCAATTCTGAGTTTATTTTCGTGTATGGTGTTAGGGAGTGTTCTTATTTCATTCTTTTACATGTAGCTGTCCAGTTTTCCCAGCACCACTTATTTAAGAGACTATCTTTTCTCCATTGTATACTCTTGCCTCCTTTGTCATAGATTAATTGACCACAGGCACATGCATTTATCTGTGAGTTTTCTATCCTGTTTCGTTGATCTATCTTTCTGTTTTTGTGCAGTAACATACTATTTTGATGACCGTAGCTTTGTAGTATAGTCTGAACTCAGGAAGCCTGATTCCTCAGGCTTCCTTTTTCTTTCTCAAGATTGCTTTGGCAGGCCTTCCCTGGTAGTCTAGTGGTTAAGACTCCATGCTCCCAATGCAGGGGGCCCCGGTTGAATCTCTAGTCAGGAAACTAGATCCCGCGTGCCGCAATGAAGATCCGGCATGCTGCAACTAAAAAAGATCCTGCATGCCACAACAAAGATCTCACACATGGCAACGAAGATCCCGCATGCCGTGACTAAGACCCAGCACAGCCAAAAAATATTTTAAAAAATTATTGCTTTGGCTATCCGGGGTCTTTTGTGTCTCCATACAAATTTTAACACATTATTGACTGGGGGATTTTGGCAGAAACTAATGCCTGGGGCCAGTGATTTGTTATCTAAGTGAATATTTAAACACCTGCATTTGAGTAAATATCGACAACTTTTTTGCACTTAATGTATTTATTTGAAACTTTGTACATATCTTACTATTCTAGTACTTCGTTCAAGTGTGATACACAGTATAGCAGTCACCTCTGTGCAGAGGAACAGAACATCTACTAGAAATATACCATGTTTCACTGCGCTTTCCCCTGGAAGAGCAGAATCTACACTTTCTGGCAGCATTTTTTAGTCCTGTGGGTATTATTTTCTCTAGAATATGTTCTTTTCTTTTACCTGATAGTCAACAAGGTGGGTCTTTGTGGGCGGCTCTTTTAAAACTGCCACAAGAAGGACCAGGTGCAGTACTACCACTACATTCACCAGAATGGTCAGTTACACATTCTCTAGCTACTGCTAACAAAAATTGCTTGTAAGTCATTTTACTCTGTGTATTAAGGCTACAATAAAATTTAAATGCATTGAATAAACCACAATTACTCAAATAGAAACCCACTTTCTTATATCATTTTCAAGTTTTCTGGAGGATACTGAAGTTTGCCAAATATTGATCAATCAACTCCTTTCATATATTTATTATACTCTAATATACAAGTGGGCTTAGTTATCTGATGACCAGTCCTCCTGTCTTCCTTTCCTGTAGATGCTATGGAAGTGTCACGAATCGTTGTTAACAGGTGGACTAACCTCTTGTCTTTCCATATAAGAATCACATCTCCCTTCCGTGTGAATGTCATTTCTCCCCTCTGTAGATTTTTAGATTTCTCCTTTAACTGGTTTGGTAGACCAGGATTCTCTCTTATAGTCCCACAAACTCTGGTTTTATTTTTCAACAGCATTTCAGATGTGGACACACTGTTGTAATAACTGTCTTGGTAAATTTGGTGCCATGAACCAAGATAAGGTTGTAGGACTGATAATATTGTTTCTTGCAATTTCTTTCCTTCACCTGTGTAAATCTCAAGTTTGCATATATATCAGTTTCGCATTTGCTATCCATCCTGACCGAAATTCCATATTTTGTACATTTTCTGGGATTACAGGTTTTGAATCTGAGTCATCCTCTCCACAAATGATGGCTCTTGTTTGGCTACACAAATGGAAAATAATCCAGAAGAGGTTTAACTTTTGAAATTCTGTCTGCAGGAAGCGGAGTTTCCAAGCTACCATTAAAGTGAAGAAATATCATTATTTGTTCCAAACTTCTTCTCATCATAATCTTTGGAAAGATAGGTGTTTCAAGTAAGGGATCAATCAACCAATATTCTTTCCAGTGTGACTTTATTTGTCCCATCAGAATTATTAATCCAAGAAACTTCTTCATGTCACTATTGGTTACATCAGTCCATTTTAAAGCCTTCTCATACTTCTTATACGATTTTTCATTCTGTTCGTGATACAGCTTTGTTTGAGAAGCGACCAACTTGAAAAAGTCCTTACCAAAAACTAATTATGTTATTTCACTAACACTTTGCAGGTTATTACATTCAATACTACACCTGACACACCTGTAAAGTCTTCTAATTTTCATGAAATGTTATCTTCAATCCACTTCTGTCAAAGCAAAGGAGCATTCTCCAGCACAGTGGGTTTCATTTTCACTTTCCGAATCAGAATCAACTGCTAAGGTTTTTTATCTTTTTGTTGGTCTAATATTCACATTGTCTGAATCAGAATTATATTCTGAAGAACTATCATCTTCTGAGACAGTAGTATATATGACACTTGGACAATCAGAGAAATTTCGGTGCATGAAATTCACCCACAAATTCTTCTTCACTCAAAATTTCACGATGCTTCATTTTTGAAAATTTTATGGTAATAAACTTATGTTGATAATATACACAAGGTTAGAACAAAAACCTAACAGAGCAAAATGTAAATGCTAACAACAATCGTTAAGTTGTAAAATGAACCCTTGATCAACTTTAGGCTTCTAACAACTTCGCCCAGTGATATTAATTGTATTACTCTCTAAAAACGTATTGATACATCTCCAGTCAATAACGTTCTGGTAACAAAACACGTACTGATATGTCTCCGGTCTATGATGTGTTAAGATTTTTTTGTTCTAGTTTGGTAAAAAAATGGTAGTTTGATAGGGATTGTATTGAATCTGTTGATTGCCTTGGGTACTATAGTCATTTTGACAATATTGGTTCTTCCAATCCAAGAACATGGTATATCTCTCCATCTATTTGTGTCATCTTTGATTTCTTTCATCAGCATCTTACAGTTTTTGGTGTACAGGTCTTTTGCCTCCTTAGGTAAGTTTATTCCTAGGCATTTTATTTATTTTGATGTGATGGTAAATGGGACTGTTTCATTAATTTCTCTTTCTGATCTTTTGATGTTAATGTATAGAAATGCAACAGAGTTCTGTGTACAAATTTTGTATCCTGCAACTTTACCAAATTCACTGAAGAGCTCTAGTACTTTTCTGGTGGCATCTTTAGGATTCTCTATATATAGTATCATGTCATCTGCGAAGAGTGACAGTTTTATTTCTTCTTTTCAAATCTGGATTGCTTTTATTTCTTTTTCTTCTCTGATTGCCCTGCCTAGGACTTCCAAAACTATGTTGAATTGCAGTGGTGAAAGTGGACATCCTTGTCTTGTTCCTGATCTGTGAGGAAATGCTTTGTTTTTCACCATTGAGTATGATGTTAGCTGTAGGTTTGTCATATAAGGCCTTTATTATGTTGAGGTACGTTCCCTCTAGGCCCACTTTCTACAGAGTTTTTATCATAAATGGGTGTTGAATCTTGTCAAAAGCTTTTTCTGCATCTACTGAGATGATCATATGGTTTTTATTCTTCAATTTGTTGATGTGGTATATCATACTAACTGATTTGAGGACACTGAAAAATCCTTGCATCCCTTGGATAAATCCCACTTGTTCTTGGTGTATAATCCTTTTAATGTATTGTCAGATTTGGATTGCTAGTATTTCTGTTGAGGATTTTTGCATCTATGTTCATCAGTGATATTGGGCTGTAATTTTGTGTGTGTGTGTGTGGTCTCTTTGTCTGGTTCTGATATCAGGATGATGAGTTGGAATGAGTTTGGGAGTGTTCTGTCCTCTGCAACTTTTTGGAACAGTTTCAGAGGGATACGTGTTAACTCTTCTCTAAATGTTTGATAGAATTTGTCTGTGAAGGCATCTAGTCCTGGACTTTTGCTTGTTGGGAATTTTTAAAACAGTTTCAATTTCAGTACTTGTGATTGGTCTGGTCATATTTTCTGTTTCTTCCTGGTTCAGTCTTAGGAGACTGTACCTTTCTAATAATTTGTCCATTTCTTCTAGGTTATCCATTTCTTTGGCATATAGTTGCTTCTAGTAGTCTCTTAAGATCCTTTGTATTTCTTTGGTGTCCGTTGTAACTTCTCCTTTTTCATTTCTAACTTTATTGATTTGAGCTCTCTCCCTTTCTTTCTTGATGAGTCTAGCTAAAGGTTTATTAATTTTGTTCACCTTTTCAAAAAACCAGCTTTTAGTTTCACTGATCTATTATTGTCTTTGTCTCTATTTCGTTTATTTCTGCTCTGATCTTTATGATTTCTTTCCTTCTACTAGCTTTGGGTTTTGTTATTCTTTCTCTAGTTGCTTTAGGCATAAGGCTAGGTTGCTTATTAGAGATTTTTTCTTGTTTCCTGAGGTAAGAGTGTATTGCTATAAACTTCCCTCTTAGAACTGCTTTTACTGCGTCCCATAGGTTTTGGATCGTCATGCTTTTGTTTTCATTTGTCTCTAGGTATTTTTTGATTTTCTATTTGATTTCTTCAGTGATCTATTGGTTGTTTAGTAGGATATTGTTTAGCCTCCATGTGTTTGTTTTTTTTACACTTTTTTTTTCTTGTAGTTGATTTCTAATCTCATACCATTGTTGTCAGAAGAGATGCTTGATATAATTTCAATTTTCTTGAATTTTCCAAGGCTCACTTTGTGCCCCAGCATGTGAATAATCCTGGAGAATGTTCCATTTGCACTTGAGAAGAATGTGTAATCTGCTGCTTTTGGATAGAATGCTCTATAAATATCAGTTAAGTCCATCTGGTCTAATGTGTCATTTAAGGCCTGTGTTTCCTTATTGATTTTCTGTCTGGATGATCTGTCCACTGATGAAAGTGGGGTATTAAAGCCCACCACTATTATTATTATTGTGTTACTGTCAATTTCTCCTTTTATGGCTGTATTTGCCTTATATATTGAGGTGCTCCTGTGTTGGGTGCATATATATTATCAATTGTTATATCTTCTTCTTGGATTGATCCCTTGATCACTAGGTAGTGTCCTTCTTGTCTCTTGTCTTCAAAGTCTATTTTGTCTGATATGAGTATTGCTACTCCAGCTTTTTTTTGATTTCCATTTGCATGGAATATCTTTTTCCATCCTGTCACTTTCAGTTTGTATGTGTTCCTAGATCTGAAGTGGGTCTCTTGTAGATAGCATATATATGGGTCTTGCTTTTGTATCCATTCGGCCAGTCTATGTCTTTTGGTTGGAGCATTTAATCCGTTTACGTTTAAGGTAGTTATCAACATGTGTGTTCTTAATGCCATTTCATTAACTGTTTGGGGTTTGTTTTTGTAGGTCTTTTTTCTTCCCTTACTCTTTTGTTCTCTTCCCTTGTGAGTTGATGACTAATTTTAGTGTTGTGTTTGGATTCCTTTTTCTTTTTTGTGTGTGTATCTATCATAGATTTTTGATTTGTGGTTATCATGAGGTTTTGATATAACATTCTATATATAAACAAGATTGTTTTAAGTTGCTGGTCTTTCAACTTCAAATGCAGTTCCAATCTCCTGCATTCGTGCTCTCTTCTCGCAATTCCTGGTTTTGATATCATATTTGTGTGTGGAAAATATCCTACCTTTACTGTGTGTTTGCATTTACCAAAGAGCTTTTCCATATGGAATTTTTTCATCTCTAGTTTTGGCCTTTTCTTTTCTGCCTAGAGAAGTTTCTTTAACATTTGTTGCAAAGCTGGTCTGGTGGTGCTGAATTATCTTAGCTTTTGCTTGTCTGTAAAGCTTTTGATTTCTCTGTCGAATCTGAATGAGAGCCTTGCTGGGTGGAGTATCCTTGGTTGTAGGTTCTTCCCTTTCATCACTTTAAACATATCATGCCACTGCCTTCTGACCTGCAGAGTTTCTGCTGAGAAATCAGCTGATAACCTTATGGGAGTTCCCTTGTATGTTATTTGTTGCTCCTCCCTTGTTGCTTTTAATATTTTTTCTTTGTATTTAATTTTTCTCAATTTGATTACTATGTGTCTTGGCGTGTTCCTCCTTGGGTTTATCCTGCCTGGGACTCTCTACACTTCCTGGACTTGGGTGACTGTTTCCTTTCCCATGTTTGCGAAGTTTTCAGCTATTATCTCTTCCAGTATTTTCTCAGGTCCTTTCTCTCTCTCTTCTCCTTCTGGGACCCCTATAATGCAAATGTTCGTGCATTTGACATTGTCCCAGCGGTCTCAGGCTGTCTTCATTTCTTTTCACTCTTTTTTCTTTATTCTGTTCTACAACAGTGATTTCCACCATTCTGTCTTCCAGCTCACTTATCCATTCCTCTGCTCACTTATTCTGCTACTGTTTCCTTCTAGTGTATTTTTTATTTCAGATATTGTATTGTTCATCTGTTTGTTCCTTAGTTCATCTAGGTTTTTGTATCTTCTCAAGCCATGCCTCCATTCTTTTTCTGAGATCTTGGATCATCTTTACTACCATTATTCTGAATTCTTTTACGGGTAGATGATATTTTTCAATAAAGTTTTTGTTACACCAGTATTTAAATTAAATAGATACACTAGCTACACTCACCTGACCAAGTTAAACTATAAGCTGAATTTCAAACATCCTATTTACTTTTAGACCACTCTGAACCACAGATGACCAGTTTCATTCAAAGCTGTAATTACTCTGTAAACCTGAAAGCCAAATAAATAGAGGAAGTGCAAGATGCTAAATCAAAAAAATACATACCAAAAAAATTTTTAGACATCACCGGTTCAGATTTTATTTAAAAGATTAGGTTTTATTTCAAATGCTTTAACCCTTTAAGTGCTAACTATATTCTTTTAAAAATAGTTCCACTGGGATTCCCTGGTGGCGCAGTGGTTGAGAATCTGCCTGCCAATGCAGGGGACATGGGTTCGAGCCCTGGTCTGGGAAGATCCCACATGCCGTGGAGCAGCTGGGCCCGTGAGCCACGATTACTGAGCCTGCGCGTCTGGAGCCTGTGCTCCGCAACAAGAGAGGCCGCGATAGTGAGAAGCCCGCGCACCACGATGAAGAGTGGCCCCCGCTTGCCACAACTAGAGAAAGCCCTCGCACAGAAACGAAGACCCAACACAGCCATAAAAAATTAATTAATTAATTAATTTAAAAAAAAAGTTCCACTAACATCCAATGTGAAAAACAAATGCATAATAATAGATTCTATTTATAATTAAATCACAAAATTAAATAATGCTCTGAGTTATAATGACCATAAAGAGGGTTTATTTTTAAGGCCCCAGATGTAACATTACAGATATTCTTTAAAAGAGGGAAAAAACATTTCTCTCTTTTACTTAAAGGTTTTATTATCCAGGGAGCAAAAAAGCATAGCACCCAATTAAGACTCAACACATCAACCTTAAAGAGATTTATTCATTCCACTGAGAGTATAATAGCTTAGGTGTGGCAGGTACCCTGGTAGCAAGATCAGTAGAGGATATGTGTACTGCGATCGCTATGTGCCAGGCACTGCACTAATTAGAGGTTTCTAAATGTTAATTTCATGTGCAGGCCAACCCTAAGAGCTGTTATGTTATTATCCTCCACATTATAAATGAGAGAATTGAGACTGAAACTAGCTAAATAACTTGCTCACAAACACACAGCTTGTAAGTAACTGTATAAGGATTTACCCAAGGTCTGTCTGAATCCACATTCCATGCTCATCTGGAAAGAATACACTGCTAGGAAAACTGCCTTTAAAAAAAATCAGTAATCATCTGCAGATGAAAGGCCTATCTGTTCCCTCCTCTGTGCCTTCCCCATACCTTCCAGTGCTTGACTGTTCTCCCTTCTGTGACATCTTTTCTTCTACAAAGAAATCCAGGATAACTTTCATCTGATAACAATGTTTGAAGAGGGAGGTGGGCCCCAATGTGTTTGCTCCTGACTCTGAACACACCATAGGGATGGTTAGTGATGAGGATTACCCTTCGTAGGATACTGATCCTGCCACTTTTTGTTTCTCCAAGTAGGCGTGTAAGGGAAAGGTGGATTCAAATGAGGAGCAGAAGAGAAAGAACGCAGCAAGGAGGGCAGCAGAGCCTCCGGATGTTTTCACTGCAGGACCTCACAAACTGCAATACCAGTAAAGCTAGCGGTAATAAAAATTTTCAATTACTAATGATAGAAAAGTGATTCCCAACTTGCATTGGTCCAGCTGCATGTTTCTAGTGTTTGGGTCTGAATCATTTACCTATTACCCAGAGTCGACATATCCTTCTCCATATAAGGAAACAGAAGAGAAAAAAAAAGTTATTTTATAAAATACAAAATTCTATACAAGAGGGGAGTAAGACTGGGTCACTAACGTTATTTCCACTCTAGAAGATGTTTTCACTTTATGATACATATTTCAAATTCTGACATTTTAATTATCATAAACCTTACTTCTTTGGTTTTAACATGGATACTACTTGTGGATTTAAACTGTACTTGAAATCACAACATGTTAACGTGAACTTCTCCTAATATGTTTTTCTTTAATGAATATGGTCACCACAGATACCACCATTTACCAAAAGTACATTTGGAACCAACACTTTCCCCATCAACGTATCTCTATCTTGTTGGTCCACCATATCCTGCTTCTAATTAATCAAACAAATACTTCAAGAGTCTTCTAGAACAACTGTTCTCTGCATACCCTCCACATACTTGAAATTTCAGGTAAAAATACACTGTGGTCTCTGTGGGACAATGTTTAAGATAATGAAAATGACATGAGGCATTTCCTAACATAGTTGTAAGAGTCATGCAAACATCTAATATACCATTAGGCAAGCTATTTTTTGGTTCTGCTTTTTGTTTGTTTGTTTGTTTTGCAATACAATAGCCATTAGAGTTCAGTAAGCTATTTTCTCTACTTACCTGTATGTCTGAAAATTTTTACGATAAGAAGTCAAAAATAGAAACTCCTTCCAAAATACTCTTAGATTCTTTCCTCAAAGTATGTACCAAAAATGTCCAAGGAAATTATTTTTTGAAAATAAAATGTGTATTTGAATACCTAAAATAAAGACCCTTCTAGTGAATTAAACTCATTGAACACAAGTTAAACTTCAGAATATTTCATTGGGCATTGAAGTTTAAAAGTATCACTACTATAATAATCAATTTATTTTGTATCAACTCTAATTTACAACTTAAATACCTCAAGCTTCCATTCAATGTGACAATTTCTACTCATCTTCATAGTTGTTTATCAATGCATACCAGGGTGAACAAACAATAAATATACACATAGAGCAAGATGCACACGTATTGAATGCTGCTTTCCTTCCCTTTAAAAGACAATATTTACAAGAGTGGCCTTTGTTACATATTTCTTAACCATTTAGCTAAGCTGTGGTTTCTACCGGTCTCCTGAAATCTTCTTCTCATCAAATACATTTTCCTTTTTCTCATTTTCATTTCTTTGCTGCATCTGATGCTCCTGGCTCCCTACCTGTGAGTCACTCTCCCAGGCCCCCATGACACACACTTGCCTGATTTTACCTGCAACTCTCTGACCATTCACTAATCTTCTTTCTTAAGGATTCTTCCTTAGAACTGAGCTGCTCCCTTATGCTGAGAACTTTGTGTTATGCTTCTCTTTTATGATAATTTTATCCTTAGTAAATTTAGACATTCATTAAACAAATATTTATTGTGTGTTCACAGCATGTCTGACAACAAGCCAGGCACTGGAAATACAGCAGTGAAGAAAACCAAGTCCCTATTTTTCATAAAGTTTATATTTTACTGAGGAGATAAGTGGTCAAGCAATAAACAAGTAAAACAATTAATTTATAACATAATAGATGATAATAAGTACTATGAAGAAAAATTACGCAGGGCAACAAGTTAAAATGACAGGGAGGGTGGTACTATTTTAGAAAGACTAGTTAGAAAGGGTATTCCTTAATGAAATGGGCAACCAATGCAGACATCTGTGGGAAGAGTGATCTGGGTTGAAGGAACAGTAAGAGTAAAGACCCACAGTTGGAGAGAACCCACAGACATGTCTGAGAAATGGCAAGTCCAGTGTGACTGGAGTAAAGTAAGTTCTGGGTGTGGTAGGAGATGAGATCAAAAAGACCTTCAATGACCTGGTAAGGACTTTGGATGTCATTCTGCGGAGTCTCTCTCATGGCTCTGCCGCAATTATCACCTGACATTTGATGACTCTTAAACCTGCCCCTCTAGTGCCAGCCTTTCCATTGAGCTCCATTTCCATATGGCAAAACTGGCATCTCTCTTTTGAGGACCTATTATTTCCTCATTCTCAACATATCTAAAAGGGTATTTTTTTTAATCTTCCAAACTGAAAATTACAACATCAGCACAATGTTTCCATTCATTTTATTTCTGTATCATCTTCCTAATCATCCAAGAAACACATCCTCAGTCGTCTTGGATTCTCCTTCAACCCAGCCTGCAACATTCACTGTAACAGTTCTTTTGTAACAAACCATCCCTTCTTTTCACTGCTAACACCCAACTGGAGAACTTATTACCAAAATCTGGATCCCTGAAATGGCCTCCTGGATGGTCTCCCCTTCTCCAGCCTTCTCTCCCTGTCCAAGTTGTCCTACATACTATTAGCCTGATTAGTCTTACTCAAACTCATTTAAAAAGTTTCAACCACAGCCATAAACAGGTCTCTGTGTCTTTGTAACAGTACAAAAATACTTAATTTATAATTTAGTTTGATACACTGCAAGCCAAATGAACAGCATACATTGGGATAATCAGCTCATTCATCTCTAGCAGAATAGAAAAAAAATCTCATCTTTGCCAACTTAGGTCAATAGGGAAACTATGCTTTCCATTATATATTTCTCCAAAATTCACTCTTTTTCAATAATTAACTACTAAGTCTTTACTTTAGCATATTATTAGCAGCTTAACCACAACATTAAGATATTACATGCATTATTTCTCACTTAATTCTCCCAATAAAGTTCTAAAGTATTTTCATCATTTCCATTTCACAAATAGAAAAAAGAAAATGAAAGCTGTCTGATTTTTAAGTCACTTGTTCAAAGTCATCAAGTCATTAAGGTTGTAAAGCTGAGTCTCTGATCCAGGTTTTCTAGCTCTAAATTCTTGGATCTTCTTAGTATGTCACATATTGTTTTAGGAATGTTAGCTGCTTATAAGAGAGGAAGTAAAGTTTTATTTATTTATAACAAGCTTTATTTATATACTTCACTTTCAAGTGTTCTGCAATACTAAAGTGATAGAAACAGGTGACATGCAGAGTACTGAAACAATTTTCCCCCAAAGAAAATTGACCAAAGTTACATTGGAAAAATGTCTTTCTGTCAATATTAGATTATTGATACAAAGCTGAGAGCACATTTGAAATATTTACTGACCAAAATGTTAAAAACCTAACATGAATTAACATGTAACTATAGTTATCGGAATCGGAACTTCTTCAGGTTTGTCAATCTAAGCCAACCTTGTTGATTCCTTAGTCATGTAAAATAATCTAGCTATAAGAATAGAGAGCCATTAGCAGAAAAACAGTAGAAATGTAAGTTCCTAAAGGCACAGAAATCCCAAAGAATTTAGGAGGTAACAGTAGATCTGTAAATAATACAGTTTAATAAAAATATTTTAACAAAATGTCCTATTTCCATAGGACGATTGTAAAGCTCAAAGGAAACAATGCGTATGGAATAATGCTGTAAAGAATTATATTTTAATTACTTTATAAGAATATCCTATAGAGACAGAAACTTTATCAGTGTGCTTTTGGAAGCAATAACTGTTGCTGGTTGGATGATTCAATTAGCATGAACTATTCTGGCATGTTTCAAAAGCACTGCCATTTTAAAACATTAAAAATGTCTAAAAATGCAACCATAGTAATAGTGCACGGGTTGGGGGTGAGGGAGAAAGACAATGACAAATTGGTCCAAAAGGACACTGAGACTTCATAGTTGGAAGACCATTGTGCTGACAATTAGTAACAGGAAGCAGAGCACAAAACAAATGAATGAAAAAAGCTGAACTTGCAATGAAAGACCTTATTATAGTGCAGAAACATTATTGTAATAAAGGGGCAATGTACTCTCCTCCATAAAACTTTCAAACAGGCACCCTTGCCTCTTTTTTCATGCTCTGCATTTCATTTTTTCATTAGCATCTGCTTGATTATGTATTATTTCCAACCCCAAAGAATGCCTCTCTATCCTTCCTAAATTCCAAGGCTTAAAGGTCCTTCCCCTCACTGTGGCCTTGAGCCTCATTTAACTTCATTCAAAATATAACAAATGCTTTAAAATAGCATAAAGATATAGGGGAAAAAACAGAAAGGCAGCGATTTAGTATATAACTCCAGCAGGATAAAAAACGTGTCCCTCAAATCTGGTTTGTTAAAAATGCAATGATAATATAATTTGTACTAATATCCAGATGATTCTGTCTCTAAAAATTAGTGTTTCTCCTATGACTTCTTTGATATAATTGGAAGAAGAAGGCTGAAATCTTCACCTACTAAATTCTCTGCATTAGGCTTCAGTTTCCTTAAATGTAAATATCCAAAAGCTCTGAAATATATTTTCATATACTAGTTGAGACTGACAAGATTTGATCCATGATGCTAACATATAATCTAGTCTAGGGGCATGGAAAGCCCACACCTTCTGAACTGCCTATGCTAGAAAACCTCTTACCTGAAGACCCTACAGCAGCCAGAGATGTTTTAGTTAAGCAGTGGTGTGAAAAAAGCACTGGCCTTGACACCTGAAAGCTGTGGGTTTAGCTTTCAGTTCCAAAGTTTATTAGATGCATGACCACTGGCAAATTCTATGAGCCCAGTTTCCCTAGCTATAAAATAGAGATATTATGTATCCTGAAAAAATGTCAGCAGAACTAGTAATATACATATAAAGTGCATAGCAAACAGGTGCTCAACAAGTGGTTATTATTATTATTATTACTTCTCAATAGACTGAATGTTCCAAGAAATTATTATCTGCTGCTGATAGGCAAATCATTGACTTCTAGAAGAAAAGACTTCAGAGATTCTTCATTCCAACTCCTTCTCATCACAGATGATAAAACACCAGGGTGGTGAAGTGACTGGCCCAATATTACATAATAAATTTCTACCAAATAATCAACCACCTGGCTACCACCTCCATGCTTGTCCCTCTGCTGTAGTATAAATAAATTTCACAGTTAAATAAAATATACCTCTTGAGAACAATGAGAGTCTGCTATTAACCTACTGTTAATAATACTTGACATATCACGAAGTTTTTGTGGTACTGAATATACATCACTTGAATAATGTCGTCATCTCTGAACCCCATTTATGATTAAATGCATTCAAGCTGGGTGTTAGTCCAGAATCCAAATCATAGTTAATTGTCCCATGTACTTGCTTTGAGACTCTAGGAAAGTTTCTTAATCTCTCTAGGTCTCAGTTTCACTATTTAGTTTGGTTTTTTTAAGGTAATATTTATTTCATGTTTTTCTTGTCATGTTCCTGTAAATAAGGCACCTCATACATTATAGGTGCTTAAAAAATGTTAGTTCTCTTCCTTTACTTCCTTAAGTCTCTGTTAATTTCATATGTATTAATTATAAGTAAGATGGGATTAAAGCAGCAAATATAATGGGCATATAATCATTTTTTAATTTACAATTTTGGGATTTTTTTTTTGGCTGCAACATGCAGCCTGCAGGATCTTAGTTCCTCGACCAGAGCAGTAAAAGGGCAGAGTCCTAACCACTGGACCACCAGGAATTCCCTAATTTACAATTTTAAAAAGTAATTACACATAAAGCTCTACTTTTTAGAAAAAAAAAATTTAAGTTAAAAACAAATATTATATAAATAAGGCAGCTAGGTTTTATTTACATTTAACTCAACCAAAAATAATCTGTAGAAGTAATCAGGTGATAAATGAGTATACTCAGAAATGTGTGTAAAAAGAATTATTTTTACTCTTCAGATATGGAAGGGTATCATAGAGGAAAATTCTAGGATCAGTAATAAGATAAAACAACAGTACAAGGATCCTTAGCACCAAAGGCTAGCTGAGTGTTATACACTCAGTAAAATTTTATTTGAAAAACTGAAGTATATTGACCTATTAATAATTAATTTAATATTAAAAAATTATACGAAAATCCACCACAGTTGCTTATTACACACAGGCCGCAGGTGGTGATCCTCCCACCCCACACCCACTAATCACTCCGCATTCAGACCACCTCAGCTCTCTTACACAAAATAAGTTGGATTTTAAAAAAAATAAAGATAGATGATGCTCTCCTTTCCAAGCTAAAAGCTACAGTTCAAAATATTTTTAGCTAAAAAAAAAAGTATTGACTTTAAGATGATATTTTAAAATAGAATATTTATTTGCATCAGTAAAATTATTTTATACTCTACGAGAAGAGAAGATGAATAGCAATGTTACTACAGAAACTGCATGTAAAACGCCAAGTAAGCAAATAGGGGACTGAATGCCTAACTCTGACACTAAGAAAACAAAGTATCTGGTATGATTATGGCATTCTGCTTAATATTTCAAGTGCCATATTTATTCCTATCATTTATCCTTCTTTCTCCTTTGATATTTTTCACTCTGTACAGGGATAAAGAAATAACATACCATCTGGAGATTTCATTCATATCTGAGGATTTCATACCCATTTAAATTAACAATAAGAGATTCAGCCGAAGTTTCTTAGAAATATTTTTTTCAAATTATTGCTATTCCTGTTACCTGGAATATATGTCATCTTTTGAAATCTTACTATTTCTCCAAACAATCTCAATTTTCAATGAGGCTTTTCTTGATGATCTAGTCCTTAATGATACCTCCCTTTCCTAAACTCTTTAATTATAAACTTACTTCAGAACTGAACCATCAAAATACCAATCACAAAATACTAACTTCCAAGGGTTTGTGGCATATTTTTGCTACTAGATTATAAATTCTTCAAATTCAAGAGCTATATCATATGTCTGTGGATTAATGAAATGAACGCAGGCTTTAAGGTTAGCATTCTGTTAGACACAGGTTGAAATTCTGGCTCTGCCATTTGCCAGATAAGTGACCTAAAGCAAGTCACATAATCTCTCTCAGTCTCTTTAAAATGGAGAACATAATACTTACCTCAGAATGTTGTTGTGAAGATTAAATGAGATAACATATGTGAAAGGGCCTGGCACATAGTAACGCTCAAAGAAAGGTTGGTTTCCTTCCTTATTTCCTTCTTTTTTCCCTCAGTACCTGGTACAATGTTGAGAACACAATAAACCCTCAATAAAAGCTTTCTAAATATTCATTTGAACTTAGATTTCCTAAAAATATGTTTAATTATTAATTGTGATAACTCCTATGTTTCCAAATTGTGTTACTTTAAATCATATGCACATAAGGTAGGAAATTTCAAAACAGAACAAAGCGTGTGAGGTTGTTACTTAGGATGATGAGAAAAGGAAGTAAAGAAAGGTAAAAGTATTTAAAAACAATTTAATTTAAAAGTATTTAAGAAGAATTCAGTGAAAATTATTACAGGTATGGTGTTCTTTACATAAGTATCTTTGGATAAGTGAGAGTTGATTGCTGACCTTAGGGGAAGTTGAATGAGAGAGAGAGAGAGGGAGGGAGGGAGGGAGGGAGGGAGGAAGGGAGCAAGTCAGAGAGAGAAGGAAGAAGAGGAGAAAGGGAGGAAGGGAAAAAGAAAGGGATGAAGGAAGGGAGGAAGGAAGGTTGGTTCTGCTGGGATCTCTTTTATGTCCTCACATTAACGTAAGCGATTAACATTGATCACTCCCTGCCTGCCTTCCCCTAAAAACAATCCCCATTGCAAACTCTGTCTTACAAAAATGTAATTATCTAATGGGAGAACCAAATTAATTTAAAAATTTTCCGCAGTGGATGGTAACCAAAGAATCCTCTTAGAACAGTCAGAAAGATATTTGAGGATGTTATTACTTTTATTAAAAAACAAAAAACTTCTGACTAAAACTTCTAATTAAAGAATTTGGTCTGCACCCAGTTCCTCTGAGGTCAATCCAAATGGTGCTGCCCTTTCAGCTGCAGTGATGTCTTCTTCGTTTTCCAGAAAGGCCATGGGCATGGTTTAGGGGTCTAGCTCATGTTGTTTAGTTATAAGAAAGACTAGCCTCTACGGACAAAAGTCTTCGGCATTAAATAAAACTGAAAATTTTCCCCAAACCAAACAAGAGCTGCTGGTCTCAACTTCAACCTCGTTGTAGACAGGTTCTACTTAAAACTTGTAATGGTCTTTAAAGAAAACCCAATAGATTAGTTTCCACCCTACTCCAATGTAACTTAGCTGGAGAGGGGAAAATGGCTGCCATTTAACTCAATTAAGAAAATATTACTGAGCATATTCTATCTCATGTTATTACTTTTATTTGGATAGCATTTATAATTTACAAAGTGTTTTCACTTATATCATCTCATTTAACCCTCACCATAATCCTGAGAAGTAGATAACCTCATGTTTAAAGATGAGAAAAACGAAGATCAGAAAAGTTATGCCATTTGCCCAAGGTCACATAGCTAGTAAAGTAGCAGAACCAAGACTCAAACTTAGGTCTACTGACTCCAAGTCAAGTGACCTTCCAATATATCAGATCTTATAATAAATGTTATAGGAAATTTTTTAAATGAGTATACACAGTGATTGTGCTCTGGAAGTTTATCATTTCCCTTGATTCTACATAAGATCCCATAGTAAGTTATATGCTGATGAATGGGGCTGAGAAGGTAAAGACTACAACTAAATAGATTAGCTCTAGAGTAAATCAGAAGAGAGGGGTGAGAGATCATCTTTTCCCTGTATTAGGGGAAATACAGGCTCTAACCAATCTCATCAGGTCACCTGCAGTACTATAATAAAGGAAGTATTAAAATCGTGAGATTATCTAATAGGAAACTCAAATGATACACACATAAATTTACATTTATAAAGGACATGTAACTGATGAAATCTTTCAGAGATACAGAGGGTTGTTCTCACATGTAGGAGGAGTTGGATTTGAAACTCTAAATCCATTAAAATGGGATTACACGTTTTCTTTTGTGCACATTCGTCGTACAATGTAGAAAAAAGGAGGAAAGAGTAAAAATTCTGTGGAAAATTTTTTTCTTATCAGATTGAAGTGTGACTTGAATGAGAGGAAGAAAATATGTGACTAAATATGGCATTATACTCTTCAAAATTTTCTAAAAACTATCTCCTTTTAAAGTGATTTTTAAAAAAGGTTCTCTCTACTCCCAATTCTAAACTTGGTTTATGGGTTAAATTTTGCAAATATATAAATATAGTACCACCCACAAAAATGAAGGATAAGAAGAAATTTTGATTAAATTTATAGTAATTCACTTAATTTTTAAGTAAGGCATTCTTTACAGTGAGATAGATGCACCTAGTACCAGATATAACTGTCTGTTTTCCTAAAAATCTGAACCCAATTAGAGGGAAAAAAGCACCAAATCTTCAAATGATCAAGTACATAAAATGGTCTAAAAATCACTCAAAACAAAAGCAGGGTTAGAATTCCACATGCAATTGAACCTAATAAAATCTAGCAATTTAGGTCCCAAAAATGTATGGAACATTGAGGAGTAATAGAAGAAAAAAGGAATACTTGAATATATACAGTATAAACATAAATATGAAAAAAATTCATCTTCCTCTTGTGAAAATGGAGAAAATTTAAGATTCTTCTGAGCAAGATGATATGTGCAAGGGAAGATATTTTTTTGAAGATGAATCTATCCTATGCATTGCTTCCAAATACCCCAGAGAGGAGAATACTTGAAGGCAAGAGATCTATTAAGAGACTATCAAAATAATCCAGGGGGGGAACTGATGAAGAACTGAACTAGGATGACAGCAGTGAGACTGGAAAATAGGGAAAATAAGACAATCCCTAGCTGACTGATTGACTCATATTAGGAAGAAAAAGAAAACTATTGGTCTATGGATGAATGCCTTCTACTGTACACTATAACCATATAGGTTCTTTTTTAATCAAACAGTGATTGGACACCTAATGCTCAAAAGCCACCAATGGTTTTCAACGGGTTTCCATTAAAAACATCAAACTGGTATTCAAGATCTTTCACAACCTGATTACAATTTATCTAATCGTAACGTTTTTTTTCCTCCAACAAAAACTCTCTATCCATCTAGCATATTGCCTATACTATTCACAAACAGGCTACTCCTTAATTCCAGACTTCATATTTGCTTATGTTGTTAACCTCACTGAGAAAGTCTTCCTTCTTCCAAAAACCTAAATATCACCTGTCCTTCTGGGCTCATGTTAACCTTATCTCATGCGTAAATTCTTATCTAGTCATCTTACCTTAACTTTACCTACTCTCTCAACTTCTACAGCATTTATTTTCTATAAAATTCATCTCATTTTTCCTCCCATTGCTATATGCTCTATTCAAATGTGTTCCAGAGTCAATGATAAATTCCTACAAACAAAAATTGTATTTTATACTCCTTTTAGAATCTAGTATGGTTCTAATAATCAATAAGCCCTTTAAAAGTAAGCTATTCTGATCTCTCATAATCCTTGTATACATTTATATAGCATAGAGTTATTTTAGATTTACAGTATTGCTTTTCTAGATTGCAGACTTTTCTATTACATGTTGTGTAAGACTAAGAATCAAGTCATACGCTATTTCTCTATCCCCGTGAACAACCACAATGAAAGCATTAGTAGGAATCAATTGATTTTTCTACACACTTAAAATCTCTGAGTCTAATATTTATTCAGAGGTAAAAATGGTTTTTGGTAGGTTAAAGTCCCATAATTCCCTTACTTTCTTTCAAAGAGAAGAAGAAAAACAGATTAGTGAGTAAACATGTCATTTCACTTTTAAAACTGGCCTACGAAATGCAGACTGACCAATTTCTTTTTTAAAAGGGATAGAAGAAGATAGAAGAAAGGTTTCAGAAAGGAAAGGGATATTGTCAGAGTGGGCCAGTTTCTGCAACATGGAATAAGGGAGAATTCTGGTAGGTGCTCCTGGGGACACAGGCTGGCACTTCTCCCTTCCCACCACTGTGAGGAGGAAGAATTAGATCAAAAGTAGGATGAGCCTCAAGACCTGGGCAAATGTTCAAGTTCTCCATTGGGCAATTGTTTCCACTTCTGAGTTGGGCTAATAACTGTCAAAATGTCAGACCATGACTACTAACTGGGTAGACAAGCTATTGTGCTCAATGTACCTTTGAAAATAGCTTTGCAACAATGCTTGTATGTAGCCTATATTATTTTTCAGTCAAAGTGTAATGCTTCCTATGCCAAGATAAATCTCAATATATAATTAGTAACTTACCTAACCATAATTCTGATTAGAGATATAATTTTCTTGAAAAAAATATTATTTTACTTACATTTCTATAGTATATTTAGAAGGCAACTGCACATATAGTTCATATTTGTTCCACCCAAAAAAGGATAAAGGTCAAATACTGTTATCCGCATTTTATAGGTGTTGGAGAGTTTACAATCCGCATGCCAAAGGATATTTAGAATTTAAGATTTGGAATCGGACCCAAAATCAGATCTCAAAGCTCTAGATAGGGAAAATGGCACAGAATGGAGGCGGGGAATTGGCGGCGGGGGGGGGGGGGGGGCAGCTAGTGCAGAGTGGGAGATAACACCTAAATGACAGTAGAGAGATTTGAGTTTTAATCTTGATACTTAACTACCACTACCTAGTAAAGCAACCTTAAAAAGATCACTGAATTTTCAAAGGCTTCTTTTTTCTCATCTAAAAAAGGAGAAATCTGGACTAGATGTTTTCAGACATTCACTCAAAAAGTTATTAAACCCTAGTATGTAGGCACTAGGAGATATAAGATAACACTAGGCTTTTTCCCCTAAAATAACTCACAGATTAGTGGACGAGACATACACATGAACAAGACAAGCGAGAAACAATGTGATAACAACAAAAGATAACAGCGTTGTAAAGAGCAGAGAGGAATAATTTAGCAAGGAATGAGGATAGGGATTTAAATCTGAATTGTCTTAAAGGACAAAAAAAAAAATTATTCCAGCAAATAGAGGACAGAAGGACATTCCAATCAGAGGGAACAGCAAAAACAAAGGCTCAGAGTAGGAAAGCAGCATAGTTTATATAGGGAATTATAAGCAGTTCAGTACTGCCAAAGTATAATTGGACAGCAGAAGAGAGATGAGGCAAGAGTTGAAAGCAGAGGCCAGATTGAGGAGATCTTTGTGTGATATAGAAGGAATCTGGACTTTATCCAGTAGGCAATGAAGATCCAGGGCAGGGCTTTCATAGGGTAGCAGCATAGTTAGTATTTAATTTTAGAAAGATCACTTTGACAGTCATGTGAAGGAAGAATATGAGTGGTAGAAACTACAGGCAGAGATCTATAGTTAAGAATCTATAGCAGAGATGATGAGGGCTTATTCTAGGGTGGTTACAGAGAAGGACGTAAGTTAAAGAAATAAGCAAAACCAGCAGGACTAGAAATGAATTGGGAGTGGGGTGAAGATTTGAAGAAAAAAAAAGGCATGGAATAGA
This sequence comes from Balaenoptera musculus, assembly GCF_009873245.2. Classification (NCBI taxonomy): domain Eukaryota; kingdom Metazoa; phylum Chordata; class Mammalia; order Artiodactyla; family Balaenopteridae; genus Balaenoptera; species Balaenoptera musculus. The sequence goes on from NC_045785.1 coordinate 157,034,166, forward strand.
CCCAGGTTTCTGCTCAAGACAGAACTGAGGTAGTGAATACAGGGGGGAAAGTTGACAAAATTATCTTCAGTTCAGCTTAGGATATGTTGACTACAAAAGAATATCTAGGTAGAGATGTCCAGCAGTCAGTTGAATATAGTACCTTAATGCTCAGAAAAGAGGCCTGCCCTGAAGATACATAAGTGTGGGAGCAAGCTGCATACTAGGAGTAACTGAAACCTTAATATGAATGTGACCATCCAGGGAGAGGGTACATAGTGAGAACAGTCCTTGGCCAGAACCCAGTTAGATATCAAAATGCATGCAATAGGCAAAGGAAGAAAACCAGGAAAGAAAAGCATCCTAGAACACAATGGGAGAGATCATCCCAAAAAGGAAGTAGTAATCAAAAGTATAAAATATATCCCAGATATAAATCCAGGAAAAGAAAAACTGAAAAATGTCTACTACTCTTAGCAATTAAGGGGTCACTGGAGAACTTACTAAAAGTGGTTTCAATCAAGTGAAGAAGAAAGCAAGTTAGACTGCAGTGGACTGAAAAGTAGAAACTAGTATAAAGACTTATCTGTTTGGAAATTTTAAATCAGAAGAAAAGGAATTTGAAACTTCATGAAGATTGGAAAGATCAATTCCAAATCCCTTCTAGTTCTCATACTTTACTTTTTTCATATGGATAAAAAACCTATTTTGGTAAAATTTCATTAAAACCCACAAAGATTAATTTTTGAAGTACCATTTTTAATTATCAGGAAAAGTAGGGGACTCATTGTAGCTACGAATGGAATACATGTGTATATGTAACATTTCCCAACGTAGCTTCGAAATACCTTGTATTTCTAGTTCCTTTTTTCATATACTAAAGTGGGCTAGGACAAAAGGGAAACTATTAGTGGAGTAACCCTCTCTGGCTCCAACTGTTCCTTCTCTTAATACCTCATGAAAACATCCTTTGTTACCCTCTGCCTGGAATATCCTTCACCTCTATTTTAATTTGCTTAATTCCTACTCACTCTTCAAGGGCTTGCTCAAACTCCCCTCACAGAATCACAGAATCACAGAATGTTAGAGACAAAAGGGCCTTACAAATTCATTGAATCCAGATGTTCTCACTATGCTGATGAAGGGACTAAAGACCACAGTGTCTCAGAGAATGACCTGCCCAAGGTCATACTCATAGCTTTTGGTGGAGCTTAAATTTGAACTATTTCTTCACCCAGGGCCCATTTCACTACACATTATTTCCTCAGATAATTATTATTTATAAAACTTACAATTGCAATAAGTCAGGTGTTAAAAATAATCAATTTAAAATAGTTTATTTAGTATCAGATCCACGTTAACACCCTTCCAAAAATTAAGGAGCCGGTCTATAACTTATTAGTTTGACTCAACTATCCACAACTACTTGATTATACAAGCAAAGATTACAGATGTCGACTAATATTGATTTCATGGATAAGTTGACTGTCAGTCACTAAATAGGTTTTCTCCTCAAGAGTGCAGCATTTATTTCAGCCTCTGCCAGCGGAAGTGTCAGAGCAGATGTTGGCAGACTGTGACATACAGTATGTCTTTAAAACTTGTTGAGGTGTGAAATTTCATAAGGTCAAAGAATGCTGCATTTTGATCAGCAGATACAGGAGTTCTATACTTTATAAATTATTTCAGACAAACCAATAATAGCATTTGCTAGTAAAATAGAAGAAACTAAGAAACCATACTGGCTTTAGGTCAGATATGATAATGTATGTTGCTTATGTTTTAAAAGCCAATTTCTATCACTTTAAAGCAAATGCTTGCAAAAAAGATCTTTAGAAAGAAAATGCATTCTTAAAGTCAATACAAAATACAAGATATTATTTCAATTGACAATAGGATTTTTAAAATAATTTTCTACTGAAAGAAAGCCATAAATTTGGTGGAGAGAAAAATTATTTTCTTAATTAATGCACAAATACAACAGTATTCTCACTTTTTAAAAAATGAAGTTCCCTACGGAACAATCCACTTATATAAACAGAGAATTTTTTTTTTTTAAGTAAGATTTCACAAACTCTTTGGTTTATTGTTTTACCTTATTGTTTAAAAAAATTGAAAGAAAGTATCTATAAAAAAGACTGGGGCTCTATATAATGATAAAATGACTTTTATAATATTTGAGGATTTTTATTACCTTGGATTTTCTGATGTTGCTATTTATTATATTTTTAATTTATTTTTTGCTTCAATTTTCCCTCACATCTTTTCTAAACGTGGCTAATAGATAACAACATACAACCAAAATTAAAATTAAGAATGGTGTCTAGTTAAAGATTTTATCCCAATGGTACAAACTTTATCTCTTATGCAAGTTTATTCTAAGCTAACATAACTTTTAAAATGCTTTACTCCTAAATTAACACAGAAAACTCCTTTCATTGATTAATCAGTAATTTGAACAATCTGAAAGCCTGGTCATAACAATTATAATCATCATTATCATCTTTCAGTTTATTTTGTGCTATGTTCAAGCAAATATACAATTTCTAAATAAGTTTAAATTATAAACATTTTTGTTAGATATTTGTAAGGAAGAAAAATTTACTACAAACATAAAATCTCCCCAGAAGATAATGTCTAATGTAAATCACTTGTTTCTTATCATACAATCAATCAAAAGAGCTAAAACTATGGTAGGAAACTTTGATTAGAGATGCACTAAGTACTGCAACATCTTACAACCAAGTTCAGTCCAGCAACCAAGTTCAAAGGTCTTTGTTTACACTTTATAGAGAAAAACTTGAGGTATGTATTTGAGGAATTGTTTTTATCACAAAGTTCTAACTATAAAAATATTAAACTATTTTGCATTATATAAGACCACACATTATCGATATTCCCTATGCTAAGGAACTGAAATTCTATCTAAGCTGAAAATTTCTCTATTAAATACAAACCTAAACTTTTTCATAGGCTTTTCATATATCCCATGATATGTGACACATAAGGCCATACAAATAAATAAATACAAGGTGAATCAACAGTTATAATTAACTTACTTGCTACTGAAAAGTTGTTGAGGGGATAAGGTAAATCCACATCTTGGGGTTTCTCTTTATATCCTATGAATGAGCCATCTGTCTTCAAAAGGAAATATCTTGGCCTCCAGTTTTTTATATATTCTCCTACATGAGGAAAGCATGCATGTTAATGCTGGGGGAAAAAAGGAACAGCAGCTTTTATGTGAAAAATAAATTATGGTACAATATATGTCCTACAACACTGGCCTCCAAAAATTTAGATAGGCAATTTTCTTTTAACTTAGTTTACAAAAGAAAATACATAAGCCTGCAATTAAGATTCAATAAAAACCCAAACATGTTTTGTTTTTAATGATTTCACACTTTGATAATTCATTTGCACCATTATTTCTTCAGAGAATCATTCAACTGAGTACACATTTTGTTCAGTTTTTCGTATCAGATGGCTGTTAGAGCATATTTTCAGCCGTTTTAAAAAGCCTTGGAAAATAAATCATACACACAGTATCAAGGAATTTCGATGAAAAAACACTTATCATAAGAGGGACATGAAATAGATGTTTCTCTTCCATGTACCACAACTAATTGTGTCATTTTTTAAAAGAAAGATAAAAATTCTGTTTTCATTGTTAAATCTTGATCGTAACTTGTTTAAACAACATTTTATTGTTATGCATGAGAAAAAAACTGTACAAATGCTGTAAACAAGTCAAGGAAATGAAAGAACATGGGTTAATAGAGCTTAAAAAAACCACACACACTCATACACACAAATGTAATAACTAAGAACACATGGTAGTTCCAAGCACGTAATAGTCAATAAATGTATATTTTATCAGATTTTGATATAAGCTATCAACTAGCCACCAAAATATAAATTTTTAACAACCGGATCACCATTTGCTTACTTCATACTTCTTTTAAATTTTAAGCAACAGAGGTGTTCCATGATACTCTAGGAGCTGGAAGGCTCCCTGGTCTCAATTTTCAGTTCTCTACTGGCTATTTCCACCTGGCTTTTCAATCTCAAGTGGTTAATCACAGCACTATAAAAATGTGAAAGCAGTTCAGCTTTCCCTACAAATCCGTTTCTCTTGACACCAGTTATTGAAGTTCAAACCTAGCACTTGACTGTTCCCTCTCCTTATCCTATCAGTAGGTAGGTCAATACTGCCTTCACAAGTCTCTCTCTCATTTAGCCAACCCAAACTGCCCTAACACCTTACATCTGCCCTTCTGCTAATGCACTGTGACTGCTCTCCCATTCTACTCATCCCCCTCCTTCCATCTTATACATCTATCACCTCCAGATAATTCTAATGTCTGTATGTACTGCTTTCATTATATCATTTTGTGCTCAAAAATATTCTGAATCCTTACTGTTTACTGTAAAGTGTCAGTTTCTTAGTATAAAATGTGAGCTCTTCCATAATCTCACCCCTAACATGTATTTCAGATGTGGAATCATTCCTCTGAATCAGCAATTCTCCAAATTCTTATCGCAGACCTCTTTACACCCTTAAATACTTTTAATACTTAAATATACCCAACAAATTTTTGTGTATGTAGATTACATCTATAATGTTTACTGTATTAGAAACTGAAAATTTAAATTCTTATTACTTCCTTTAATAGTAACAATAAACTCATTACATGCAACATTAATATTTTTATTAAAATAGTTTTATTTTCTAAAACAAAAAAATTAGTGTGAAGAGCAGAACTGCTTTACATCTTTGAAAGTCTCTTTAATCTTTGGCTTAACAGAAGACAGCCAGTCTCATACCTGCTTTAACCTGTTACGGTATGTTGTTTTGATTGAAATATAGAAAAAAAAAATCTGGCTCAAACAGATGTGTAGCTGGAAAAGGGCAGAGTATTCAGATAGTTATAGATGTCTTTCTTTGATACTACACCAGCATTTGACAAACAGTCATTTTCTAAAAGGTTAACTGCAATGTGGAATTTGAAACCATTATCAGTGAACTTTCTGTACTCTGCTATGTGAAGTCCACTGGTCTGTATTTCACACTGAATGAATCTTTTACGCTCTGCATGATTTTGTAACATCACTCACTGTTCGTTTAGGAAACACTAGTCCACCAAGTCATACTGGTCTTCCAAATATTGACACAATTCATTATACAATCACATTCATTATCACTACAAATCAAAGTAAGCAGTAGGAAGCTGTGAAGCTCATGATGGCAGATATGTTCTCCAAAATTCTACTCTTTGCTTTAAAACTCAGTTTTAACCATCGGAAGTAAACATTGTCAGTTCTTTTTCCTTCAAGTGATACACTCCAAGTGCCCAACCTAGTGCCTGCCACTTTATCGATGCTCAATAATAACTTACTAAATGAATAAATATGTATATGAATATCTTCCCCACAAGTATATAAGCACACAAGAGGAACTTAAGGGAAAGAAAAGGAAAACCTGACACCCCTCCTCAGTTTAATTTACTTAAAAATATGGCCCTAATGTGAATAAACACAGGCCAAATTTGTAAAACCAGAATGCTAAACCCACAGTCCCCATTAAAAAATGAAACAGTTCCTTTCTTGATTGTACTTATTGTTTTATTTTTCCATTCATATTTAAGTATTCCTATATAAAATTTAAAATATAAAATATAAAATGTTCTCTAATTAGCAATATAATATTTAGAGTTCAAATGCTATTTTAAAACAATACAGGTACAAAGTGCTATAAGTCTGATAAGCTAAATAATAATGGTTTAATAATTATACCAAAGATAAAATGAAAGTAATTCATTTTGAAAATTTTAAAAAAGAAAAAATCAGATAACACCATTTCTTCTTATACATCATTTCTTCTTATTTTTTAAGAGTACTAAATACACTTATTTTAAAAGTGTATAATTAAATAAAAGTTTTCATTTCTACGAATAATTTCCTGTCAGCCACTAAGTATTTACAAGCGCAGATAAAAGACACAAAACATCACCACAAAATTTTATCTTTTTACTAAACAAATCTTAAGAAATTTAAAGTATTTTATGTGGTTTATAGTAGGACTTCTGGTTACCAAAAAGTTCTTAAAAATAAATCTATTATGCATCCCTGACAGGTAATACATTATACCCAGACTGTGAGATAGTCATTGACCCAGAAGAAAAGCTGGAAAGTCAAAATTTCCCTTCTTTATTAGATAAAAATAAGTATTTCTCACAAAATTTTATTACTAATTTTGAATTGATTCAGTTAATCAACAACTGTACTGTCACGCTAAGCTAATAGTGGATCTCAAACTTTCAATGAAGACTCTTGAAGGTAATTTTTATTTTGTCATTTTTCATCTATAATATGAATGGACTTTCTGAGAAAGTGCTTGGAGTGCATTCATGTATTTACTAATTTATTCTAGGTGCTAGGAACACAGTTGCAGACCCCCCCCCCAAAAAATGGTCTCTAACTCATAAAGCTTATATTCCAGTATTACACAAGATTTCAGGTGCCCCCTAAAATTTGCAGAAGGGTTCTGAGTATTCCTGAAAGTGGATCCTTTTTTATAGGTTCCTATAAACATTCTCAACTAAAGCTCATATAATAGCATGATGTGTTGGCCTAATTAAATATTCATTTTCTAGTTCCAGAAGTGGAACCGAGGCTCAAAGAAATGGGCCTTACAAGGACACAAACTCATAAGGTATTAATAAAAGAAAAAAGTGAGCTTATTGCCACCTTCTAAACCCAGTACAGAAGAAGGATAATATTCCTAGCTTAAAAGAATAAAAAAAGTTATAGCTTTTCACAACACCTTGGCAAGACACTGTGTAAATTGATGGCAAAGTAGAATTGTTCCTGCAGCCTTGGGGTTCCCAAGAAAACCGGATCTTGTCCAGCTGGTCATGGAACACTTTCTTAATTCACTCAGCTGAGGCAGTGACAGTTCAAATAAGGCACATCTTCTCAGGCTGCTCTAAAAATATGGCCAAAAAGTCCTGGCTTTTACAGGGGCTAAGTGCCTAGAATAAAGTTACCCTCTCTGCCACAGATCCTTTTAGATAGACTGCTAGAAGTCAACCACATTTTATTTTTTAAGCATAGCATTTACCCCTAAGTTTATACCTGCCGCATTAAAACCAAGTTGCATCATATCTTTATATTTATAGCCCATAGACTTGAACTAATTTAAGAGACAGCCTGGTTATAATGGGGAGAAAGTCTTGTTAAATAAAGCAGCAGCATTTATGGGGTACCAAGTCCTCTCAAGAGACTGTTCCATGGATACCCATCAATATACATTCGAAATTTGTATGCACTGTCAGCAAGCACCATGGTTACACCTGGACAAGATTTCTATCACAACTTTCTATCTACCTTAATGGGTGCTTCCAATTCTTTCGTACTCCTTGGCTGGAGGCTTTATATGTTTTGAAGTATGCTATTACGAACATCACAACACATAATTTCTAACAAAGTTTCTGATATTTTGGCTTCTGTAGTAGACTGGTGAACCCAAAATGTATGTATACACCCTAATCCCTGGAAACTGGGAATAACACCTTACATGGCAAAAGGATTTTGAGAAGAGGAGCTTCTCAAAAGAGAAGCTTATCCTGGATTATCTGGGTGAGCCCTAAATCCAATTACAAATATCTATAAAAGTGAAGCAGAAGAAGATTTGACACATAGAGAAAAGGAAGAGGCAATGTGACCATGGAGACAGATATTGGAATGATGCACCACAAGCAAAGGACTATCTGAAGACACCAGAAACTGTAAGAGGCAAGGATTCTCCTCTGAAGTCTCCACAGGGAGCCTTACACCTGGATTCTAACTTACACCTGCTGCTTACACCTGCTGATACCTTGATTCTAACTTCTGGCCTCCAGAACTGTGAGAGAATAAATGTCTGTTGTTTTAAGCCACCCAATTTTCCGTAATTTGTTACAGCAGCGCTAGAAAACTAATGCAGCGTCTCAACACTATAACCAAAGGCTTGTCTACAGAAACCAAACAAATAAACAAACAAAACCCTACTGATTAAGTTCTTGGCATGAGTGGTATAGAGACTCATAGTTAATACCTTACGCATACAGAGGGAAAAATCCACATCACTTCTATAAATAGCAGAGAATCCTATTTATGAAATGTGGGGTTGGAAGAAGCTGTTTACTGGAGTTCACAGTTTTTACTTAGTTATGAGGACTTCAGATTCTGGACTTTTGCCAGCTTTCTTACCTTACTTAATAATTTACTTCTTGTAATTTCTCAAAGCAAACTGAAATTATGGTTTCTGTTATAGATACAGGTGATATAGCTTTTAAAATTACCAATGGCCACTCATACTTGCTGTAACAGAGGCTTCAAAAGCTAATCACTTGCTAAGGAAGAGGCTGAAGGCATTCTCACATGCATGTCAGGAAAGAGGCATTACTGTTTTGACTCATCATAAAGCTGAAACTTAGCTTTCCTGAAAACACTGAGTTTTTTATATTGTATTTTCTTGTTTAATCACAGTCCAAGTTTTTTTCTTGCCTGCACCACGTGGCACATGGGATCTTAGTTCCTCGACCAGGGATCGAACCCATGTCCCCTGCGTTGGAAGTGCAGAGTCTTAACCCCTGGACCGCCAGGGAAGTCCCACAATCCAAGTTTTTAAGATGTAATATTATTTGTCTTTGTCATCTCTGAGGGATAATAGTTTGAGTTTGAATTCTGACTCTTCCATTTATCAGCTGCAGGAAATTAACCTCTCTACACCTTAGTTTCCTCACCTGAAAAATGAGAATCATAACAGTACCTACCTGAAGGGTTTGGAAGGACATAAAAAGGACTTAAAACATTACCTGGCATATAACAAGTGTTAGATTATTATTATTATTATTAAATGAAGCCATTATCATTTGTGGTAATATTTACAATTCACCTCACGTTAAACATTCTACTACTCAATACAGCACTTACTCAGGAGTATTTACATAAATGAGGCAATACGCAGCAATCAGTAATAAGTTTACTCCACCAGCAGAAAAAAAGTCTCTTTAACTAGTTTCAGGTATATAAAACAAAGCCTAGCTAAAGAAATAAAACAGGTTATCCAATAGCAAAACACAACACTGATTTAATACCTTTTACTTTTTTTTTAAAGATAGGGGTAGGATATCACAGAGGTAACTAGTCTTCCAAAGAAAAAAGCACAAGTCTTAGATCTCTCTGAATTATTTTTATTAAATGACATACACAGGGTACAATACCATGAAAATATAAGTATTTTAAGAATTTCCAAAGAAGTGCTTTAAATCAAAAAATGACAGCTGTCAATAAAAATAAATTTATATGACTTTAAGAAACCATTAGTCTTAAGTAAAAGTCTTCATGGGTCAATTTTTACCTAAGACAAAAAGAGCCTTAATGTTAATTTCAGTATAAAATCTATTTAATTTTATGGTTCCCAATACTGTAAATATTCTGCTGCTTGTTGACAGATGCCAACCAAATTTACACATGTGAACTTCCTCAAAGAAAACATGGCAGAATCTTTTTTCCACTAGTGGATTTTCATAAATAAATATTAGCACTATAAATAAATGAATACTGAATATATAATTCATAATAGTGTGCTATATTGTAAATATCTTATAACTAAATATAGTTACTGAAGAAATGTATAATGATAAACATAATAAAATATTTGCAATTCTTGAAATTGCCTGTTACATTTTTATATAGCAGATCCAAGTATCATATTCCAATTAGTTCTAAGTAAAAGCCCTATTTCTATCTCTGAGGGAATAGAAGAAATGAGTTTCTATTCTATTCACTGAAATTATCATCATACTGTTTTATAGATGTCTTGAAAATAATCTTAAAGAATTTTTTTATATTATCTACATTGCAATGAGCTAGCATAATAACAATTTTTCAACTGCATAGGGACAATCTGAAATTTTAATAAATGAAAGTGCTTTTGAACACTGTAGGTGCTTACTAAATATATGTTGACTCTTTTGCAGCTCCTGCAAACCTAAATTTTTAGGTTATCATTCCCCTTTCATTAAGTCCTTTTCAAGGATGTTCTTTCTTTGCCCTTGGGCAAACTAAAATCGTTAAATTCTATGGTGTCTTCTATGCAATCTCTTCAACAAACAGCCATTAACCAGCTCTGGATGTGTGTTGACAGTCTCTGAAAATTAGGTGATGTCTGAAAAACATGCCAAAAGCATTAATGGCTCTTGCCCAGCTCAGTCATTTTAAGGTACTGCTCAATGAGCATCACAGATCAAAGAATAAGGTTCTTTAAACATTTTTATTTAAAATTGCGGGAAATGGGCTTCTAATAGATTCAGTCATTCAAAAATATTTAGTGAGTGTCAAAATACTTACTAAAAAAAGGCACTAAAAAAAGCACTGAGAATGCAGCAATGAATGATACAGGCATAGTACCTGCCCTCACGGAGCTTTAAGTATAGTAGGCAGCAGTGAAAATAGAGCTAGAGAAAAGCAGATGACTGAGCAATTAAAATTCAAAACGAAAACTTCTTCCACTTCTTCAGTCATTTTTAATGCTCCAGGAGGTCATACTGAGGGATGGCAATATCTCCTATGCCTTGGCATTTCCAAAAAGCAACCTATGTGCCTTGTGAAAAAGGTGTTCAATAATATTTGCTGTTTGATGCATTTCTGTGGGGGAAGAGACTGGGAGCAGTATCAGCATATGGTCCTTCAACGTTCCACAAATGAACTGTGTTAATCCAGGTTTGCTGCTGTGTTAATTCAAGATGGGCCCTGCACCCCCTCCTCTTTGAAGCCTCATGACAATGCAAGCAGAGAAGCACGGTTATATAGTTTATGATACTATTTCCATCCAGCATAACATATAACACACTTTTGCCTTTCACATTTCAAGATACTGCCCAGGCCTGTCTTTTTCTCTCATGATTTTCTGTATAGTATTGATTCATGAGGTCATATCGCAAAACATTCAGATCTTTATGATGATTTCACCCAGGTTGTATGACTATCGCATAAGGTCACTGAGAGATTTGTCTGCTCTTGTACTAGTCAATGTTACCACTGCAACTGGCCAGATGGAAGGTGTTTACAATTTTGGTGATTTCGCATCATGCTTCCAAGATGCCTTAAATGCTTTCCAGATGTACCCACATTCCTCTGCTTTACCACATATGCTCTTTCATGATTATTTTGAAAAGTATATTATAGTCAAGAAATTTTGCTTCCACTGCATAATGCATGAACTTGTCATTTTTATATTAAATATAGTTTTCATATCTACTTCCTAAAGAAGCCTGGGATCCATGTTTTGCTTTGAAGCTTGAAGCAATCATGAGAAAAGTACCTATGCACTGAATACCACAAGATGTTGGAATGCCAGCTTCTCTAAGATCTCAGAATGCCGGGTCTGCCAGTACTTAGTCTACTTTATAATTTTCTTTTGTTATCCAGAAAATTGTACAATTACTATCTACCTTTAAACATTCTGGTACTTGTTTCATGGTATTCTGTAAATTAGTTAATCAAATCCTGGTTCCCTTTGTTTTTAGGAAACACTACACTGTAAGCCAAAAATGTGATACTTACTAATCATTCTTTTAAACATAAGAATATCTTAATAAAGTTATAGTATTAAGTTTTAATGTGAGAGAAAAGCAAGGAAAATGGAGAGAGAGAGAGAGAACAAAGCACACATACAAACTAGCCAGCAGAAAAACAGCATCTTGGCAATTTAGTGAAGAATAAACCGTGAGATTAGTTTACTTAGCAGTAGATATGTTGTGGAGAATTACTCAATCTGTACTCAGCTTCCTGCTGGGTTAAATGTGAACTAAATTATTATTTTGCTTACATTTACGCCCTTGTAGATTGCAAAAGCAAAGCTTTCTTTTTAATCTGCTTCCTGCATTATAAGGAAAAAGTCTCCAACTCCACACACTGCATTAAGCATACAGTCATTCCTGCAGTATTTTAACGGAGTAGCTAGGGCCAACAGAATTTTAAACTATTTCAAAGAAATGGACAAATTTAAAAAGACTTTAATAGAAATTTTTACAACTTCCTTACTGTAAATATTTTGCTTTTCACCACATCATATTCTCTAAATATTAAAATCAATGTAATATCTTACACTGCAGTAAACAGTCTTAATGAGTATCAAACATGGAAGGGCTGAGTCCATTTGCAAACCTACTTACATGTACCACCAGCACCTACCACAGAGAAGGCTGGCATTTTCTAGTACTTGAATGGATGAATAAACCTACCACTATGCAGAACAGGGACTACACTCATGTCAGAAAAGCTCTTTCAAATAGAAATCCCACTATAACACAACCCTGCAAAGCTCAATCCATTTTTCTGTTGTAACACCTGATGGGTAAAATATACAACAATATATACAATAATAGTGTCTCACTATGGCAGGGACAGGGAGTTGGCAGAGAAAGTTGTAGTGCTTGCTCATCAGGAGGAGCCCTGTGACATTTGAAAAAACCCTCAGGTGATTCAACCTTCCCACCCCTAAATTAAAATCACTGCCTTACAGAACAAAACTCAACAAAATAGAATCAGGTTTTATCTTGGACTCTCACCAATGGAGTGTCTCCTATAATAGCTTTCCAATAGCATGGGACCCAAAAATTACACTGCATCAAATCACAAACTCTATTATTCTGAGGGTGAATCCATGGCCTTTCGTAACTTCTCTCTTCCCTCCTTTGTTTTCCCTAGGCGATATACTTACTGAGACTTACTGAGACTTGTATCACAGTATGTAAGTGGGGAAAGCAAGGCAGGCAAGGGCACTTGAATGTACTGAGCCAAGCACTGTGCTCAGGAATTATGCACAAGAGACCTCTTCACATAGGCATGGAGAGACTGGTGCTAGGACGTTCTCACGTTACACAGACAGTGATGCTGAGGCTCTGAGACACTGGTAACAGGTAAAGGACAAAGTTGAGATCTGAATAAAAATCTATTGCAATCAACAAAATTCTACTCTGCCATGCTGCTCAAGCTTTCAAAAATGAGGCCAGCATTTTACAGAGCACACATTATGTGAAGTCCAGACTTCAAATGCCAACTCTGCCACTCACTAGTTGTGTGCCTTTGGGCATGCTGTTTCATCTCTCTGTGCCTCAGCTTCCTCTTTTGGAAAGTGGGGACAACAGTAGTGAAGAAGAAATAAATTAGCACTTGTAAAGCACATAGAACATCTGGCTCATACTAAGTATTATACAAGCATTTGTTAAATAAATAAAACCTCTTAAAAGTACGGCTAATCAAAAAAGACTTAGTGAGTGCCTAATATGTACAACGTATTAAACTGCACAAAAGTAAATCGAGTATTTAAAATAAAATGTAAAAACAAATAAATTAATAAAATAAAATAAAATAAAACGTGATTTGTTACAAGAAATAACAAATGCTGGAGAAGATGTGGAGAAAAGGGAACCCCGGGATGCTGCTGGTGGGATTGTAAACTGGTGCAGCCACTATGGAAAACAGTATAGAGTTTCCTCCAAAAATTAAGAATAGAACTACCATATGACCCAGCTACCCCACTTCTGGGGTAGCTTTATCCAAAGAACATGAAAACACTAATTCACAAAGATATCTGTACCCCGATATTCAGCAACATTATTTACAATAGCCGAGATATGGAAACAACCTAAGTATCCATCAATGGATGAATGGATAAAGAAGATGTGGTGTATATATACACAATATATACCACAATATATATAATGGAATACTACTCAGCCATAAATAAAGAATGAAATCCTGCCATTAGCAACAGGGATAGACCTTGAAGGTATTAGGCTAAAGTCAGACAGAGAAAGACAAATACCATGTGCTTTCACTCATATGTGGAATATCAAAAAACAAATGAACAAACAAAAACAAACTCGTAGATACAGAGAGCAGATTGGTGGTTGTCAGAGGGGAAGGGGGCTTGGGGACTGGGCAAAATAGGTAGAGGGGATCAACCGTATGGTGATGATGGTGATCACTCTGTAGTATATACAGATATTGAATTATAATGCTATACACCTGAAACTTATATAATTTAAAAAAATTTCAAATGTAGGGTTTGTTCCCTGTATGGGCTACCAACCGCCCCCCCCCAAAAAAAACAAAACAAACAGACAAAAAACCAACAACAAAAAACAAAAAAATTTCAAATGTAATTTGTTAATTTCATTTATACAGACTATCACTGTTCCACATTAGTTGAGCAAAGTACATGCTGTTTTTTAGTGGATAAAGTTTCAATGTTTGTTATTCACTTTGCTTATATCCTATTTTTATCTCCTATTATTACTGATAATAATGAATTACATGTCATTTATGCTCGACCAATTGAAGTCTTTCACTAAAAACTGGTAATGCTGTCACAGAAATAGTCTTTCTTAATTCAGTATCAAGTAACTCCAGGGGAAAAAAAAAAAAAGCAAGCACTCCATTGGATTTACTACTAAACATCTCAATGTTTGTTTCAAATTATCTCATAAGAAAGTTACCTACATACAAAAAGCAAAAGGCAAAAGCATGCAAGTCATTATTTTCACATCAGGCCTTTCCCACTTTACTTCTTTATTACACAAGTTAATTATCATTTAATCTTAAATACTCTGAATTCAGAGACATGTTAAACCACACATTAATGTTAGGCTTTTATAAATGGAATAATAGTGTATTTCAACTTTTAGTATATTTATATTTACATATAACAATTACATATCCAGTGAAGTACATTATTCTGGATTTATTGTATTTGAAAGATGTGATTATGCTTAGGTTTATAAAACTGAAGGGAATATAATGCTTCCATTTCAATGGATGCTGCCATACATTCAAAAGCGTGGTTCAAATAATTTTGAATACCAGAATATTTGCTATCAAAGAGACAAAAAGTAAAACACACCCACACACCCAGTAAAATCATCTTAACTTTTCTAGGTAATTTTCTTATTCTCTTTGTAAACCAATCTAATTTGGCAATATGTGGCCAGTCGTCTGTTATAATTTTCTTAGAAAAGAACTGAACATGCTTAGAGGCTGTCATCAAAGTGAGGTACACAGACACAGCTAACACATTTAAAGAACAGAACAAATCAAAGATATGCAACCATAAATCAAACACTATTCAATGATTCAAAGAAGTCCATTTTTCCTCCCCAGAGCAAGTTTAAAGATCAGATAAACAGCAGAAAAGCTGCTTCTCAATGTTAAAAATGAATTTACTTACCTTGGCCCTCTGAGGGCAGTATTACCTAACACATAGACAGAAATTACAGAAAACAGTCTTTACCTACCATTCTAATAAAAATAAATTTTAATAAAACAACCTGTATATTTGCTCATTGATTTCTTTTCTTGTCATTATCCATACTTCTACAAGCAAATAACCCTCATTTTCAAATGTTTCCAGTAAGTTTGAGAGGAAAGATTTTCTTAAAACCAAGGCATCATGAAGGAAAATGACTTGAAGACTCAATATCATGGAAGTTATTCAAAATATAATAAAATGCAAAATTATATAAATGATTCTGTGCTGTTTAAATATTAAGTTTCTATTATAATGGTCTCTGTAGAATAATTTGCTTTTTAAAAATTGCAGGATATGAGAACATACAAATCTTTCAGTAAAGATAAAGTACTTCACAGAGATTAACATTCAGCCCCAAACTAAATAGGGGTTCCAGTTTCTTCTTATAAGCAGCTAACAGCCAATAGGCTCATTTGTTATGAACCACTCATTTATTAATAACGTATAAAACGAATGACAAACTGGCAGTGAAGGGTCAAAGCACCCACTTAATTTTCATGCTGATTCTGAAACTATAAAAATCTTTACATAGCGTAAGGATCATCAATTTACTTTCTAGAATCTAATGCAATGTGCATTGGGTGTTTTATTCCTTTTCCTCAGAAAGTACCTATTTCACACAAAGTAGGAAAAACATTTTCTGGTATTCACTTGTCAAAGATTTTTTTAGGATGTACAAAACACTGGATAACTCACCCTGTATAGACCAGTGTGACCTGACAGACTTTTAATTTAAGAATGTGAAAAGTGCTAACCTTCATGTCAGAGTTTTAGGTGGAAGTTAATTAGTGACTATCCAAGTCCAAACTGCCCATCACCACCACCTCCCCCGGCCACCCCCCAAATAAACCCAGCCTCAAAAATGAAGAGCTGCCTTATAGTGAATGGTAAATAAAATTTTCTTTTGGACAGTAAGATCTCCTGACATACGGCTTCCACTTAGTAGAAAGATGCTTTTATTTAGAATTTGTACTTACTTTTAAGAAAAGTCCTTGCTTCTACAACTTAGGGTATATTTCTCCACTTAGGAACTATGCCATTACCTGGCATAACTTTGGGTAAACTAGATTTTAAAAATATGTACTACTGGAATTAAACAGTTTTATTCTTTTTAAATTATACTATACCATGGAGTTTTCTAAGGTCAAAAAAAATTTTTAAACTAAATTCCAAGTCCTATTTTACTAAAACAGAAAGTACAAAGAGCTATCTTAAAAGAGTCAGTTGAAAATAATGCAAATGCAAAGACAGAAAAGAAGGTCATTTCATAAAATTCTTTTCTATAACAAATATATATACTTAAGTTTAAATATCTCTTTAGAAAGATGCCAGGAAACAACAGCTGCTGTTCTATGTGCTTTCACTTAAAAGTATAAAATTATGAACTTTGATGCTGTGTTCCAGTCTAAAAGCAAATAAGTGACTCGCCTAGCCAAAAAAACACATGAACTTCACGGTTTATGCCTTTCTGCCTTTGTATCTTAATCATCTTCTGTTCTAAAAAGTGTTATCAAGTTTACCAACATCTTTAATCAGATTTTCTTGAAACTACACACATTAAAAATTTTAAGCCAAAACATTTAGCAAGATGCCTTAAAGAATGTCAGACAGTGAACTATTCTTTCAACATACTGGCCAATATTTTTAAAAATTACTATTCATGCAGTATTTTTCTGAGGCACAATTCAAATACATCTATATAACATTAAAGCTAGAAATTCCTAAAGTTTTTTTGAATTATCCTGAAAATCACCGAGTTCAGTTTCACTCATATGTGAAATGTCCTCACTGTGAAACAGTTTCATCCGAATCTGTGATACATTTCATAGGCTATGGGATATTTCCACTTCTTTGGTATTATAAGTTGTTTTTGGTAAACATACAATTTTTAAAAAAATATTAGAGTACAACACTTAACTATCTGCATCTGAATACTGGCATCCACTACCCATGTGCTATTAAACATTAAAATATAGTAGTATGAAGCTAGCATTGCTCAAACTGAAGTTTATTTTTTTAAATATAACCAATTTATTCTTCAAAACTAAAATAGAAGTCCTTAGGGACTATACCCAGTCCTATTAACCACTCTTAGAAACTGGATCAGGCAGCTTTCCCAGGTGCTACATCCCTTGCCCTTCAACCAAAATTGAGTAATATTTAGTAAAGAGAGAATGCCTGACAGAAACAACAATTTTAAAAGAAAAACCTTAAAGAAGCACCAACATCTGAGTGGTAACTAGCCATCCTATACTGAGTATATTGATTCCCTCAGGTCAATCAAAGCCATTTCCTCTTCACCCCTCTAAAAAAACACTTCTGCTTATCCCAGGACTTTCACCACTATATGAGCTTGATCAGTTTCTTTGTCTGCAAAATAAAGTGTTGGAACAATCAAATAATGCTTTAAAACGCCCTGAGGAGATAAAACATTCTTTTTAGTGTTGTTTGCTCACTACAATTATTACATTTATTAACTGTAATGTGTTCCAACACCTTATTTTAAAAATAATTATAACCCAAATACAGCTTAAGTATTGGCCACAGCAGAGAAAAATATGGCTCCAAAATAATGAGATTAATATTGAATTAAGGGAATGAATACAATTTTCAGCAATCCCGTGCTAAATTTTTTAAGTAGAAAAATGATTTTACAGGATACAATATAAAATCATCATTACTGAATAACCACTGATCCCACACCCAGAAAAAAGTTACATTCAACAATTTTCTTGATATTCTCTTGAAATAACTGATTTCCCTTCAGATTTATGAAATAATCATATAAATCACTAAATAAATATAAGGTTCTAAGAAAACCACCTTATATATCTTAGATGGCCTCTAGAATTTTGTATGCTCACTTTGCAACAGAGCATTATATAAGCACTCCAATGACAATAGTTACAGGCCTTTCGACTTACACATCATACCCAACAAAAATAAAATATTAGTAACAGCTACTATTGCACATGTTCCAGACATTCCAAATATACTATTATCTCATTTAGTTCTTACAAGATCCTTGAATATCAGTGATTGTTTCCTTCTTTCAACACATGAAGAAAACACTTAAACAGATTAAAGGGACTTTCATAAAGTCGCCCGTCTAAGTTAACTGACATTTAAATCTGGTGTATGTAACTTCAAAGACACTCTGCCTTGACTATTTCAATCACCTTAGTAAGTATATTTGCCTGCACTAAGATTTTACAAATGGTTCTGAAGTAACATGATATGATAAACCAAGCATAGAACTGCAAGTCTGCTTTTATACAAGCTTGCTTTTGCTCAGCCTCTCACTAACATCCTGGCCGCTGTCAAACCACCTCTTCTCAGTTTAACACCTCTACCTGAAAAATGGCATGTTGCTTCCTCCCAAGCTTAGCAGAGGGATATCAGGACTGACTACGAAACTATAAACATATGTACATAATTCTACATACAAAAATATGGACATATGTGTGGCCTTCCAAATAAAAGAAAAAACTAAATATACGAGGCAAAGGAAAGGTCCAATGTAGCTGATGGTTCTCTGGGCCTTTTCAGCAAATACGGATTAGAGTCACTTGTGGGAAAATCGACAGTAAGACAGAAAGTTTTTCTAAATAGACCTGACCTCTATTTCTTTATGAAGAGTAGAAATAACAGATAATCTCCCTTTAGTCCTTTCAGAAAGACATTACTCTGGACACAAAGCTCTGTCAGTATGTTTGCCTTTCAACCACACTTAAGGTTTTTTGTTTAATAATTAGGCAACAAAACCCTAAATGTTTTAGGAAAGCATGAGTTTACCAAAAGTCAAAATAAAAACTCTTTAAATCCCCACGTTTTTTTTTTTGGTAATAGAAATCCAAATAGGGAAAAAAAAAAAAAAAAAAAAGTCAGAGCTTCTCTTTTCATTTTCTCACTCATATTGTGATTGGTTTTGATGTTTACAAAAATTTGAGGTGTTCTACAACATAAATACCTTTGAGAAATTTTACCCAACATCACTATTCCTTCTCAATTATTTAAGGTCAAACTAATAAAAAAAAAAAACAGACATTAAATAAACATATACACTGCACCCTGAAGTTTTAAGTGTTATCACAGCATTTAAAAATATTACAGATATAGCAAATCTCTAATACCTAATAACAGGAATGGATCAGAAGGAAATATACAAGCAATTCATTACTCCATAATGAAAATGTGTAACTGTCATTTATAGAATCAAAGACAACCAAGAGAAAAAGAGTGGTAACCAAGAAGGCCAGGTTCCCATATAACTTTGTTTCACAACTAGTAACATCTAAGTTCAAAGTATGATGGAATTACTGAGCAAAGTGAATTTGGTACTCCATCTCACCCCTAGTGGTAGGCTATAAAATCAATTCAGTTTCAAATAATAGTTTACATGCTGACTAGTGTTAAACTGTTAATGTGTGTATGCATTAAGAGCATGGTGTTTCACCTGACCTATTTCCTAATCAAAATCTCCTGTTATCAGTTAGCAGTTCACACCTAATACCAACCAAATAGATTAGCTATCATCTATATGGAGAAATAAGAAAGGTTTTATTGCCATTTTAAGAGAAGTTGTTTTCTACAACTAGACGTGAATAAGAGAAGGAAGAGGAAGTACTAAACTCCTAAACTAATTAACAAGCTAAGGGGAAGGGGCATGCAGGAAAACAATGATAATTAGTATGTAGCCTTGGTTAACCAAATCCACACATACATTCATTCTGTATATGCACAAACATCAGCAGCATCATAAACCGTCTCAAGTTCTAGCCATTATTCAGTTCGACATCTGCACATGTTTATGCGTCTCTCCAAACAACCTCTTGAACACCCTGCTGGAGCTGTCATTTTTTTCTTCTCCCTATCTGGCAGATGGCAAGTCAACAATCGGCATCAACAGCAGCCGAATATCTCCCCCTCCATTCTACCCCCCCTAAACAGACACAATAATAACTTCTTTGTGCTTCCCTACAATGCAGCTGCTTAAACCATTTCGCTACAAGGCTGCTTTGCCTTAATACAAAAAAAAAAAAAAAAAAAAAAAAAATCCCTTCTGTCAAGTCTAAAAAGCAGCATAATGTTAAGCAAGCTAAAGCCACAGCACAGCTGCAAACGGGCAGACACATTGACGGCTCCTCCCTTAACAAAGCCCTGTGAATTGAAGGGGGTTCATCTGAGGCTCACACAGTAATTAGTATAAAAAAGTCCGACAGCCTCTATTATGCTAAAGGAAAAAAAAAACTGGACAGAACTGGGCTGCTGTTTTGCGTCAAGAGTTCTGCTGCAGAGTAGATAAATCATGTTGGGTTTTTTCCTCTCTTTTTAAAGACAGTAATAAGGAGGATGAGAGAAGCTAATTTGAAAACTTGGACACAGTAATTGTACCATATGGTGAGCATTTATCCTTTCTGAAATGCACGCTAACAGTCACTTACATGCACACTGCTTTGTTTTACAGTTGTTATTCTCTCTACCATATTCATAAAATGGATTTGAATATCTGATACTCAAGAGAAGTTGTATGTAATTAGCAACAGAACTGCCTGGGTTTAATTTATTGGCCTTGCACTCCAATCTAGTAAATGCAAAACAAAATTAAACAATGTGTCCACTTTGTAAAATGTTTTTTCTTTAACTCAGTAAAGAAGAATGAATACAGGTTCATTGGAGTGTTGCTGTTAAGGTACAGTATATTTTGAAAATTCCAAAAGAATAAGATATGGCTGTTGGAAAGATTTCTACTGACACATTTCAAGATACCAAATCACCAAGTGACCTTTCATTGAGATCATGTGGTTCAAGTCTATATTTCACTGATGGAGACGTAACTCTTCTCCATGTGTATCAGTAAACCTAGACTTAAATTTCCTTGTATGTGTCCTAAAATTTTCTTCAAGAAAATCTGTCAGTTATTAAATAGTTTAACTACCGTGTGCCAAGTACCATGATAGGCACAGGGAGGATATAATATCCAAAAGTTTTCATATTCCTAAAAAAAAAATTGTACATAAATTGACTTATTTTTTTGTCTGTCTACTTCAAAATCTATAAAATCTCACTATTTTAAAAAAGTCTTCAATAACATTAGGGCATTGCTTACAAATCCAATATAAGTGACATTTTTCTGACAAAAAAAAAATGTGTAGAAAAAAATTGTAAGATTCGTTTTTCTCTAATCAGGAGTAAATTCATTTTGATGCCAGTTGTGTGCCTCTAGATAAAAATGTAAAGTGTTTATCTTCTATGAACTACATTTTAAACACTGAACTACTCAACTAGAATTCATATGAATCACTGAAATTTCTAGTGAAGTGAAATGAAATCATAGGTCTGAATTTCCACAATTTACATGTATCCACAAGTACTGTTCTGATCAGTACTTTGGGGACACGAAAAAGTAAAATATTTTAAGGAATTTTTAGTTCAACGTAGAACTCAAGAGTCCCTACTCAAGCCTGAAGTCATCTGTGTCTTCAATTAACAGTACACTATGTTTGTATCAATGGTAATAAGATCCCAATACCATCCTAGAGGACTGTGATCCCACCAAGAAAGGCATAATTACATTCAGACGGATCAGCCCATCCAACAAGTTGCACCAATAATTTCCTACAATAAATCTCTACCTTGGAAGATATAAACTTAGAAAATAAAAACCTTATCACCCGCTACTGGTATAGTGGCTTTCCTTTATGCTACTAGTATTGAGCCACAGGACCAATTTACCCTAAAATTAAAATATTTCATTTTTGTATTCTGCTTTCTAGTTTACTAAACATTTCCAAATATTAAAGATTGGCTTGACTTAAGAAAAACTGTGCTACAGCATTTCATCATCAGTTTTTCTTAGCTAAATCTACCAACAACTTCTAAACTATCTGAAACCATTTTGCATTATGTAATGATAATGCAAAAAAATCTAACTGTCCAAGGGGATAAATTAAGACGATTTTAAAAGTCTCTTTTAATAAGCAGCATTTGTCAAGAGTACAAAGAATAATTTAAGAAGAATGCTTTCTTTGTGTAATCACAATTCTGAAGACTTTACCTAAGGGGGGATGGCAATGGGGAGAACAAAATTCAGTCTGAACTAAACTGTTAAGAAAATGTTTATAAATTAGAATTACAGAACCAAATGATACTAGTATGTCCAATAAGCATTCTCATTTCAGTTTACCTACAATGTATCTTTTTAAGAGCTCATATATGCCACAGAAGTAAAAAGCTGATGTTTTCTTATTAAATGTGAATAACTGAAGTCCTCATAATAGGTACCAAATACAATTTATATTGTATAGCATACTCTTAAATACCTGCATATATTTGGTCAAAGTCTGTGACACACCACTAAGAAAACAATGATTGGTCTGCTGATGTCCTAACAACAATGGCAAACCTGCTCCAAGACTTAAAAGATTCAAGAAGAATAACATTCGTACAGACTTCTTCAGCAGAAATAAAAGCAATGCATCAGTTTACAACAAACTTCTCACTTCTATAATAAAAGCAAATCCAGCAATAAGAATGAATTCACAGAATTTCAAATCCAGAGGTCCTAGAAGTTAAAAAGCAACGATTACTTAACATTTTATTATGATTATGTAGAAAAGAATGGGAGAAAAAGAGGTTATTTCTAGAATAGTAGTCAGAGGCAGGCCTCAGCCAAAGATTACCCTTGATATTTTGTCTCTACCCTTAGTGCTCTTTTAGGGCTCTTTCAGTTGCAAGGAACAAAAACCCACTAAAGCTAATACAAGCAAAGGGTTATTTATTGTAAGAATACAAAAATCTCATCCAAGGCAAAGAGATGTATAGGTAGAACTTGGGCGAATTAGATCTGGAAAATGACAAACATCACTTCCCTTTGTCTTGTTCAGGGATTGTGGATGTTCTGGTCTCTTTCTGTCTCTGGTCTCTCTTCTTTCTCTCTCTCCCATTCCCCCGACCACTCCACTGCATCTCTCTCAATATGTCTGCTACATTTTCACATTCTCTCTGCCCGCTAGGTCTTCACCTTGCTTAGAGGTTTGGTTCCCTCATAAATTAATACCAATTCTAACCCCAACACAATGTTACGGTTTCACCTCTCCATCTCTTAGCTACTTCAGTCTTTCACCTCTCCAACTCCTTGAAGAAGCTCTTGGGTCAGATGTCCACTCATCAGCTTGACTGGGGCAGAAGTATCTATCCCAAATAATAGGAAGTGAAGGTAGAGTAGTTTCCCTTAGAAAGGGCTACCTACCGAGAGAGCAATAAATCCTTGGAGTCTCTAGTACACTTAGCCATGCTAGCTGTGTGCATGTGTGTGTGTTTCAAGAAACATATTTCTAGTTTACTGGATTAGTTTTAGCAACTGGAAAATTACTAATTAAAAGCTTTCAAGAATAAGTCAATGAACATGGTAAAAAACAATAACTTACCCCAAACTGCTTTATGTTTTGTATGACTACTAGATAGAACTATTAAGGCATCCAGGCAGAACTCACTTGAGTCTGTCATCCACTTTTAGTACACAAACCACAGTCATGTTTTTCTGCAAGTAGTTTTTACACAATATATTCAAGAATAACACTAATCCTGTGGCAAAAGTGTATGTGACTTCCATATGACTACAAGTTCAGTTTATATTACAGTCTTTAGGTTACTACTATTGTACACTGGGAATCTAAATGTCTCCCCAAAAGTCTTGTCCAGTAGCTTTTAAATTGTGGGTCAAGATTTTTAATTTTTGGAGACTAGGTATCATCAAAAATACTAGGGCACTGGCAGACTCCATCTGACAGACAGGGTTCCAAAGGTTATTTAACTTGTCAGGGATTGAAAACTTAGTTTATCGCAGAAATAATTTCACTACTATAAATGGTAGTTAATTCCTAAACAAGTCATTAGTTGAAAAAGCACTATCCAGTATTAATCATAAGATTTGATATTTTCACAATACTTCACTTCGCTTTCACTCCCATTATTTCGTGTGATCCTCCCCTTGACTTGTCAAACAGACAGGTCAGGTATTAATATTCCCATCAGTAGTTTCTGCTCCTGTAGATGGCACACAAAGAATGGGGAGATGTTTTGCTCAAGAGTTTGAAAACTGTAAGCACTCAGTAGGAGAAGAGAATGGGATCTTGAGCTTCCTATCATTGGATGGCCATATACCAAAGATATTATAAAAGAAATTGGAGTGAAAGTTTGTGCCAAATTGCTCCTTAGGTCACTTTTAACACTAAGATTTTAGGATATTATGATTTTACAGATTAGGAAACCAAGACTGAGAGCTGTTAAGAGACACACCCATGGGTCTTCCCTGGTGGCGCAGTGGTTGAGAGTCTGCCTGCCAATGCAGGGGACGTGGGTTCGAGCCCTGGTCTGGGAGGATCCCACATGCCGCGGAGCAACTAGGCCCGTGAGCCACAACTGCTGGGCCTGCGCGTCTGGAGCCTGTGCTCCGCAACAAGAGAGGCCGCAATAGTGAGAGGCCCGCGCACCGCGATGAAGAGTGGCCCCCGCTTGCCGCAACTACAGAAAGCCCTCGCACAGAAATGAAGACCCAACACAGCCAAACATAAATAATAAATAAATAATTAATTAATTAAAAAAAAAAAAAAAAACACACCCATGGACCAGTTCTTTTGACTTTAAGCCCTGTGCAGTTCCAGCTAACTTATAGATTATACAGCATACATTCCACATTATACTTGTAAGGAATCCTGGAAACTCAAATCACCTTTAATAGCATTTCTGTTTTAAAATGCATGATAATGAAACCAGGACACTGAATTTACAACATGTCATGATCTTCAACATGCACGGGACTAAGTGTAGATTGAAAGAAGAGAGTTATATTCTTTTCATACTGGATGCTACACCCAGGAAGAGAGAGGACCTTTCCCTTCAATCAAAGGTTGCCATTGCTACCTCAACAATGCCCAAAGTGCAGGTCAGGTAGTATCTTACCACTTGAATAAAAGGTAATTTCATCTACAGCTGAGCTGCTGTAAACAGTGGGTAAGAAAACTGTCACATCTTACAGCCACTGCCACCATACACAAGACTTGGGACATTAGTATTCATCAGTCAGTGATTGCACATATTCTCTTCGTTATAATTTACACAGGAGATGAAAACTGGAAACATCAGGTCAGTCGTGTAGTATATTTTTAACTTACATGTATTATTAACTCTTCATTTTTAAAGGTTTTCTTAAAAAGCTATCTAAGCCACAATATTTACCCAATCTGCTTTTTTTATTGGGTGATAAAATACAGGTTTGAGGCACAAAACGGTTAAATGGTATCAACTTAAAATATGAATAGTAAATGTAAATGTTAGTAAAATGAATTCATAAATGTTCTCCTTTTTAAACATTCTATGCAGTATTTTACGTCTAAAACACAACATAAATTTCACCTATATTTAGGCATTGTAAAAGTATGATATACTGTATTTTATATAGGCATAAAACATAGTCATAATTCAATTCTTTTCATATACCTAAGAGAATGACTCATTTCGGAAATAATCCAAGTAATGAATCTAAATTGCAGCACACACATGTAGGTTTGCAACTCTGCTCATTTAATAATGACACTTTTTTCTGAATGTCATGTTTTATCAAGATATTCATTAAACAAACCTGCAATAAGCAAAAAACACATTTATAAACTGCATATGGAATGAGGCAAAATTCCTATTTTTAAAACCAATAGTGTTTAAAATCCTATCCTAATGTGCTTATACCGTAACTCCCTGCTCTCTCTCTGTTTTTCTTACCAGTTCCCTAACACATCATTCTAAATTTTTCTCACTATCCTTTATTCATCTCTCATCTTTTGAGTTAGTTTCACATTGACTCCTCCTCCAACTGGAGCCAAACTCAATTTCTCACTCACAGTTCCACCTTGTTTTCTTGACTTCCACTTCCAATTCCTAACAAAGAGAATTAAATTTTGAGTAAACTAAATTATTCACTATAACAAGTGTTCAGTGTATTCGTGAGCTGCTTAAAGAGATAAACCATGGGATCTTATTGGCTTAACACAACCAAAATTTTATTTAGGGCTCACGTAAAGTCAAACAAATACTCCTGATCTGTGGGTGGCTCTCCTCCAGGCAGTGATTCAAGGACCCAGACTCCTTCCTTTTGGAGGCTCAACCATCTCCTTGGCTTCATGATTGCCATTAGAAGAGACAAGAGAAAGAGGACTGAACACAGGAGACATTTATAAGCCATGCCTAGAAGTCACAAAACTTAATGCTGCTCATATTTCAGGGATCAGAACTTAGACTTATGGCTACACCTAGTATCAAGACAACTGGGGAACAGAGCCTGGCTATGTAGGGTTGGGGTGAGAGGGGTATTCAAACGAGTTTAGTGAACAAGCAGCCAATCTCTGCTATATTGAACATCTAGTGTATATTCTCAATAAATTCTGAACTACCTTATATTACAAGGGACACATAAGAAATGAAAGCAAATGTACAACTAAAAATTGTTAAAGTGGTAAATTTTATGTACATTTTACCACAATAAAAAAATTTTAAAAGAAATAAAGGGATGAAACCAGTCTCTGCCACTAAGGAGCATAAAATTTTTTCCGTTAACACACATGAAACACTCAAAATCATATTTCAATATAAAAAGTATTAAGTCAAATATGAGCAAGTGTCAAATATAAGTACAGTCTTCATGTGCTTTACCACCCGTATTACATAGAGTTCTACGATTTTTATCCAAATAGGGTCTCAACCTGACTGAGCCTGCTTAATCTGGTCTAAAAGATGTGAGGAGAAAAAAGCAGACTTGGTAATATCACAATATTGCCCTAATTCAAGAGTTTAACCAGTTAAAGAGGTACTCTCCTGAAATACAAATATCTTTCAAAACTATAAGCATAATAAAATTATGGATTACTGCAATTTGCATCAAATCAAAATGCAAATCACCATTTTCTTTTAAACATCTTCCTAACTCACAGTATACCTCTCAGAAAAAATAAGCACGTAAACCATTCTTTTAAAGTACCTGCTGCAACACATTCCATTGGCAAACAGGGTTACAAAAATAAGTAGTACTCTTACAATTCTTATATTTTCTTACTATTTTTTATATCATGGTGAGAAAAGGGAATTAATAACCCTGGAAATTTTATTATTCCAATGTAATCTTATCTATTTGATACTTTCTTTAACAAAGTATCAGTATATTCATAGACTCCAAAATGGTCAGTGCTAAAAGGAAACAGATATTAGTGTAGTGTTAGATAACACTTTCTGTTGCTCCTGGACAAGGTATATCAGAGATGAGATTATCCTACAGATAACTTTTTAAAAAAGATTTTTAAAACTAGGAACTATGATATGCTTCAGTTTTTATACCAAATCTGAATCTCTTCACATTAAATACATAGTAAAATCTCTAGAAGAGCCAAGCATAAAACATTCCAAATAATTTCCAAACACATTTTGGAAAGGAAAACATTTTAATTTTACAGTCACTAAAATTTACATAGCTTAAAAGGTCACAGCAGGTGTTATGTTATTCTCATGAACAAAATGTTTAACATTAAGAACAATTCATACATTTTGACACATCTACTAAATTCATGCTCCAAGTACTAGACTGCTGGCTTAAGTTTTTATTGCTTACATTTGAACTTGTTACCGTAAAAGAGAAATACGCTATAACATTTTAGAGAAAGAGATCTATAATTGAAACAGAAATGACCTAAATTTACTTTATAATATACAGTCATAATTCCATCAAAGCAGTTCCATCTAATTTTTTACATTTCTAAGACATATTTTATGCATTCCTTTGAGTTCGGACATATGAACAAAAATGCTAAGGAGAAAACAATATAATTGTCAAATTTATTTTACAGAAGACATTCCTCAATCACAAAACTTTATATTGTCCAGTGACCACCATACCTCCCCAGGCCAAAGTCTTTAAATAAAGTCTGAGGGCCATTATATCACACATAGAGGGTCAACAAATTCTTTCCAACTAAAAAGAAGAAAAACTCCAAACTGGAGAACCCTGGATGAGAGTGCCCTGCCCAATCCCCACTGGAAGAGAAAATTTCTTCCAAAATGCAGAAAAATAAAGATTCATATGTTCAATAAAACGTCAACCAACTCAGAAGAAGAAATATCATGACAAATCATGCCTGAAATACTATATTAGTCATGAGTAATATAAAACAAGTATTACAAAAAGTACCTTGTCTAGGAAGTAATTAATCTTTCTTAAGAAATGGATGAAATAAATCCAGGTACTTGCTTTGAAAATTATCAAAGCCACTTTTCATTCAACATTATATTGGGAGTTTGGGATTGACATGTACACACTGCTATATTTAAAATAGATAACCAACAAGGACCTACTGTATAGCACAGGGAACTCTGCTCAATATTCTGTAATAACCTAAATGGGAAAAGAAAAAGAATAGATACATGTATATGTATAACTGAATCACTTTGCTGTAGACCTGAAACTAACACAACATTGTTAATCAACTATACTCCAATATTAAAAAAAAAAAACTAAAATGAGAAAGTTCTTCCAAATATGAAGACGGGGTAATTTGGAATTCATTTTTTTCAATGCCTCGGGCCTTATTTTCCAAGTTCCCATTAGGAACATATACCTATTCCTTTTGTATTCTCTAAAAAATCACAGAGCTACAGATTGAGCAAAGTAAATGCTTATTTTCCTTATTTCTGTCATTTAGCACTGAGAGTGAATAATGTTTTAGAAAAAAACCAACAGTTATATACATTATTAAGTTTTTTATTATAATGAACACATGTTATTTAAAAATCAATAAAGAAATAAAACTTATCTCAAAAATTTAAATAAATAAAACACTCAAAGTGAAACTGTTGATATGTATATGTTGTCTTTTTTATATCAGTTTATAAGTAATAGTAAGGTCTGAAAGATTTATAAAAATGACTAGATGCTGCTATACTCAAAATAAACAAACCATAAATATTTGACCTGGCTCTTACCAGAAGCATATTACAGAGCAGCCAAAAACTCAATCCCAATATAAGGAAAATAAAGTTGGCTGGCTTACAAGAGTATTTTGAAGTGCTTTCTGTATACCTCAGTCTCACACTCAAATCAGAAGCATCTGTCCACCAACTGTCAAGATAATGTCTAGCCTAGGAGTTTTCCTGTATTAACCATTATTTATAGATTCCCTGTCACTATGCAAAAAAAAAAGAAGAAGGGGAAGGGGAAGGGAAAGGGGAAGGAGAAGGAGGAGAAGGAGAAAATAATAAATAAAAAGCCATACTTCCAAAGCTATTTTCTTTTTCTATATGACATAGTAGAGGTAAACACTATCACTCTGAACCCAGTCAACTCTGAATCAACTGCCCCTCCACCTCCAGATCTGAGAATGCAAGTTAAATTTTTTTAGACTTCTGATAATTCACTAGGTCCTAATAATACTTCTCACTTTATATTGTTACTGATTCAAGGATCTGATCCCTATACTCAAAGCCTATACCTCGCCATTATTTTCATAACCAGATATAAGGTAAAAGCACAATGCAGCCCTAAGGAAAATGGTACAGCAGAAGACAGAGTATTTTCACTGACTTCTTTTTAGATGACACTATAAAATTCAAGTTAAATAAAGCTGTCTCCCTCAAGAAACTTCATTTAAAGTTGATTTCTATGAAATGTACATACTTTTTTTCCCACATCATATAAAACAAATTACATTTCATAACAAACATACAAACAGTTCTCAAATCACTCAGAAATGCTTTCCTGGGACACAAAACATCTCAACAAACTTAAGAGGACAAAAATTATATCAAGCATCTCTTCCAACCAAATCAGTATGAAACTAGAAATAAATTACAAGAAGAAAACTGGGAAAAACACAAACACATGGAGACTAAACAACATGCTACTAAAGAACCAACAGGTCAACAAAGAAATAAAAGTAGAAATCAGAAAGTACCTTGAGACAAATGAAAATGAAAACACAACCTTCCAATATCTATGAGACATAGCAAAAGCAGTCTAAGAAGGAAGTAATAGCAATACAGGCCTTCCTGAAGGAACAAGAAAAATCTCATATAAACAACATAACCTATCATCTAAAGGAATTAGAAAAAGAAAAAAACAAAGCCCAAAGTCAGCAGAAGGAAGGAAATAATAAAGATCAAGATCAGAGTGAAAACAGAGACCAAAACAAAAACAAAAACCAAAAGCAGTAGAAAAGACCAATGAAACCAAGAGCAGGTTTTTTGAAAACATAAACAAAATTGATAACCCTTTATCCAGGCTCATTAAGAAAAAAAGAGAGAGGACCCAAATAAACAAAATTAAAAATGAAAGAGGAGAAGTTCCAACCAATATCACAGAAATACAAACAATCGTAAGAGAATACTATGAATAGGTATACACCAAATTGTACAACATAGAAGAAATGGATAAATTCCTAGAAACATACAATCTTCCAAGACTGAATCAGGACGAAAAAGATAATCTGAACAGACACCATAGTAGTACTGAAATTAAATCAGTAATCAAAAAAACTCCCAGCAAACAAAAGTCCATGACTGGTCAGCTTCACTGGGAAATTCTACCAAACATATAAAGAAGGGTTAATACCAATCCTTCTCAAACTATTCGAAAAAACTGAAGAGGAGGGAACACTCCCATATTCATTCTATGAGGCCAGCATTACCCTAATACCAAAACCAGGATAAGTGTCCTACAAAAAAAGAAAATTATAGGCCATTATCTCTGATAAATATAGATGCAAAAATCCTCAACAAAACAGCAAATGTAATTCAACAACATATAACAAGGATCATACACCATGATCAAGTGGGATTTTACTCCAGGGATGTGAGGATGGTTGAATATCCACAAATCAATCAATGTGATACACCACATTCACAAAACAAAGAATAAAAATCACATGATCATCTCAATAGATGCAGCAAAATCACTTGATAAAAATTCACACCCATTCATGATAAAAACTCAACAAAACTGGTATAGAGGAAATATAGGTCAACAAAAAAAGGCCATTTATGACAAACCCACAGCTAACATCATACTCTGTGGTG
The DNA here is from genome assembly GCF_009873245.2 of Balaenoptera musculus. NCBI lineage: Eukaryota > Metazoa > Chordata > Mammalia > Artiodactyla > Balaenopteridae > Balaenoptera > Balaenoptera musculus. The sequence goes on from NC_045785.1 coordinate 157,065,616, forward strand.
AAAAACTGAAAGCTTTTTCTCCAAAATCAGGAACAAGACAATGATGCCCACTCTTGCCATTTCTATTTAACATTGCATTGGCAGTCCTAGCCACGGCAATCAGACAAGAAAAAGAAATAAAAGACATAAAAATTGGAAGTGACGGGGCTTCCCTGGTGGTGCAGTGGTTAAGAGTCCGCCTGCCGGTGCAGGGGACACGGGTTCGAGCCCTGGTCTGGGAGGATCCCACATGCCGCGGAGCGGCTGGGACCATGAGCCACAATTACTGAGCCTGCGCGTCTGGAGCCTGTGCTCCGCAACAAGAGAGGCCGCGATAGTGAGAGGCCCGCGCACCGCGATGAGGAGTGGCCCCCACTTGCCGCAACTGGAGAGGGCCCTCGTACAGAGACGAGGACCCAACACAGCCAAAACTAAATAAATAAATTAAAAAAAAAAAAATTGGAAGTGACAATTAAACTGTCACTATTTGCAGATTACATGATACTATAAATAGAAAACCCTAAAGTCACCACCAAAAAACTATTACAACTAATAAATAAATTCAGTAAAGTTGTAGAATACAAGATCAATATACGGAAATTTGTTGCTTTTCTATAAATTAATAATAACTATCAGAGAGAGAAAACATGAAAACAACCCCAGTAACAACCACATCAAAAAGAATAAAATACCTAGGAATAAGCTTAACTAAGGAGGTGAAAGACCTATACTCTGAAAACTCTAAGACACTGACGAAGGAAGCTGAAGGTGACACAAAGAAATGAAAAGATATCTGTGTTCATGAATTGGAAGAATTAATACCTTTAAAATGTCCATACCACTTAAAGCAATCTACAGATTTAATGCAACCCTTATCAAAATACACATAATATTTTTTACAGAACTAGAACAAATAACCTTAAAATTTGTATAGAAACACAAAAGACCCCAAACAGCGAGATCAATCTTGAGAAAAAGGAACAAAGTTGGAGGTATCATGCTTCCTGACTTCAGACTATACTACAAAGCTACAATAATCAAAACAGCATGGTACTGGCACAAACACACACACATAGATCAATGGAACTGAATACAGAGCTCAGAAATAACCCCCTGCACATATGGTCAATTAATCTATGACAAAGGAGTCAAAAGACACAATGGGGGAAAGTCTTCAATAAGTGATGCTGGGAAAACTAGACAGCTACATGTAAAAGAATAAAATTAGAACATTTTCTCACAGTATATACCAAAATAAACTCAAAATAGATTAAAGACCTTAATGTAAGACCATAAAACTCCTAAAAGAAAACATAGGCAGTACACTCTTGACATAAGTCTTAGCAATATTTTTTTGGGTATGTCTCCTTAGGTAAGGGAAACAAAAGCAAAAAGAAACAAATGGGACCTAGTGAAACTTAAAAGCTTTTGCACAGTAAGGGGAACAACAAAATGAAAAGGCAACCTGCTAAATGGGAGAAGATATTTGCAAACAGTATGTCTGATAAGGGGTTAATATCTAAGATATATAAACAGCTCAGACAACGCAGCATCAAAAAACCAAATAACCCAATTAAAAAATGGGCAGAAGACTGGAATAGATATTTTTCCAAAGAAGACACACAGATGGCCAACCAGCACATGAAAAGATGCTCAACATCACTAATCATCAGGGAAATGCAAATCAAAACAAAATGAGATAACACCTCACACCAGTCAGAATGGTTATAGTCAAAAAGACAACAAATAATGAGCACTGGTGAAAGATGTGGATCCCCAGTACACTGTTGGTGGGAATGTAAATTGGTACAGCCACTACGGAAAACAGTATGGAGGTTCCTCAGAAAATTAAAAATAGAAATACCACATGATCCCAAAATCCACTCCTGGGCATACATTCGAAGAAAAGGAGAACACTAATTCAAAAAGATATATGCACCCCAATGTTCACAGTAGCATTATTTACAATTGCCAAGATACGAAAGCAACTTAAGTGTCCCTCAACAGATAAATGGATAAAGAAGATGTGGTGTATATACATACAGTGGAATATTACTCAGCCATATAAAGAGAATGAAATGCTGCCATTCGCAACATGGATGGGCCTGGAGAGTATTATGCTTTGTGAAATAATTCCAAGAAAGACAGACACTGTATATGTTCACTTATGTGTCAAATCTAAAAAATAAAATAAAGGAATGAACATAACAAAACAGAAACGACTCACAGATACAGAGAACAAACTAGTGGTTACAAGTAGGCAGAAGAACAGGGGGAGGGGCAACATAGGAAGGAGATTAGGGGGTACAAACCACTAGGTATAAAATAAATAAGATACAAGGATGATTACATACAACATAGGGAATATAGCCAATATTTTATAATAACTTTAAATGGAGTAGAATCTATAAAAATATTAAATCACTGTGTTGTATACCTGAAACTAATATAACATTGTAAATCAACTGTACTTCAGTTAAAAAAAAAAAGTTTTTCTGAGCCATTGTACCAATGCTGTGTGAGACTGGTGGGGAAGACAGGGTCCTTGTCCCTGAGGTCCTTGAAGGAAAAAGTCTACACCCAGGAACAACTAAGACAATATGAGGCAGGACAAAAATCAAGAAAGAGGGGGAAAAAAACACCAAGAATTCAGAGAAAGGTAAGACTACTATTTTCTACTTTACATAGAATCAATAACAAAATTGGTTGATTATATCTCTTTTTTCAGTTTTTTAAGCCTACACACTTTTAAGCCTAATTAGAGAACTATTAAGTGAACAAATCAGTAGTCAATATCAAAACTGAGAATCCATAAAGAAGTTAGTTTCTAAAGACATAGTTTTTTCAAATACAAAAATGAGGGAAAATTTTCCACATTATAAAACTTACTGTACCTTAAAATTAGTTATATTTTTGACAAAATTATGTATTAAATAAACATCTATAAGCTGAAATGTATTTTTTCATATTGATTTTCATCATAATTTAAGAGAATGAGTCCTAAACTTTAGTGTAAATATGAATTACCAGGGGCACTTAATATAAATATACTTATCTTGCAGGATCCCAAACGAAGACATTGTAATTCCTGTTTCTGGAAAATTGCATTTTTAATAAGTATCCCAAGGGATTCTAATACTGGTGGACTATAGCCCATCCTTTAAGAAATACTAACTTAAGTGTTAAATTTCTTCTGGGAGAAGATATTTGGTCTTTCCAAGTCTGTTTTGATTACTCTGCTGCTGGGCATTATAACAGACCTTAAGTTTGTTGACTTTGGAGTTCCAACTGGGGGATAACCTACTCCCCAATACAGAGGTCAAATCTACTTCATTTATTTATGAAAGGTATATAATAAAAGAATAAGACTGATTTTATATGTGTTAGAGTATGCTTAAGTAAATTCTGGTGATAACATCTGAAAAAATTCCCTGGATGAAAAGTCAGTTTTTCTAAACTACCCAAAAAAAGTTGGGTTAATATCATTCGACCTACCTACTAGATGTAAAAATATTTTATATATATAAAGTGAATTTAACTAATGCAGATAACAACCTAAAACTACAGCAAATACTTGATACAGTCTTTTAGTAATACCTAAGTTCAGTTTCTATAATAACTTACAAAGGTAACTTCTCAAAATAACAGAAAACAATTTTCCTGGAAAAGTTTGTAGTTGCTCAACTTATCAACCAATATTCTCTTTCTCAACCCAAGAGAAAGTTCTTTATCTATGGGCAAGTCCTCAGTCCCCACAGCCATAAAAGAGTTGTCAAAACAACATGAAAAATAAATGGACCAAAGATATAAGGTTCCAGATGGGTCAACATGCTCAAATTGAGAGTCAAATTTGTTCTCATAGCCCTTAAAAGCCAAAGCATCCTCATGAAAAAGCAGGTAATTTGGTAGTGATAGGGATAGAGAGCAAAGAGGAACTCATTTTAACCCAAACACCTGACATCCTTCAACCAATATATCCATATAAAATCAAAGCAAGGCAGATAAGGTTCTGCCAATCCTATGCTGTTTAGACGGTTGCACAGGTGGCCTGGCCAAGCCTCCCTGCCTGAGCTGAGGAGAGAATGTCAGCACTGTGGTATAACCCGCCTCCTGTGGTGGGCCCACTCAGTCTCCAACAGATTACTTCCACTCCCCCAGGTCATGATAGAAAACGAGCAATTCACACAGTATAAATGTTTTTGGTTAATGTGAACGAATTAACATTCAAAAGGAGCCCAACCTAGATAATACACACTGAGGCTGAATACACACACTACTGGTCAAAATCAGGACAAGGCAGCTCAACCTGACATCTGTTAAAGGAATAAAAATAAAGGGCAGACAACAGACAACATTTAACTAGGGTCAGTCTTCATAAATCAGCCTACAATACCAAAGGTTTATGATTATAAGGATTCTTGCCCTTAACTGCAATTTATAAGGTCGAAACATGCAAAGCTGAAGCCCTATTCTTCTTGAAACAATGACTTAGGGGTATTTAGAAGTCAGGAAACCAAGTTTCACATCCTCTTAGGCTACAGAAAAAGAAACTCCACCCTCTTATTTCAAAGTATTTCTAGTAAAGAAAAAAAGTAAAACCAAGAAAATGAAGCATCATAAATATTTTAGAAACATTTACTCAAAAATTTAATAGATCTGATGCTGACCTGAGTTTTATAATAATAATAAAAATAATACAATTATAATACTGATTTGATAGTTACCCACAGTGCAATGTTGATATTTTATAAGAATTCATCTGTGTGGCCCTCAGCTACATCTCTTTAAAATAAGTGAAAAATCACCATTCCAACAGCTTAAAGTACCATGTTGCAATCCTATGATACTAAGCTATTCAATGGAAAGTATCAACAGAGAGTTTGCTAAGATTCTTTGAATCCCTTACGTGTTATCATGGTTCTTATACAATCCTAATCAAACACACACATGCACATACACACGCATACACGCGCACACACACACACACAAACACACACACCCTGTATCAGCCCACCTTAAACCAAACTTTGGTCCTCAATACGTAACAACCTTGCCTTTTTCCCCCTAAGACACTGCCAAAGCTCTGTCCAGGTGGTATTCTCACTTACTGCAGCAAGCAATAAACTCAGCTTTGTCTTACCAACACACTGTGAGGGAGATATCTGGAAAGGCAGCATTTGACACTATACCAATTATAAATTTTAATAATTATCAGGAAAAAATTTATAGAGTTCTTGAGAACTTTCAGCTTGCTAATGCATCATACTAGCAATTGCGAATTTGGATTATAGAGCTTATTTTACCTAAAACCTTATGAAACAGGGCTAGACAGGCAATCACAATGCTCTTTTAGAAAAACTTCTGGTCATAAGCTGTCAATTCCTCAAGGTTTCAAAGGATAACCAGCTGAAAGAAAACTTCGAAACACTAAAATCTTAAAGCTTTCTAAGATTAATGAGTTTAAGGTACATAACCTAAAAACTACACGGAAATATTTTTCCTTAATAGATTTAGTCTCACCTTAACAATACTACCTGAGAGACTGAATATGAAAACAGACAATGACCAGACTACATATTATGACAACAGAACTCTGACCTCTGCAACCAGCCCAGGAAGCCAAACGACAAGCTCTACAGCAGTGAGCCCGGAACAGTCAGGACCTGGGCAATGACTAACCTTGCTCATTTTTGCCTCTGCTTCTAACTCGGGACCAACCAGAGAAAGCTAAATATGCTCCCCAAACCAATCACATAAGATGCCCGCCTCTAGCTTCCCCATGCCAATGATCTCCAATCAGGGCACACCTGAAGGCTCCCTGTTTTTACTCCCCTGCCTGCCTTAGAGTATCAGGCAAATATAAGTGAGAGTGGCTGACTCTCTTGCTGCTCAAGTTCTGAGTAAATAGTCTCCCTTCGTTCTCTTTTCAGGGTAGTCTATGTCAATTTCCACACCACAAAAGTACAGGTCTGAGAGGCTAGCTGTATTCTAATATATAAAAATAAATACTTCACTAATAAAATGTAAAATGCTCCCCCATGTACCACCTAAACCGCTGCATTGTACCTGGGTCATGGGCAGGACTGCTAACCGCTGCAGGAGTCTCAGTCAAATAGGCCAACACTGTAACCTCCTAGGGAGATGAAGTTAACAAGCTTCTTTTCTATGCTACTATATGAAAAGTCTCTTCTTTATTAACACTTCTAAATCAGAACTTCTGAAGTTTGACAGTACTAACAGAATATTTTATGCAGGGAGGAAAACCACACTTAGACCTCTAGAATGCTAAGTTAGTGAGTGACCATCTGTCTACAACTTTATAGGAATCAGGAATGGAAGCCTGAGTGGATGTGAGTGTGGAAGGGAGTGGGAAAGGAAAATAATTACCACAGCCTCATAGCTTTTATGGAAGGCTGCCTGAAATGCCTATGACCCTCCCTTTGCACTCATATTTCAAGATGCAAAATTTGAGGTCTAAATACTCCCACAACAAAGCTATTCAACAATGTAATACAAAGCTAGAACATTAGGAAATAAAAGAATGTATTTTGTTTCTTTGCATATAGATCTATTCATCTTAAACTTACAGTTTTTTTATGCTGGTCTAAAAATCCTCCAATGTGGATTGAATTTAGCTGTCCAATAAGCTTAAATGTTTCTCAATCTCTGGAATTATTAAATATGTCTAATGTGTTTTTAAGTAATAACCTCAGACTCTAGTTGGTCTAGAAATTTGCTACTTAGTGGTGACTTTAAAGAGTTGTTGTATAACTGACACTAACTAGTTCATTAAAAAGAACAAGAGTTTGTGTACTTTTAAATAAAAACAACTCAAGTTCTAAAAAACGAGAACTAAATACCAATGAACAAACAAGTACCCTCAAAAACTATGTGGTAACACATCTATTGTTATGTGCTTTTTCCAATCAGTATTGTTATGGTTCTACAAAGAATCCAGTGCACCAGACTGTAGCTAATTATGTATATTCAAGTGATTAGCAAGCACTTGTTGCCTCTTTCACACCATCCTCCAAACAGCAGCCTTTGAGAGGAGAATAGACTGCAAATTTATTGAGAGAACACTGTTAATCCTTTGGGGAGAATGTAAATGTAAACAGGACTACTCTACATCAAGGTGCTTTGACAACAACAATCATCTGCATAAACACATGCTCAACAACAAACAGGTGTTCTATTTCACAACTAGCACCCATTTGATGCTTTCAAGTAAGCATAATACACAAACTGTCAGAAGTACTTTGAAACCAGCTGCAATTACTATAATTAGCTGCTTTCCTACACTTTATTTTCTTTTACCTGTTCAGTATCGTGCAATGCCAACTCATACACTCTAAGTAAAATGACCAATTCGGGGCTTTCGCTCTTAAGGTATAGAGAGAGGACACACTAGAGTCAATTCAAGCTAATTTAACTGGAACCTTCTGCAAAACAACGCAATCAAAAATACCAAAGTCAAAACTCAAAAGTTTTGTTTTAAAGCACACACTGACACAAAAGATAGTTTTTTTGTTTTTTTTTTAAATTTATTTTCTTACTTAATTATTTTTGGCTGTGCTGGGTCTTCGTTGCTGCCCGGGGGCTTTCTCTAGTTGCAGTGCGCAGGCTTCTCACTGCAGTGGCTTCTCTTGTTGCGGAGAACAGGCTCTAGGCGCACGGGCTTCAGTAGTTGTGGCTCACGGGCTCTAGAGCGCAGGCTCAGTAGTTTTGTGGCACACAGGCTTAGTTGCTCCGCGGCATGTGGGATCTTCCCGGACCAGGGCTCGAATCTGTGTCCCTTGCATTGGCAGGTGGATTCTTAACCACTGTGGCCAACAGGGAAGCCCAAAGATAGTTCTTTTTCAAAAGCTATTTAAAGTTTTGACTGAAGAGACAAATCAATACTGTAGTATTGATTAAATAGAAGGGGAAAGGGGGAATATTCTAAAAATTCATCAAAGAACAAGTAAAATGCAGTGCTAGTTATTCAACTGGAATACTAAACAGTAGTTAAAAGGCATGACCTACCAATAGTTATAGCTATAATACATAGCATGGATATTGCCCAGAAACACAAATACAGAGTGAAACAAAGAAAATTTCAGAATGCTAAGAAGTAAAAGCTAACCATCATAAAAAATATCCAGTAACCAAATCCATATCTATATAACTATAGACGTAAGTCTGAAGTCAGGATTTTCAAATATATTAACACAAAGCCTAAAACCCACAAGAAGTCAAACATGGCAGGACCTCTGAACAGGAAAAATATGGCTAGTCCGATCCTCCTAAAATCCAATTCAGTGATAGATATGCCGTAAAGTCCATGAGGGCAGAGGCTGTGTCAACCCTGTGTGTCAGCGTATCTCCTGTGCCTAGCTAACACTTCCAGTAAACGGTTAAGTATCTGACCAAAAAAGAATTCATGAATGAAAGAATGTATGAGTGAGTGAATGAGTGCATAAAGTTCACAAATAAAGTGAAATGCTAGAATATTGTTTTTAAGACATGGGAGCTATGAAAAGGAAAACTAGATCATACTCTTACGTTATTTTAAAATATTCGTTAAAATATCATTTTTGTAAGATATTTAAAACTTTACAGGCTAATCATACTGAAAATAATTAGTAATATTATTTTACAGCAAAAAAAATATTGTTCTATTTCCCCTCATCACATGTTCCTTCATTAGCAGACATTACTATCGCACGCCCAGAAACAAACTTCAGCATCTGAGTGGCTAAGTCTTCCTATCATCATCCTCATTCTCGTAGTCGTCACTGTCATTGTCATCACTGTCATTATTATTAGTCTTCCCAGCTATTTCTATCCTTTTTAATTAGACTGAGCTGAAGTAAACACATGTTTGACACAATCCTATGTGGAAAACAAAATTTCAATTCAATACAAGGGTCACATTTCAGAAGTACCAGAAAGGAGAGGAAGAAAATGATGGGTATGTGAGATGGTACCATGGGAAATTAAGCAGAATGGCAGAATGAATTTGAGGTTGCAAATTAGTAATTCAAATATTATCAAAAAAGTGAAATTACGTCCTTTTGCTAGTGCTAAATGCAAAATATGTCCTAAGTAAATATTAAGTATAATGGTAATTTAGAGGGAAATACATTTAGCATCGGTTATATTTAGTCTAAACTATCTGCCAAATATTTATTTTTAAAAATACAAATCTGTAAACATAAGAAAATGTAAATATCAGGCAGAAAGCTTGAGATGAGGTAAAAAGTGTATGCTTTTGTAGTCAGATACTTGAGTTCAAATCCTGGCTCTCCAACTATTAACAGTGTGGCATCAAGTTAATCTCTCTGAAGCTCTATTTCTTTCTCCATAAAGTTGGACAATAATAATGCCTACCATACAAAGTTATTACAAGGCTTAACTTACATAATATACATAAAGCAGTCAGCATAGTACCTGGTACATACTATATTGAGTGACTGATAAATGTTAGAAATTACAACCACTAACCATTAGTAGCTACAATAATCAACATTCAAATTCCAAAAAACTGAGGTCAAGGAAAAAAAGGTCTCAAATGGCTAGGCTTGATGCCCAGTGTTAATGAAATTTCCTAGAAAAGAAAGGTACTAAAGGAGGCTGAACGAAGCAAAGTCGCAGAAGAAAATGAAAAACAAGAATTAGGAAGAAAACGGCTCTACAGATAAAGGTTTAAAAGTCAGGAAAACACCAGCTGTAGAGCAATTTTGTTCTTAAAGATATTTCAAAGGGAAAAGAAAACAAGAATGGAGAATACAGTAATAGGAGAATCTTAAAGAAATCAGGAAACTTGGAAAGTGCTAAGGGCTAAGATAAAGATGGAAGCCTAACTGCAAAATGAGAAAGTCAAGGCATATGCCAATTTAAAACAAAACAAAACAAAACAGAGAGAGGTACAAAGACTTTGCTCAAGATTCATCTACTTCAAAAACCTCAAAGTCCATCTGATTCCATTCAGACGGATGCTACCCATATTTTTCTATTTTCTTCCCAACTTCCCAATGCAGAGTACCCATGCAAGTGGCACTTTGTGGATACTTACAAATATTTGCTGAATAAATGAACTGTAGCACACTTAAATAGCATATGTAAAATATTATCTGAATACAGTCCCTTCCTCATCGACTACCCAGCCCTACAGATCTACTTTCTCTTCCAGAAAGGTGGGAGATTCCATTCTGTCATACTTTTGTTGGTCCCCTTCCAGTAACCTGATTCCCCTCACACTGTAGCAAGTAACTTACTCTTCCTTTAAGTCTCAGTTTTACCTTCACAACCTCTAGAAAGCTTTCTTGACTCTATCATGTACAAGATGTATGAGCTTGCACAAGTCACTTCAGAGCACTTACCAAAGTGCGGATTCAGTTATATTTAAAGACGATGATAAGTAGACAGAGAAAAAGAAAACTGAAGAAGTAGAAGGCAAAAGGAAAAGTGGGCACTCAAGGCAGGGATGAACAGACTAAGAAACGAGAAAGGGTAGATTTCCTTAATGGGACATTAGTAAAACAAAACTAAAGTCCTGTTTTAAGAATTTCAATACTTTCCTCTTGATAAAGGTTTTACATTAGATAAGACAACAGAGTCCACTAGGGAAGTAACTGGGTGTCAATGATGAGAATAATATTTTGCTATAAATCAGATGAAATGAAATCAAGGGTCAAAAAGTGTCTTCATCCTAATCTGCGAATTAAATTCACACATAAAAACTGATCAATGCTAAAGTAGGACACAGTTGAAAATTATGAAAAGATTCCAAAATACTGTAGTACTTTAGTCTTTTTATACAAATTAGCTGTTCACTTAAAAACAACATAGAGTAGCATTCTGACCAGTGATTAAGATAAACTAATATACTCAAATTGCACCAACTACATCTATAGCCCAGCAAAGTTAAACAGAAGAAAGCAACAATGAATAGACTCGTCACCAAAAAAGAAATGTTTGTTTTTGCAGGTTAGCTCCACCATTTTTTTCACATTTGCATCCTAATAGTTCTACTTGGTCTCCCCATTATGCAACAGTTCTTTACAATACAGCCAACTTCCCTGACAACTGGGTTCCTTTGCCAGATTGGCTTTGTCTAAATCCTAAAGCTGTGCTTGGCTTTGCACTGAGCCCAGTGGCTGCCTGTGATTTGAATGCCAATGAAGACTACAGACCCTGTTGTCTAACAAGTCAGAGACTGAAAGATCTCTTTGGGGTCAACAAACTGTCTCGACTACTTTCATAAGCTTAAGAGACTGGAAAATGAAGCTAGAAATGCATCCTATTTCTTAGAAGGCCAGCAGGAAAAAGTATTAAATGTTTAACATTCATCAGATATTCTAGGGTTTCAGCTTTAAAGACGGGCTAGTAAACCTTCACATGTAAATAAAGTGCTTGTTCTTTTAAATAGAAATAAGCTTAATTTTAAAGAAAACATGTAAAAAAATTTCAATTATATCAAATGGGAGGGTGTTGAGAGACTTCATATACTCAAAATTATATAAAAACCTTGTGCCCCACACTTCCTACTTGGTAACTGATGGAAGGAGATTAACGACAACGATATAAAGATGGTAAACTATTACACTGTAAAATTTGGCCTCCAGCTACAATCTAAGAAATGCAAAATTATGTAACTCTAAAGAGCCAATTCTTAGGTAATACCTACTAAAGGCAAACATTAAAAATACTAAAAAAATTCAATAGTACAAGCAGAAAAATACTGCTATATAGATTTAAATTGTCAATGAAAAATAACATGTATTGTTTTTTGTTTGTTTAGTTTGCTATTCAGGTACTACTATGCATTTCCTTATATTTTAGTGCTTTGAGGCTCCCTTTTTCTCCTTACAACTAGTTTGCCACCTCTCTTATTTAATCAAATGCCAAATCCTATCTGTTTTACCTCCTAGAGAGTTCTCAAATTTATCCACCTTACCCTGTTGCCCCAACCCTGACTCAGATCATCATGTCTCACTTGGATTCTTCTAAGAGCCTCCTACCTGATCTCCAGCCAAAGTGATCCAACTGATAAATAATGCAAGCCACATATGCAATTTTAAATTTCCTAAAACCACGTTTAAAAAAGTAAACATGTAAAATTATTTTAAATAATATATTTTAATTAACCAAATATATCCAAGATAATATCATTTCAATAAGTAATCAGTAAAAACACTGAGATATTTTACATTCTTTTTTCCCAAAGCATGAATTAAAAACCCAGTATGTGTTTTACACCTACAGTACACCTCAATTCAGATGTTGTATTTTCAACAGCTTAAGTGGAATGTAATCCTACCAAAACAATAAACAATCCTTTAACAAAAGTTGAAGTATTTTTATTGCTCCCATTTTTTAATTAAAATTAAATTTAAAATCCACTATCACAGCCATACCAGCCACATTTCAAGTGCTCAACAAGCACCTGTGGCTCGTGGCTACCCTGTCAGGCAGCGCAGCAGTAGGGTTTCAATCTTTGTCTCTTCTGATCCAAACCCAACATATGCAAAAATGCAAACTTCTAAGACCTTATGTCTTAAAGCCCTTTAACCACTTCTCAGTGATCTTCGGACAAACCAGACTTACAGAGGCCCTGCAACACTGGCTTCCTCTTCCTCTTCCAGCCTCGTCCGTTTCCACTCAAACAACGTTCCTTACAGGGGACACACTGAGCTGTCCCTTTTGGCCTGTGCTGTTAGTCCTACTGAACACTCTTTTTCCTTCCCCATCCCTGTCAACTGGCCACCTCCAGCTCATTCTTCAGGTTTCAACTTAGAGATCATTTTCTCTCCTCAGATCCCTCCCAGGTGCATGACACAAACTCCTGTGGGGGCAGGAACCATGTCACTCTTGTTCACTGTTACATCCCTAGCATTTATCAAAATGCCTGGCACTCTGTAGGCACTCAATAAATATGAATCAATCAACAGAGTAATCTGAGCTATCTTAAAGCATGCCCTCGTGTCAACACATGTGGCAGAAAGATAAGAGTCCTCCTGTGAGCTCATTAACATGGTTTTACTATCACTAGCCAGAAATAAACGTGATGAGAAACTATGCCAAAATTAACACTGACAAACACCAAGACTCTCCAAGTTGAAATATTCAGTATGAAGTAATGCTTTGTACCTAACAGGTCCTTGTGTGTGTTCACTGGAAGGGTAGTAAGCCTGAAGATCAGAGGAAAACTTTCCCCCCAATTTCCTATAAGGAACGTTCATTAGTATAATTCCAGGCTTCTTTCTTTCCCTTTCCTCACTCTAATTCTGGCCTAATTTATCTGGTGGATAAAATTGGGAAAAAAAATCTTGGTATGCAAAATTAAGCTCAGCCCTTTTTCTTCCTTTTGAAATTAGTCTGCTGTCTTTGTTCTTATGTGTAAGAGATCAGCAAACTAACTACACAAGGCCTGCAGTCTGTTTTTCTAAATAAAATGTTATTGAACACAGCCATGCCCATTAGTTTGGTATTGTGTCTGGTGGCTTTCCTGCACTACAATCAGAGTTGAGGAGCTATAGTTGTGAAAGAAACCATACGAACTGCAAAGGTATTTACTATCTGGTCCTTTACCAAAAAAAAAAGACCCAAGTTCTATGACGCTGTCTTATTTGTACTGCCTGAAATGTGCTTGGGAAAGTCTGCCTAACTCTGTAATTCAGTCAGCAAGCCATTTGGCTCTCACATTACGACCTCCAATTTAATCTTTATCGGTAGTATATTTTGGCCTCCATCTTTACTCTTCGTTTTATGCCTAATAGTATATACAAGGCCAGATAGGAGAGAGTAATTATTTATATTGTGACCTCTAGAAACTCTAAAACTTCATCTATGTAAATTTTCTAAGCATATTTATTAAGGTCAAATATGAAATTTGAGGGGAGGGCCTGAGTCAAGTACTTGCTCAGGCTATGAAGTATCTGGAAATCTATTTTTTGAAGGAAATGTTGGCCGTACATCTGGGAAATGTATGTTAGGTCTTTCATTTTATAAAAATTTATACCTGTATTTTCTGTAAAAAGTTTGTTAGTCTTTAGACATTATTGATTTTTGTCTCCTTAAATGTTTCTCTGTCTTTCTCTCAAATCAGTATTACACAAAAAGTAGTACTACATCGTCTATTTCCAGTAACACTAGTAAAAAACTACTCCAATAATTTATTGAGGGGCATTTATCTTTTTTTATCATACTGATGTTGTTTAAACTAAAACCTTTTGGCTAGTGACAATTCTATTACACTTACCTGTGAAAATTTACATCTAAGAATATTAATCTTGACAATACTTCTAAGAGGTTAAATAGAAGGAATTAATATTTTCCTTTTATAAGTTTATAGAACACAGTCCAACAATAATCTTACATAAGATATTTAAATAGTCCAGTGAGAGTGCTGCATATTTTTATCACATGCTTCTTATTCATTTCAACTTCTTAACCAATTTTGTCCTATTTAAGATCATTTCCCTGGTACCACACATCTCACATTTTCAAAGTTTTCTACTCAAGTCGCTTAAGTAATTTAATACAAGAAGATTAGCAGACACATGATGGTATATAAAATACTTCTTTGCCTCAAGTTATTAACTAAGGCTTATTTTTGGTTGCTGGGAATTCTTGCTACAACAAAACCAAGAATAAGAAATAAGCAAATTAGAGCTTTTCAAAGAAATCACTTCGGTATAAAAAAATTTAAATGATAGATGAAGATAAAAAGGACTTATTTTTCTAAATAAAGTGTTTTTAATCTCAATTAGGGTGTGTTCTTTGTATTCACAATGTTCAGCAAATACTGGTAAACTACAATACTTTTTTCATGCTCCTTCAATATATTCTGTGACATAACACCTCCTGTGAGAGTTGTCACTTTCCTAAACTGGAAAAAAAAAAAAAAAAAAAGGCAAACCAGTTAGAATCATGTGGAAATGATGGGATTCGACATAAATGATAAATATGACTCTGTGACAGTCAGAAACCTTAAACATCTGTCTGTGTTTTCTTCTCATTTGGTAGTATAGTAAAACAAACTTTTTGGTCTTTTTTATTTTGCCATCAGAAACCTGTTTCTTCTCCTCATAAACATATTCTCTGAACTCTAGTATTTAAGGAAGACAGCACTCTGCTCACAAAAATCACGGATGGGGCTTCATGGTATCTTATATACATACATACATACATATACATACATACATATATATATATATATATATATATGCACACACCATTTACTGAATTCAAACTGTATTAGGTTACTTAACCCTGACTGCTAGAACAGACCAGAGCTGGCTGGCTTACTACAGAGACTTTGGAGTACATAGCCTTCAAAGTCACCATAGCAAGAGAAAAGATCAAGGGAGGAGGTACACTGCCTCAGCCCAGAAGTGACATAATATTTTTGCACACAGTCCACTGGCCGGAAACTAGTCATATGTATCCAATATACATGGAAAGGTAGAAAATGTAGGAGCACATGGAAAAGTCGGTCTCTACCTCAGAAACATACCTCTAAAATACTGCTCAAAGAAACTCCAAACTCTGTGTTAGAAGGTAAGGCTGTAATTGGCCATTAAAACTAAAATCAGTTAGATAAATCAACTTTAAATTACACTCTCTACAAAGTCTAGTATTTTTCTTCTGGTGCAAAAAAAAAAAAAAATTATACTATTTGTTTAAACTACTTCATTTTGATAGCTTTTTCCCAAAAATGATATCAATAATTAGTTTTAAGAACACTTAAAAGATAAGCATTTGAGATTATTTTTATGGTTTGAAATAGAGAATGTTTTATTAAGTTAGAAAAGATTTTCAAAGCATTTCACAATTTAACAAAAAGAGGTAGAACAAGTGATTATGCCAAATGTTTTATATAATATCTAATTTACAATACACCTTCTTAACATAAGGAAGTTTAATTTTTTTGCGATGCAGTGTCATAAAATTATTTTAGTACTCCACATGAATAGCAAATGTAAGAAAGGGGCTCAACGACTTCAGTAGTCATAGGGGAAAAGCAAATTAAAACCACAATGCCATACCACTATATATCCAACAGAAAGACTAAAATTAAAAAGACAGACTATCTCAAGTGTTGGTGAAGATACAGAAAAAATGGAACTCATAAACTGCTGATGAGAATGTAAAAAAAAACCCCAATACTTCAGGAAAGTATCTAACAGTATCTACAAAAGCTGAACATAAGCATATCCTATGGTCCATCAGTCCAACTTCTAGGTATACACTCAACAGAAGTGTGTCTATAGCATACTGAAAGACATAGAGCAAAAAATTTTTAAAAATCCAAATATCCAACAATCGAACAGATAAATAAACTGTGGTATAGTCATACAATGGAAACATCATATAGCAATTGGCATGAGAGAACTAATGTTATACGCAACAACATGGATGAACTCTTAACAAACATAAAAAGAAACGACACCACAGGATTCCATATTCAAAAGCAGGCAAAAGTAATCTATGGTGCAGAAGCCATCCTATGAGCGTGGTGGAGGATAGTAACTAGAGGGACAGCAGGTGAAAACGTAGAAGGTACTGGTAACGTTCTGTGCTTTTATATGGATAGTTACATGGTATGCTCACTCTGTGAACATTCAGAGGGGTTCTCTTATGATTCTTTTACTTTTCTGTATGTATCTCATACCCTAATGAAAAATTTACCTCAGAGAATTATTACTGGTAAAAGAAATAGAAGCTCCTGATTTACTATATTTTACACCACGATGTGTTAGTTCCAATATTCCTTACTATGTTCAATGGTAATTTTTGAAATGGCTATTCTTGTCACCATGTGGGGATCTCATTTGTGATAACTATACTTATTAGTCCTTATGAATTAAAATATATATACTTATTATTTTCTCAAAAAGATATTTCTTTTGCAAGTAATGGGAGAGGCTTTCTAATTTCTTATAATGATCTTGTTCAAGATCTCAGTTCTAAAACAGAAGTATGGGGCTTCCCTGGTGGCGCAGTGGTTGAGAATCTGCCTGCCAATGCAGGGGACACGGGTTCGAGCCCTGGTCTGGGAAGATCTCACATGCCGCGGAGCAACTGGGCCCGTGAGCCACAATTACTGAGCCTGCGCGTCTGGAGCCTGTGCTCCGTAACAAGAGAGGCCGCGATAGTAAAAGGCCCGCGCACCGCGATGAAGAGTGGCCCCCGCTTGCCACAACTAGAGAAAGCCCTAGCACAGAAACGAAGACCCAACACAGCCATAAATAAATAAATTTTAAAAAATTAAAAATAAAAATTAAAACAGAAGTATGGGGCATATCTATATAATAAAATGAAACACAACACTAAAAACATTGATTTTAAAATATCACACTATGCTAAAACATGCAGGAATTTTTGAGATGATTTAGGTCAATCCCTCTTATTTTACAAAAAACAGGTAAAGTAATTTGGTGGCAATAGATCATATTAGTACTCAGCTCTCCAGAATGAGAGATTATTAATCTCACCTCTGGACTATTCTCCTGCCCATCTGATCACTGGTACTAGGAATGGAGATTTTACTACTTCTAGGGATTTCCTAGAAGATGCCTTTGAAGTTGTGTTTAGTGAATTCAAGACATATACTAATCACATAAAATAAGCCTCAACAGTACTCAATAATATTTATCTTGAAAATAGCTTTCAAAGAAACAATGCATTAAACTTACTGTAGTGATCATTTCACAATATATACAAATAACAAATCATTATGTTGTACACCTGAAATTAATCCAATGTTGTATGTCAATTATATCTCAGTTTAAAAATGTATTATGTAGACCTGCAAAAAATTAATTTAGCAAAATCTGCATTAACTCTGGAACATAACTTTAATACAAATTATCAACAAACTGCAAAAGCACAAATTCTCAGTGTGGAACCAAAATGAAAAGATCTTTCACTGAACAGTTTTTCACTTTGCTTTATTTCTATTTCCCTAGTTCAACACTTATTTTACTAAATTCAAATATAGGTAGTACTTTATATTCAAACTTTCTCTCTGTATCTTTTTTTCAGTAGTTTAACATCCATCTCTAACTTGGCCTATCAGTTCCATGTCTTTTTAGATCTTCTCAATTACAGCTGTGTTATATATTTCATAATATCTGAATCACATCCTATTTAATTATTCAATTAAAATGTATTCTGTCTTTACATTTCATTGAGCTAAAGATGATTTATCTTGAGTGATATTTTTTTCTCTAAATAATACCAATACAAGCCTATAGATGATAAAGCTAGTTAAGCAAAACAAAAAAAACTTTAGAGACAATTTCTTGTCAACCAGTTTGTCAGGGAATCAAGTCATTAACTGCCACCTGCTTGGGTTATCTGTACCCTTATTTTTTTCAATAGAGAACATAATAAGAGATGAAGCTTCGAAGTTTGATAACTAGGCCATAGTCAGAACTGCAGACTGAATCTCTGATTCCTAACACTTTACTGAGAAGAGGAGGAATCCCATAACCTCTGGATACTTACTGCCTGTTGATATACATATTATTTAATTTAATAAATGAGTTTAAGACAGTAAGGCATCAGAGAAGACATAGAGAAAAAGAGAGAGAGAGAGAGCGGTCACAAGCTCTTTCCCTTGAAAATCTCCAGTAAACTTTATGAATGGAAAAGAATTATGAGGAACAGAGAATGAAGAAGTCATCAAAAATTTTCAGCCCTGTATTTTACCACTGGAGAATTCTTATCGTCTACAAGAACGAGAACATGAACATGGCAGTGGGCTGAGGGGGGGTACCAGTACAGGAAAGGAACAACTGCAAGCTGCCATGCTGAGCTTAAAAACAATCATCAAAAGGGGCTTTGGGAGCTCACCAGCTGCAAAGTTTTTGTATTAGGCTGTGATTCCACTGGGAGGATGGGAGCCCCTAAATAATGATGTCGAAAGAGTTTTTACATGCTTAGAAAGCTATTTCAAGCAAACAAAAATCTACATTTGTTCCTAATGGAGGTTAAGGCCTTTAGGGATTAGAGATAGAGAGCATAGATGGCCATTATCTAAATAAACTTATTATTCTCAGTACAACAAAGGAATATATTCCTAAAAAGGAAAATATAATATTTTCACTGTAAAGCCCCGAAGAAATGAACTTACTTTTTATATTCCAATATAAATGTCAGAAAAAAGTTTCATTTTGAAAATTATATGGCAAAGTGAATTTAAGAATAAAAAAGTGGTTATAGAAAAATTCCCAGAGAATTTCATTAATGGAGCATTGCTGCATCATAGCTGAATGCTTTTTATGCCATAGAGGCTATAACTCATAATGATTAATTCAACATAATTTTGAGAAAGCAAAATTATGATGCAACTGCTGGGAAGTTTTTACTGACCTCCTTTCCTGTTTTACCATTCTACCTAGTATAATTCAGTAAATGCACTGTTCATGTTCACCTGTCCAAAAAGCAAAATAATTTTTTTTTCAAGAGACATTTAGAGATAAAAGGTAGATATCTTCACTTAATAGACCAAAATATTACCTAACAACATCTAGTCTTAAGAACCAATGAAATAGTAAATATTTTTCTAGTCAAGGAAAAGTCTTTTGTAAAATTCTCAAAGCAAGTTACAGTTGCATCTTCTGCCTATTTCCAGTTATTCCAAATAATGTATTTGTTTCCTTCTTTGCAGCTTACCAAGTCTGTGCCACAAGTTCTGTTCCTGGCCCCTTGATGCAAAGGGCTCTCCTGATTAATACTTGTTTTTATATAGACCATAATGATGTTAGCAAACAGTAACCTTTCCAAATGAAAGTATTAACATTACATTGGGAAGTACCACAGAAAATCACCTTAAAATATAAACTGACTTTGTCCATCAACACAATAAAATTCAAAAGAGAGAAATTTAAAACAGCGTACTTAAGACACAGTATTGATTTTTTGCAAACATGGCTAAAAATCATTTAAGATCATAATGGATCACAAGTAACTAAGGGTCAGCAATAAAATGGGTTATGTAAAAAGCACTGGGATATATGGTTAGGCATATCATATGCAGAAAGTGTGACACTATGCTTTTTCTACTATAATGGTTTTCAAATTGTTGATATTGAGACCCAACGGTTCAAGCAATGTCTCCTCAGGCTCTTCAGTCTAATGAAGAAAAATTAACATAAATGAAAACATAAGAACATAAACAGATCCTATAACATATACAGTGTGCCTGGGTATCGTTTATATATGTGTTTCTGGGAAAGTCAACATCATTTGTCAGTCTGTCCGTTTTTTGCATGCTTCTTTAATAATCATATTGCAAAGCTGTCCAAGATTGTTCAGAGGTTTTGAAAGAACCAAGATGGAAAACCTTGTGGGTAGGCAGGAAGGCTGACAAGCTTTCTAAACATGACTCCTTTATTTGAACATGAAGACAAGGAAGCAAAACTACTTGGTGATCCTATCTGGTTGGGATAGAAAACAAGAATGAGATTTTTTTTTAATAAGCTGAATAGGTACTGTGTGCTTCCTTAGAGTTGAGAACAGAAAGGCCACACAAGCAAAACTTCACACTCAGAGTGTAGTATAGACATGCACAATCTTGAACAGTTAGTAACAAGAAGCTTCGTTAGTCCTTATAAAAACTCATTCATCCCTATAAAACCACAACCAATCTAGCAAACAACTAAAAACAGTATTAAAAAAATACCTGCACAAACTCTGGTGTAGGATTTCAGAAAAATTTAAAGCTCAATAGAGGAATACTACTATTTAAGTGTGATTAACATAGTAAAAATAAATCAACAATGCAAAGACAGTATTAATCACAAGAAATTTTCAGGGTTTGTTTTTGTTCTAAAGGAGGTTTTCTCTGGATGTAGCTGTACAAATAAGATACCTGAATTAGAACGAATCAATCTTCGTAAACTTGTGAAGATTGCCTATTTATGTATGTCTGACTTTTAAAGCCCTGTATCTTGAGTGTCAAGTTTAGACTTGCCATATGAGTCAGAGTGACATCTAGTGGCAACTCTGTTGAACAGTACCTATTTGGTACTTCCATCTCTTGTAAGAAACTACAATGAACAGTGCCCAGGAAACAGTGGGCACTCAAATACTGCTGAAGGAATAAACTACTCTACCGTTAGTATTTTAAGCTAATATTCCATTTCCCCACTCCCACTGAACTTCTTCCTTCCTTTTACTTACCATTTCTAGTCCTTCATTCTCTCCCTAGTTTCCCTGTCTACAAGTTCCCTTCTACCCTTACTCATTTGTCTTTCTCTAAGGAATCCTTGGTCAGTCTATATTTTTCTCATCTACTTTTTCTTTTACTGCACACATTTTATCAATCTCCACCCTTGGTATACTATCCAATCTATTTTCTGTGTAATTGTTCTGAGTAATAGTACATTAATTCATGAAACTAAGCCAAAGGAATACACTATAATTCATGTAACCCTGGGAAGTTAACTCATCGTTAGTTGACTTGACCATCTAACAGGTCAAATTGATAGATGATTATTCACCAAAAGCAGACATCTTCTTTATTCAAAACCATCTCCTTCAAATGCCATCTCTCTTATTCTGTAATAAACTTACTTCCCAGAAAACATGGAAACTACAGAATGTAAATAATCTCAACTTCTCAATTCTCCATTTGAAACAGTCTCTTTATTTGGAATACCCTCGTTCTCTATTTCAAAGGAGGCCATATACATCCTCCTTTTCAAGGGCTATCCCCTGTTCTGGTGTCCCATTTTTATTGTTATCTATAAAAATTTTGTTATGTCAGTGACTACATATCTCTCTTGAATCTTCAGAATTTCACTGCATTTTGACTCTTTCCCTATAAGCTATGAACATGCTCACCCCATTCAAACAACATCTGCCTCTGACCTGCTGCAATCTGTTTTCTTTCCTTTTAGCAAAATATAACTCAAAAGAATAATTTATAGTGACTTTCTCCATTTCTTCAATATCTATTCACTCTTCAACTCCCTGTAATTTGCTTATCATCACTACTCTATTGAAACTGGTCTCTAGAAGGTCACTAATGAGGCTATCAGTGACCTCCTTTCGGGCCTCATTCTTAAATCCATACATGATGTTGTGATAATTGCTCTCACTTGGCTTCTATGGCACAGCAATCTTTTTATCTTTTCCAATCTCCTTCATAAATCTTTCCCTGCCTACTTCTTCTCATATTGCCTAAATGCAATATGGCCTCCCATATACTTCAATATAAAGAGGCAAAGTATTGTTTCTATGAATAAAGTGGTTCGGTTAGTAAGTGGAAATTAATTTGCCCATGAACTTAGCTCAAATTCACATTCTGCTAATCTGTCTTCCCTCCTTCAAAAACACTGCTTTAAACCTCCTTCATTTAAACTTACCCCAATTATTTCCAATCATAATTCATTGTCTCTAATAAACCAAATTTTATATTGCATTAACATATATTTTGTCATCTTTAGATGTGTCCTAAGGCTTTTTAATTTCACACCATAATGGTTACTTGCAACTACTATATGCACCCCCTAACCTACCCCTCTCCTTTCCTCCAGCCCTCCCTTCCTTGCCCTCTCTCCCACTCACACAGACACAGACACACACACACACACACACACACTGTATTTTACAAGAACAGCAAGTTCAATGTCCTTGTCCTCCAATTGTGGTTATTTCTAAACATACTACCCTTTACACATTCGGTTCTTAGAAAACACTATTGATTAAGGCTGTCTAATACTTAGTTAACTTACTGCTAAGAAATAATAAAATCATATTTTTAAGTTACTTTAAAAAAAGAAAACTTTCTTTTGTTTTAGCTGTTGGTACTCACACACTACTAGGTTATACACATATAGGAAATGAGTTAATGTTTCGGAAAAAAAGATTATTAATTCTGAGCTACCTGACCCAATTTACTTGTGAAAATTGCTCTATGTCACAACTCTAATTTACATCAAAGCAGGCATACATTTTTTAAATGTTTCTCAAAGAAAGACTACTAAAGGGAAAAAAGAACTTCTAGAAAATTATTACTACAGAATCATGAAGAACAACACATTTTAAGTATCTATGCAACTTCTATCAATATAACGTGAAGACATTTGCCACAAGGCAAATACCAAGACCCATTCATGTGACAGAACTTTTAAAGTGTATCTAAGGCAATTATAAATAAGTTGAACTTTTCTAACCAAATGTTTGGATTTGGACTTATTACTCATTTAAGAAAGCTTAAATGAGTAATACTCTAAGAAATACAATGATATCTAAATTTTATATATATAATACACTCTCATTTCCTTTTTTTTGGAGGGGGCAGTGCTATTTGCATCTTTTAAAATGATACAGTCTTTGTTTTTGTTTTGTTGTTTTCTTTTCCTCCTTAGCCTAATTAAGAGAAAGACAGGATATTCTGCTATGTGCCCCTGTTCACTGTTGAAGGGAGAATGGTGCTTTGTTGATCTGAGAGGTACATGGGGGGTCCAACTCAGAAATGCAAAATGGAGAAGGCAGAAACATTTATTGCAGAATGAACTTTTGTCTACAGGAACAGGCCTGAGATATACATGGAAGAACTGAAACAGGATCCAGCCCACAGGGGAATGGGGCTGGGAGGAAAAGGGTGGGGGTTGGGGGGGGGGACAAAGAAAAGCAGGACCTAGATAGGTAGTAAAAGCTAAGTTCCTAGGTATCAAGGAGGTTTCAGGAGGTTGGCTAGCCTCTAGAAACTTCAGCCCAGGGGCCTACAACTGCTAAGCCAATCTGCTATTCACACTGATATGCCACCCAATCAAGACTCCACTGGCTCCAGGGAAAGGTGGGAGAACTTACTTACAGAAGCCTGGTTGGCTAATCACAACCAGCGGCTGAGCCAGGGCTAACGCTGTATATGGGGTCTGTAACTGCTTTTTGGGTGACCTCTGTTTTATTATTTAATATAACTACAAGTTTCTTTACTTTTGGTACGAAACCAGAAGTCACCAGATGAGAGAATATTTTCAACTAAGAAAAAAATCTACGCAACATGGGAAGGTACAAAAAAAGTGATACTTATCCAAAATGAAGCACATAAGCACCTGAAAGGTGTATCTAGTAAAGTGACATGGCATGGCATTTTAAATAGTCCTGAAATGTTGAGTTAATTATAGTGACCATGAGCAGTGCTTTACGAATAGCTTTGATTCTGAAATAATCTTTGTTCTTTGTATTTGATGATACTAATTCAGCCTTTTCTGTAGTTGATGCTATAAATGTTACAGAAATTATGTACTGTCCATGTTCATTACGTAAATTTCACATAATAATAGGTTTGTTAAATTAATTTTTCCCTAAAATAGACAAACTAATTAATCCTTATTAAGGATTAATCATTTGCCAAATTTAATTTTCTAAAAAACCTCATTTCAATTACACACAAGTATTAGATTTGATGTTTTCAACTTTTTATTTTATTTTTTCAAACTCAATAGACTTTAAACTTTTTAGTATCAGAAACACTTTGCAGATTTCTTAGTGGTCTTGTACTCTTTTAACTTCAGGGGTAGATTGTGGGTACTCTGAATGCTTTGTTTCAGAGAACAATGCTGTAAGTAGTCATTATATTTGAGGATGTCATCACAAAGGTCTATTTAACTTGGTTAACTACTACTAACCGGTACCAACTAAACCAGTGTTAAATCAAGGTCCTTCCAATGGAAGGGTGGGGAAAAGGAAGTTAAAGTTTTTTTTTTTTTTTTTTAAATGCTATTCTTGTCTGCTTACATTCTTTTTATTTATGTATGTATGTATGTATGTATGGCTGTGTTGGGTCTTCGTTTCTGTGTGAGGGCTTTCTCTAGTTGCCACAAGTGGCGGCCACTCTTCATCGCGGTGCGCGGGCCTCTTACTATCGCGGCCTCTCTTGTTACGGAGCACAGGCTCCAGACGCGCAGGCTCAGTAATTGTGGCTCACGGGCCCAGTTGCTCCGTGGCATGTGGGATCTTCCCAGACCAGGGCTCGAACCCACGTCCCCTGCATTGGCAGGCAGATTCTCAACCACTGCGCCACCAGGGAAGCCCGAAGTTAAAGTTTTTATCCCTCCTCCCAGGCACAAAATTGGCAGTAAGCAAATATTCAAAATGGGCAAGCGTACCTTCGACATAATTCCTGCATCCTTTTCCCAGTACATATTTTTCTCCCACATTCTGCTGTTATTTCTATCAGTTTCAAGGTTTTCATGCCTTTTCCATCATGTTGTACCATCTTGACCGGCCTTAACTTCCCCAGATGCTCCATATTTCAAAGTTTACGATCTTTCCTACACCAACCCCTGATCTCAGCAAGGCAACAAAAAGAATGCAAACAGATTTAAAGGAGTAAGTGAAAAGCCATGCCTAAACCTTTTAAAAGATAATTTACAGTTTTAAATACCTTGGCCACTAACTTAAAAGTTATAATTTATGGCGCCTTAAGTAGTATAAGAAATTAAAATATAAGCAATGTTTAATAAAGAAAACAAGGGAATATGAAGATAAGTTGATACAAGAATAATCCTTGGAGATCAGTTTTTTATAAAAGACATAGATATTTGGTTTAAGAAAAATTTTTTCTTTCAAAATACACACTTGATAGTTACATAATATTGTTATTTGATAACCCAATGTTGATACTATCAAGGCTGGCATAAAAAGGAATGGTTTCTTCCAGAACAGATAACCATTTCATCATGCTACATTCTTCATTAAGACTCTCCAGCAATTCTCTATTATCTGCTACATCAAGTTCAAACTCTTCAACAGGTTAGGAAATTATGTAGCAGCGCGTAAGAACTGAGAAGTAACAGTTGAGTCATGTTAGAGAGAACCTCAAGTACTAAATTAAAGACTTGGAATCCCAGCTTTCTTCATGAAGCCTTCATAAAGTCAAAATGGAGAAATAACAATGAACCACCGCTTATATTAACATATGACAAAGTTTAGTACTTAATTAATATATTTCCTTGAATTATTCTCTACTTGTTTCATATATTGGTCTTTTTCCCAGAGTAGATTATAGAAGCTTGGAATTAGATTGTGAAGTCCTCATGTACGAGTTGCCTTATTTCTACTTGTTGTTCCAACTTGGTTATTAACAGTACACTCTTATACTCCTAAAAGCCTCCTATTTTGTATGACACATTATATAGCCAGCCTACCCTTAAAGACCATTTATTTTCTTACATCAAGTACCTAATACATAATCAATAAAAACTTTCATCTGTTTTCAGTATGGAGTTATCTTTTTCTTGGCTCTCTGTACTTTTCTTAATTAGCATGTATCACAGTTGATAATTATATATATCATTGAATATATATAAATATTTATAATAAATACATATATTTGAATGATCACCTGTTTAATATCTGTGTCTGCACTTGATTTCAAGTTCTGTGATCAGCAGCACTTAACCAGGAGTAGTGATTTTGCTCCCCACCCCTGGTGGACATTTGGTAATATCTAGAGACATTTTTGGTTATTGCAAACTGGGCCGGGCGGAGGGGCGGGGCGGGGAGTAGAGGCAGGCTGCTGGCATCTAGTGGGTAGAAACCAGGGATGCTGCTAAGCATCTTACAATGCACAAGACAGCCTCCTATAACAAAGAATTCTCTGGTCCAAAAGTGCTAAGGTTGAGAAACTCTATTCTATGAGGGTAAAAAGTTTGTCTATTTTGACTCAAAATAGACAATCTTCCCAGGGGAACAGTGTTTGATGCATATGAGATAATCAATAAATATTCGCCAAGTTAATAAACACATCACTCAAGACCCTTTACTAATTCTCATACTGGCTCCTTCTTGCTCCTTGCCTCCCTTTTGTCACATCTGTAAACTCACATGAGACTAGAAATTAAACGTTGAAGTATGAATAAATCTTTGAAATGCTCTAATTACTAATATATTGATAGATTAGCTAAAGAGCTAAAAATAATTTTTATTAGTTAAATGAGCTGCATGTTAATCATGTTCTCCATGTTATCAGAATTATTAATTATAAAGAAAACCCTCAGGATTCGCCACACCAATTTCTTACGAAGTATAGTCTAATTTTATTACAACAAGCTTTGCTTTAGGTTAGCCATTAGATAAGTTCAGGATATAGCAAACAATGTTCATAAAGATCAGAATAAAAGTTCTTATAAGACATCAAAATAGATTAGTTACACAGAGGAAATTATCAAATAAGAAACATATTGAAGATAACTGGACCTAGTTTCTCACTGCAAATTATAAATATAGAAAGGCCAAACTACAAGGAACTCTGCAGTATTAAACAGGAATTGAGATATTGATATAACAGAAATTAATATACATATAAATGTGTATATACATACCTACACACATATGTATACATATATACCTATATGTACGTACACACACACACACACACACACACACACACACACACACACACACTTCCTGACTATGTACTGAAAGGGCCTGAGAACAGTGGCACCCAATACAACGAACAAAACTACTATCCATATTTTAGGTTCTAAATATCATTCTCTATACAAAAATGATTCCTTGGAGCACACTGATCCCAGAGCTAGGGTAGGGATATTGCAAGATGAGCCTAGAGCATCTTGTGCAGATAGTAAACATATGCTCAAAGAATGATGGAGACATTGAGGATTAAATGGTAGTGATTGATGTATCAGTATTAATTTCTTCATAGTTATACTCTTCTCATGTAGAATGCCCTTGTTTCTAAGAAAAATTCGCCGAGGTATTCAAGGGTAATGGAGCATCTTATACTCAAATGGATCAGGAAAAAAAACCTCTGAGTTACTGTTCCAACTTTTCTTTAAGTTTGAAATTATTTCAAAATACAAATAAAAAATAAATAAAATGTGAAGGTTCTTACATTTACGTTCCTTATTTGCATTTTGATATAGATTTATCTTATTTAAATGGGTTCTAGTAATAAATTTCATTCATATGTTATTCACTCAACAAATATTGAGTGCCCTATTCTATGATAGGCAATGGGAACATAGTAGGAAAAGTGGACAAAAATCACTGCTTTCATGAAGTTTATATTTTGATGGGGGGGAAGTGAATATATAAAATGTTAGATACTGGTAAGTGCTAAGGAGAAAAACATAAAACAGTGAAGGAAGGAATATAAAGAGTTTGGAGGGGATGGGGGAGCTAAAGTTTTAGATACGGTAACCCAGGATGGTTGTCACTGAGAAGGTTACTTTTAAGGAAAATGGAAAAGATACAAGGGAAGCTAGATGCAGATATCTGGGGGAAGAGTCTTCTTGACATAGAGAACAGCAAGGCTTTGAGATGGGAACATACCTAACATGTTCCAGGAACACAAAAAAGCTGGAATGGTTAGAGCATGAAGAGCTGAAGAACAACGGAGGGACTACTAGGAACAAGGACAGAGAGGTAATGAGGAGCTCCAGATCACCTAGAGCCTTCCCAGAAGGGACTCTGGCTTTCACTGAGATGGGAAGTCATAGGACGTTTCCGAACAGAGAAGCCACATCATCTGACTTAAGTTTTATCAGGATCACTGAGGCTATTGCTAGAAAATACAATAAAGGGGGACAAAGACAGTTTTGATAAGAGGGTAACGTTAATCAAATTTAACTTCTCCACAATAGCCAGTCATCTATTATAAAATACAATAAAAACCTAAGTGAAAACTAAGAAGTCATGTTATACACCATTTCTTTCCAAAATAATATGAAGGCTGAGGATTCACTTTATAAACTATAAAAAAAGGGCAAAAAACAGAATAAAAATAATCAAGGTCTTTTTCCAACTCCCAGGTTTCATTTTTTTAAAATCAGTTAATTAATTTATTTCCGGTATTACTAAAGTAATGTGAAGACCAAATCTTAGTGTAAAACTAAAAAATGTACTTAACTGAGAACATTTATTCAATCTTATAACAATTATAGCAAATGCTTCAAATATGAAAGAAAACACAAAAGAAGGGAAAGACGGAGACAGAAATATGAAAATCATGAGAAGGCAGAAGAAATTAAAATTAAGAAGAGAAAAAGGAAGGGAGGTTCTACTTTTGTAAGTGTGAGATTAGGAAATTCAGCTGGATACTCCACCAAGAATAATTTTAAATGTTAGACAAAAGGAAGACTGATAAACTAACTCCCATGTTAAGCTGGAATCACAATGATTACTCTCTGATGGTAGTGGAAAACCAAAAAATAAACTAGATCTTACACAGATCTGCAGTCTAGCTTCATGACATCTGAGTGGACCAGCAAACCTCAAGACTTGAGCTTAATTTAAGGTGTTCCCTAGATTGCTAATGCCTCCAAGGCATCTGGCAGATACAAAATCAAATCCCCTCAGAGAGAAGATAACGTTATTCAAGGCTTCGTATTTCTACCAATAATTTTCAAATACAATGTTGAGTATACAAAGTCTATTATTATTCCAGGATTCTGATTTGCAAATTTGTCTACTCACTAAAATTTACTTGTAATTCAAAAATCAATACACTGGGTGCTCTTGCAGTTATTTCCAGACACACAGAACAGACCTGCAAAAAAACTGAACCACCAGGTGAAAATGAAAAAGGCGATGCTTCCTTCTTGCTTCAGCTCTCCAACTGTAAACAAGTATCCTTTCCACGGTATACTTAGTGTCCCAATTTTCACACTCTTCTGCTGTTTGTTAATGATTTCACTGTTTAAAATGACCCACAAAAGTAGCGCTAAAGTGCTGTCAAGTGTTCCTAAGCACAAAAAGGCTGTCATGTGCTTTACGGAGAAAAAAATACAGGTGATAACTAAGGTTCATTCATGCATGAGTTAGTGCTTTTAGCTTGGAGTTCAATGTTAATAAATCAGTAACACATATTAAATGTCTTTAAACAGAAACACACATAAAACAAGGTTATGTATTGCTCATTTGATGAAAATGTGACCAGAAGATTGCAGGAAACTAACCCAAATCCTGCATTTTCTCTAGAAGCAATGATTCAGTTTTTGTGGCTACTTTATATAACATAGCAACCATAAATAACAAGAATCAACAGTATTTACAATGAGTACAATGAGTATAACAAGTGTCTTGGATGAGCTAAGACACCAGAAGCAAAAATCAACAGAAACAACAAATTACAAAAACAGACCCATAGGGATTCCAGATACCGAAATATCACAGAGTGTAAATAAAACAACAAGCCTGGGGCTTCCCTAGTGGCGAAGTGGTTGAGAATCTGCCTGCCAGTGCAGGGGACACGGGTTCGAGCCCTGGTCTGGGAAGATCCCACATGCCGCGGACCAACTAGGCCCGTGAGCCACAACTACTGAGCCTGCGCGTCTGGAGCCTGTGCTCCGCAACAAGAGAGGCCGCGATAGTGAGAGGCCCGCGCACCGCGATGAAGAGTGGCCCCCACTTGCCGCAACTAGAGAAAGCCCTCGCACAGAAACAAAGACCCAACACAGCCAAAAATAAATAAATAATAAAATAAAAATATAAATAAATAAATTTAAAAAAAAAAAAAAAAAAAAAAAAAACAACAAGCCTACCATGTTCCTGGAGATAAAAGTCAAAATCTGAAATTTTCAGCAGTGAAATATAAAACTATGCAAGTGACATAGCTAATCTGAAAGACACAAATATAAATTCTAGAATTAAAAAATACAATAACCAAAAAATAAGAACTCAATGGGTATGTTTAATATCATGTTAGATACCAATACAGAGAGAAAGAGTGAACTGGGAAACCGTCAGAAGAAACTAGAATGAAGAAAAAAAAAAAAAAAAAAGATGGAAAACACAGAAAGGGTACAAGATGCATAGAGTACACATAGGGAAGATTTTACAAGTTTTTTTTATTGTTATCCTAGAAGATCAGAGAGAGAATGGGTTACTGAAAGTACCTGAAGAGTGAATGGCTAAGAATTTTCCAGAAAGACATTAATCTACCTATATATTCAAGACAGTTAATGAATATACAACCAGGATAAATAAGAAGAAACACATGTCTAGGCACAAAACAAAGAGAAAAATCTTAAAACTACCCAGAGGAAAAACAAGATTACTTTCCAAGGCCCAACAGTTACACTAACAGCTAACATTTCAATAGTAATAGTGGAAACCCAAAAATAGAGGAATGATATCTTCAGTGAGCAAAAGAAAATAAGTATCAACCTAGAATTCTCTATTCAGTAAAAAATATCCTTCAAGAATGTAGGCAAAATAAATACATTTTCACACAAATAAAAATTAAAAGACATCAACAGATGAATGGAGATATACATACAACAGAATATTATTCAGCCTTAAAAAGGAAATTCTGCCACATGCTACAACATGGATGAAGCTTGAAGACATTATTCTAAGGTTTATAATAAGCCAGTCAAAAAGGAAAAATACTATAGGACCCCACTTATATGAGGTACTTAGACTAGTCAAATTCATAGTAATAAAAAGTAGAATCATGGTTGCCAAAGGACGGGAGAATGGGGAGTTATCATTTAATGAGTACAGAGATTGAGTTTTGCAAGATGAAAGGAGTTCTGGAGACAGATGGTGATGATGGTTGAACAACGTGAATGCACTAAATGCCACCGAACTGTACACTTAAAAATGGCTAAAATGGTAACTTTTATGTTATATATATTTTATCATAAAATAGAACAGTATATTAAAAAAAACTAAGAGTTGCCACCAGCCAGATGTACTAGAGGAAGTTCTAAAGGATATACTTCAAGAGGAAAAAAACACAATCCCAGATAAAAGATCTTAAGATATAAGAATAAATGAAAGAATGACAAATGTGAAAAAAAAATGTTCAACCTCATTAGCAATCAGGGAATGACAAATACAAACCACCATAAGACACTAACACATACACACACCCCATTTTGGCAAAAACTAGAAATCTGGTAATATAAAAGACTGGAGATGATATAGAGCAAACACTGTTGGCAAAAATGGACATTGGTACACCCATTTTGGAGAATAGTTTTTCATATTCTAATAAAGTTGAGTATATATATTCCCTGTGACTCAGTAATTCCACTCCTGGATATAAACCCTTATAGAAATGTGCACATATATTCACCAGGAAGACATGTATAAGAATGTTCAGAGTAGCACAGTTTGTAATAACAAATTAGAAACAACTCAAATGCCCCTCTGCAACAGGATAAGTAAGTTGTGGTACAATAACACAATGGAATACTATACAGCAAAGAAAATTAATGGATTAAAACTACACTAAATATGGATGAATCTTACAAACCTAATATTGAGTGAAAGAAATAAGATACAAAAGAATGCATAAAGTTCTATCCCAATTTACATAAACCAAACAAAGGAAAAATTCTGTATTGTTTAAGGAGACATATATAACCGCTAAAGCTATAATACTGTAAAAACTAGGTAATTTAATACCATAAAAGTCAGGAGAACATTTACGTTTAGGGGAAGGAAAAGAGGAGGTGAGCAGGACTTATAGATGGCTCCTGGGGTACTGGAAATATTCTGTTTCTTCATTTGCATGGTGACCAGTTGAAAGTTCAATTCATATTCTTTCATCTTACTGTAAGTCTATGTATGAAGCACTATTCTGGTCTAAATGTATTACATTTTTAAACACAATAATTTTTTAAAGGAGAAAGGGAATATTAAGAGTTGAGGGGAAAAAAACTAGACCAAGAGCCATAAGCACCTATAAAGATGCTGATTTTATGTGTAACTTAAGAGAATCAGTTGCTATTTTACAATCACTCCTACCAGCAAGGTAGCTACATTTCTGTGATATTAAAGAATATATACTACTATGGATTAAATATTATTTCTTCAGACAATAAATAGTATGGATAGAATGCATCTTATATATTAATAAAGGCACCTAACTTTTATACCATACTACTTCTAAACAATTTACCCTAATACTCCCAAACTGCACTGTAGGTACATGATGTGGTTTTATACTTTAGGTGGCCCATCCTGTCAGTTGAGAAAACACCTGGCTAACAAAGGCAATGGCTTCTGCCTAAGAATATGCATACCCAGGTATGAAGGGGCCATGGTTGTGCTACATGCCCTGCCTAACTTCCTGCACAAATCAAAGAAGCCCAGCAATCAGGTACTGGAGGACTAGACTTCGCTCACTAATAAGGTATACATCATAGTAGGTACATCTTACCAAATGAAACCTCTCCCCTGGCCCATGTTTATCAACCTGAGATGCAACAGGATATGATGAAGCACACTGAGGGAATTACTTAGTGAAGCCCCACAGCGGTCATATGTGGGGCAGACCTGTCACAAGGTCTTTACACTAGCTAACCTCTTTCTGGAATGGATGTCCCCCATACAGGGCTAGTACTAACTTAATCCTTCAGGCCACCCTATCTAAAATTTCAACCCAGATGACCCCCACCCCACCGTTGCCAACCTTGATGTTTCATATCCTCTTTCCCAGACTTGATTTTTCTCTATTGTCTAACATATCATATGCTTTATGTATTTATCTTTATTTGTTATCTCCCTCACTTGTATGTGAGCTCCATAAACACAGTAGGTACTCAATAAGTATTTCTTGACTGAATGAAGAAATGAATAGATGGAGAACAGCTGGCAGAGATGAGACTCAGCTCCCATTTTGGTAAGCCCTTCCCCTTCACCCTTGCTCCAAGTACTTACTGAATCCCAAATATTAAGTTTAAAACTTGGGAGTTGATAGAATATCTTCCCTGGCTCCTGAAAACTCAGTCAAGCAAGAAACAATAGTTTAGAAAGATTTCCTAAAACCCTGGGGGATCATCTGTCAGCTGCATCATCAATATGCACCAATGAAGGACCTGTCCCAGTTATCTAAATGTCTGAGCCTAAATAAGACAGATCACCCCCATGACTATAGCCAGAGGTCTAATGATCTTTCTCTGTTCTATCCTTAACATTTAAACACATAAAATGACATACCACATGCAAAGCACACAGCACCATGCCTGATACATAGTAAGGATTTAACGTTAGCCACAAAGAGATACCATCTAACTTAAAGACAATTTTTTCAAGGAAAATAATATGAATGTATTTTAAAGAATATAGTAACATATATGCATTTAAGAAATGTAAGTATTTTATTGTTGAAGACAAAGTGCACAGAATTTAAGTTCCTTTATCTTAGAATCTTTCTTGCTGCCTGAACTAGTCCAAATCCAATATCTCATTAGAAATTACGATGCTAGGATAATTTCTAAAAGTCAAAATAACAGATTTTTGTCAGTATACCTGGTAATTGTAAATGAATAAAGCATCTACATTTTCCCCCAAGTTTCAAAAGAATAAATATAATAGTTTCATAGTAATCCTGAGTTTCTGAGAAGTTCTGGCACATATTTAGTGAATAAATTGCATGAAATGGATAGACTTTAAATATGTTTATTAATCTTTCATTCCAGAGGCAAAAAAAAAATCATTAATTCTCAGGCTAGATTGATGATCATCTGTTCTTAAAATTTTTCTTGTCAACAGAAAATACTAAAAATCATAAACAACGAATTTACTATACATACTTTTAATTGCCAACTATGAAACTCCTTTGTAATGATGTGATCAAGCTAACACACCATTTCACAGAAGCAAGGTATTTAGGGAAGCAAAGACAATGTCAAAATTATCTTTTTTATCTGACTTATGTATAATCAAATATCCGCCCTCTACAGATGGCTATGAAAGCATCCAAAAAAAATGTTTCCATGTGACAGAGCACATCATGCTCCACAAAATGGACTGCTTTCCATACTATTAATAAGACTCTTAACATACTTTCCTTCAAAACCTTCTTTTTGATCATAAATCCCTTCAAGAGTTACTAAGTAATTTCAGAAAATAAGATGTGAATGGTTAAAACACTGACCTCAGCACATCTGGTAACACAAATTATGCTTGGCAAGGTAAAGACTGTTGACACTGTATTTAAAATGTAAATCTCATCTTCCAAAATCATTCACTAACTGTTCCAGAAACATTTCTAGAATGAACCATAGCTTTCAGAATTGGGGCCAAGTTTTATAGTGAATTTTAATGTTGGCTTATGGATTTGATATCTGTCATTTACTTACTTTATGACATAAAGACTTACCAGAATAAAAAATATTTTAACAACTTATAAAGCAAAAAAATGCTATGTCTAAGTAAATTATTCAACTATGAAACCAAATCAAATATCAAATTTTCCTACTGAATGAAAAACTATCATCTTTCCATTCGTCTTTAAATACTGCCTACTACTAGAATTACACGGATTATTACTTTAATTTTTTAAATTATCCTATTTAATGATTATTATTGTAGATAATTAACAAAACCAATCAATTAATTTCTAAATCATTATTTTACTCTACTGAAACTCTCATAAGTTCTAAAAAGTGAATAGTCTATTCACTAGGATTTTGTTTCTGGAGATGCTAATCACCATAACAATCTTACCCATTAAATTATTTAAAATTTACAGCACTGGAATAAATCTCTAAAGTCATTTTTCAAACTGGTAAGCTATATGCAGAAAATCCTGCTATCTTTAAGACTCAGTGTTCACAGATAATTAGGTAATAATCCAAATTTTAGAAATTTTATTAAATTAATGAGAAAGTAAGTGCTTTATTGTGAGTCACTTGAAAGTTCACCTTTACTACTTAAGGCTTAAGTTCAGAGCCCAGCTGGAGCAAAATACTCCAGCAGTCCCCTCATGAATATTTGTCTTTGTCACCATGGGCTAAAAAAGCATGTCAACTGACAAGGAAAACTTTGCAACAGATTCAGAACAGGGAAGAATTCAAAGAACAGATGTCCATACCAAAATTATTTGTAGGATACTCAAATTTAAATGAAAACAATTGTGGTAATATAAAAACGTTTAGTAAATCAATTTGGGAGGTTTCTAGACACGTTAGATCCTCTAACTGTATGCGAATTTTTAAAGTAAGAATATTAAAAAATACAGTAAGATTCTGAATAGTTTCTAGATTAGAAACCAAAGGAATGTTATATTTATCTCATTCATAACTCTAGAATTTTCACAATACCTTTCCTTTAAGGTTTAAAATTATATTCCTTTTCAGTTTATTTCATTTTAGATGCAAATACCACTTTTCATTTAATATCAGAAGACTTAGAAAAGCACAGCCTTCACATTTATTTTTCATTTCATCAACCTAATCAGCAGAATATTGAGACCAAGAGAAGTTAACTTGAACACCCTCCAGTGGCTGGCTCTGCAGCACAACAGAAGCATTTCCATCCTGAACTTATTTTACTGTGCATATTTTTGAATGATAGTTAGAAATTTTTAATTTATACACTAGATTACAATCATAAAAATTTTGGTAAAAATCCAACTTTTAAAAAAATGAAAAACTCTAAGTCACTACTTAACTTGTCTCTATTGCAAAATTCTTAACTCAGAACTTCCTCTACCAAGGTATTAGATACTATTTTAAAAACAGAATGGTTATTTCCTTTTTAATCTGTTGTCGGAATCAAGCAGTATTCAGAAAGTAAGACTGGAAGGAAGGAAATTAGTCCAAATACAAATAGTGAATCCTTATGAGAGAAAAATACAGCTAAATTTTTAAAATATGTATCTATATGTGCTGTATGTATATCAAAGGTAACCACATAACATTGGGGGGATCTTCATTCAAGGGTAATTTGAGTTAAACAATGTGTACTGAGAGTATAATCCCCTAAACACTGGATTTTTTTTTAATTTTTTTTTTTTAAAGAGCATATTGTATTTTTTTTTTAATTAATTTATTTTATTTATTTAGTTTTGGCTGTGTTGGGTCTTCGTTGCTGCACACGGGCTTTCCCTAGTTGTTGTGAACAGGGGTTACTCTTCATTGTGGTGCACGGGCTTCTCATTGCAGTGGCTTCTCTTTGTCGCAGAGCACGGGCTCTAGGCACGTGGGCTTCAGTAGTTGTGGCTCACGGGCTGAGCAGTTGTGGCTCGCGGGCTCTAGAGTGAGGGCTTAGTAGATGTGGCTCGCGGGCTCTAGAGTGCAGGCTCAGTAGTTGTGGCACACGGGCTTAGTTGCTCTGCCACATGTGGGATCTTCCTGGACCAGGGCTCGAACCCGTGCCCCCTGCATTGGCAGGCGGATTCTTAACCACTGTGCCACCAGGGAAGCCCCCGGATTTGTTTTTAATCATGTAAGTATAATACATGCATATGCTGAAGGAAAAAAAGGGATGTATTTTTAAGAAAACTTTTTACTAAATTTATGCCAATTCAGAGTAAAGTGTTCATGTTAATATTTTAAATATAAATCATTAAATCCTGAGTACTGACCTCCGGAAAGCTAAATTAATGTAAAAATACACAGTAACAAAGAACGATAATAAAAGAAAAACAACCAAAAAAGTCTGTATTTAACTGGCTGCTCAATCATTAGAAAGGTGCCCCATAACTACCATATGTTACTCAAATATGTTATCACACCTACAATTTCATCATATGTCTCCCAAGAAATTAATTAGCTCTAACTTTTTCAACTTTGACAAAAACGTCTGCATCAGTCAGATTACTAGCTGTTGCAAATATTTCAAAATTCAAAGCTTTCTTCAGCTTATATTTAACCTTTTAATTACTATTAATCATTTAGCAAAATGTAGAACAACAATCATTAGACAGATGTCTAATTTTAGAATTTTGAATAATGTAAAGACATTTATACACATATTTACTTTTGGTACACATTTGCTTAGCAATTTTAAAAAATAAAATTAATCTAAGGTCTAAAACTATTTACTGATACATCATTTCACAGCTATATTTAGGTTAAAGAAAAGAACAGCTAAAATTTTCATTTTCTCAAAAATCTAAAAAGTCATAAGAAGTTGAGATCATATGACTTACAGTAATAAATAAATTTAATGATTAGGAAACCTATATAAATTACAAAAAAGAAACCTAATAGGACATGCTCATTTTAAAGAGATTTGACAAGCTATCAGCAGTAAAAAGAAACAAAAGTGGCTAAGAAGGGAATTTTCATAAATATTCTTTATCACATGTTTTAAAAGGAGGGGAAAAAACCTATTCTTGTTTGATTTTTAAATCACTATCAGCTCAGGCTATCCTCAAACATGTAAACCAGCTTCCATCCCCACTATTTTATTCGAACTACCCTGTTAAGGCTACCAATAGACTTCTTAAGTATTCATTCAACAAATATTTATTGAGCAATGAACACAACAGACAAAAATTCTGCTCTCACAGAGCTTACCTTCTAATGGGAATGAAAGTGAAAACAAAAATAAGTAAATTGGTTGTATAAATTAAGTATAAAAATAGTGTATTAGTAGTGCTAAGTGCAAATATCTCCTAATTCCCTTGGTTAACCAAACAAAAAGCAAACAAACCACAAACAAGGAAAGCTTGTACTGGCTTCAGTAAGGCCATGTACAACACTGCTGAATTCTCCTTTGAGTTATCCCAGCTAACAAAATAATGGGTAATCTAAAAATAATCTCTATCTAGTAAGGAATTAGATTTCAATTCCAAAGTTACTACTTATGTTGAAGTAAATATTCAAATTAATCAGAATGAGGGCAGCCATGGGAACAGCCAAGAATATCCTGCTGGTAGCAGTCAGTCTTTTCTTTGCGGCTACCAAAGTTTTTGTTACTGCTAAGGAAAATGGCACCTATGAATTATACAATTTTCGGGCTGAAAAAACCTTAGAGATACCAGATGTCCTCTAGGAAGCTTTCCATGACCTCCGCAAGGATATTTAAGCATTTCTTTCTCTTTATTCCAAAATTCCATAAAAATCAGGAATGACGTTCTTATTTATCTTTGTATTCCCAGAACCTGTCTTATGTCTGGTAGAAGAGTTTGAGTAGACTTTTTACCAATGAAAGTACTGTTTTAGAAAAAATCAGTCTGGGAATTCCCTGGCAGTCCAGTGGTTAGGACTCTGCACTTTCACTGCTGAGGGCCCGGGTTCAATCCCTGGTCAGGGAACTAAGATCCCGCAAGCACCACAGCATGGCCAAAAAAGAAAAAAAAAAAAAATCAGTCTGATAACAATAAAACAAAGATTCAAAGTTTAAGGTTTGTAACTGCTGTGAAATTATTTGTATTACATATAAGTACACTGCTCTCAACTAAGCAGGAAGCATACCCATTCATATTCAATAGGTACTTATTAAGGTCCTACCCTGTACAAGGTTATATTAAAATGTATACTTACATATATATTAGAATGTATATATAAAATGTGTAAGGCTGACATGGTCCCTACCATCACAGGAAATACATTCAAAGGGGGGAAAGATAATAAAAAAGAAAATAAACAATAATTTTAGATTGCAATAAGTTCCATGACAGAAATTTACAGGGCACATTGATAGAGACTGTAGTGCTTTTATTGGATTCTCAAAGAGTACTTTATATAGGATGCACTGCAAGGGAAAGACAAGACCTTAGCTAGATATTACAGGATATTATACAGTAGGTAAAGAGATTAGAAATCCAATTCAATTCAATTAATAATTTAATGAATATTACTATGTCTCATGTACTATGGTCGCAGCATGAATGAAATCCAATCTTAGCCCCTGAAGAGTATGAATTCTAATAAGGGAGAGACATGTATATACATCATCTTGACTGTGGAGAACACACAGGGTTTAGGGAATCACAGAGAAGAGCACTTAGATGACCTAAAGGTAGTTAGGAAATTTCCTAAAGGAAATGCTAAGAATAGGTAATAATAATGAAAATGCAAATAACATTTTGAAGGAAGAGTTAACAGAACAAGATAATAGGATGTGCATAGGAGGTTGAAAGAGGAGGAAGATATGAATATTTCTAGCCTAGTGATTTGAAGAAGTCTAATAATTTGTCAATAGAGGAAAGGTGAAGGGGAATCAGTATTAATGAAAAAAAAAGATGAAAATTTTGAAAATCTGAATTTATCATGACAATGGGATATCCATGGGAACATTTTAAATAATCAACTAGAACATTAAAGAGAGGTTCTTTGACTAGTAACAAATATTTGGGATTCACTAATACATACATAATGTATGTTTATGATGTCATGCAGCATGACAGCAGAAATAAGAGTTTGCAGAGAGAACAGAAGAGGCTCAAGAACAGAATAAGGATGAGATATAGTCGCATGTAGTGGATATCAAAAGGTAATGTGTCAGTAAAAGAGCACTCCAATACAGGGATGAACCAAGAAAGTCAAATGTCAGGGAAGCCAAGAGAGATGTGTGTTCAACAAGGACTGGTAGCCCATAATGTTAAATGATACAGACACTCCCATAAGGCGAAGCAGAAAAGCCCACTGAATACGGTAAAAGGACATAACTACTGGCTGTAAAGTTTTACCATGCCTAAGTCCTAGTTAATCATAATTAATCACAACGAGGAACATAAAGACTATGAACCACATTCTCATAACATCAACTTTATCATTTTATAAGCATACCTAATATTTATTAGAAGAAATGAACACTGTATATAAGCAAATTTTAAAACCATATAAAAGAGTAACAAATTAGCTATTCATTTCCAGCAAGAGATAACTTTTTAAATAATTTGTTTTCATATGGAAAAATTTCCAAGTTAAAAAATACTCAATAATACGTATTCAAAAGAAAATAATTCTTCTCATTAAGAGATATATGAACATGCATATAAAGTGATGTAACTTCTGAGATTTGCTTCCAAATAATTTAGGAAGTGAAGGAATAGGTGGGTATATAATAAAATAAGATTGGCTATGAGTTGGAAATTTTTGAAGCTGGTGTTGATTACATGGGTGGTGACAATATTATTCTCTCTACTTTTGTATATGTTTGAAATTTCTTCTTAATAAAATACTTTATTACCTAACAGCAAAGAGAAACAAACATTTGTATTTATCCCAACTCTATAGCAAATAATGCTTACAAAGATCTGAAATTAACCTCAAACTGTCAAGAGGAAAGAAAACAGTAGAATTTTTATATGAAGGAAGGTTGAAAACTTGGCTTATAAAATATACAAATAAAGGGGAGAAAAAAAAACCCAGCATAAACAAATTATAGAATCTATCTCTGGTTTCATGAAAATTTAAAATTATAAAATGTGATACACTAAAATTTTTAAATATTTAGAATCAAATCATGAAAAATAAATGTTTTCCCCAGAAGGTTAAGATATATAATTTTTTCATAATACACATTATAGGATAATTAAATTACTCAAGGTAAAAGATCTGTGACAATCTTACATAGTGCCAGAGGTAGGAGCCCTATACCTGTTAGAACTAAAATTGGCTTTAAGCTATTAATTCTGATATATTCGTCCCTGTTTCCTAATTTCCACTATACCAGTTTTTTCACCTACGTAACTTCAATTCATTCTTCAGGTCTCCATTTTAATGTTACTTATTCCAGGAGTCTGACCCCCAACTCCACACAGTAGGACAGAATGTCATACTGTATCCTCCCATGGAACCCTTTATTATCCCTATCATATTAACAGTTCATTTTAGCACCATGAAGGAAAGGACCATGTCTTTTAAAAACAAAAAAACTATTAAGATATAATTCACATACCATAAAATTACCATTTTAAAGTGTACAGTTTTGTTTTTAGTATTAATATATTCACAAGGTTGTATAACCATCACCAGTAATTTCAGAACTTTTCATCACGCTAAAAGGAAACCCTGAACCCATTAGCAGCCATTAGCAGTCACTCTCCATTCCCTCTTCCTCCTAGCCCTGACAACCACTAAACTACTTTCCGTCTCTATGGATTTGCCCATTCTGGACATTTCATATAAATGGAATCATACAATATGTGGCCTTTCATATCCAACTTTTTTCACTTAGCATAAGGTTTTCAAGGTACATCCATGGTATAGCATGTATACTTCATTACTTTTCTGGCTAAATAATATTCCATTTTACGGATTATTCCATATTTTGTTTACCCATGCAACAGTTACTGGACATCTGGGTTATTTCCACTTTGGGGCTTTTATGAATAAAGCTACTATGAATATTCATATACAAGTTTTGTATAAACATATGATTTCAATTTTCTTGGGTATATACCTAGGTACAAAACTGCTGGATCATATAATAACTCTGTTTAAGTTTTCAAGGAACTGCCAAATTGTTTTCCAAAGCAGCTGCACCATTTTACAATCCCACAAGCAGTGTATGAGGGTTCCAATGTCTTCATATCCTCACCAGCACTTTTCATTATCCATCTTTTTGATTAGTGCCATCCTAATGAGTGTGAAGTGATATCTCATGTGATTTTGATTTGCATTTCTCTGCTGGCTAATGATGTTGAGCACCTCTTCATGAATTATTGGCCATTTGTGTATCTTCCTTGGAAAAGTGTCAATTCAGATCCGTTGCCCATTTTTAATTTGGGCTGTCTTTCTATTATTGAGTTATAAAAATTCTTGATATACTCTGGGTACTAGACCTTTATCAGCTATATGATTTTCAAATATTTTCCCCATCCTGTGGGTTGTCTTTTCACTTTCTTAAGAGTGTCATTTGACATATAAGTTTTTAATTTTGATGAGGTCCAATTTATCAATTTTTCATTGGTTGCTTCATGCATTTGGTATCAAATCTAAAATACCACTGCCCATTCCAAGATCACAAAGATTTATGCATTTTCTTCTAAGAGATTTATAGTTTCAGCTTTTATGTTTAGGTCTTTAATCCATTTTGAGTTATTTTTTGTATACAGTATGAGGTAGGGGTCTAAATTGATTCTTCTGCATGTGGAAATCCAGTTGTACCAGCATCATTTGTTGAAGACTATTCTCCTGCAGTGAATGGTCTTGCTACCTTTGTCAAAAATTTACCAGAGTTGTATAAGTTTCTCAACTCTCAGTTCTCTCCCATTGATCTATGACTATCCTCCATGTCTCTTTTTGACTATACCTACCTAGCACAGAACCTGAAATATGAAAGCACTCAATAAAGATTTGGTAGGTGAATAAATCCCTTGTCAATAATGAAA
Organism: Balaenoptera musculus; assembly: GCF_009873245.2. Lineage (NCBI taxonomy): Eukaryota > Metazoa > Chordata > Mammalia > Artiodactyla > Balaenopteridae > Balaenoptera > Balaenoptera musculus. The sequence goes on from NC_045785.1 coordinate 157,108,595, forward strand.
TGATTAAAGTGTGAGTTGAGCAATACCTTAGGGAGCATTATCCTAACCTAGTATTTAAAAAGCAAGAAACTGAGGCCTAAGAGAGGTTACCTGACTAGCTCAAAGGCAGAGAACAAATTACCTAAGAGCCAGAGGCAGGACCGGAATTCAGCTTTCCTAACATCTGGTGCAGGGCTCTTTCCATAATATCATGCGGTTTCTCAACTAAACTGAATTGCCTTAACATCTGCCAATGTGTCTGCCTATGAGAACCAGCATGTATATTAGAGACAGATAGGCACGTATCCTAATACTTAATCATAGGGGAACTCTTCATAAGTATAATTCACCAAAAAGCCTTACAATCAAAATGGGCCAGGAAATAATTAATATACCACTGAATGCAATGTTTCCCTCCAGACAACTGTCTTCTAACTTCACTTTCAGCTCAAGAACATAGCTAGTCATACTTTCAGTCCTTAGGTTATTCTAAATAGAAGAAAACCATTTGTGCAACAGTAAAAATAATAAAGCAATCAGGCGCCTAGTTCCATTACCCTGCTCTCCTCACCATTTCCCACCATCATTGTGATGCTTCACTCACTACTAACTGTTGTAATGAATGTAGAAATAGAGCAATCATCATAAATTTAACTTTCCTCTAGTATCCAGCAATTAGTCTGCCTCTTTCCAAAAACCAGAGAAATTTTACAGCAGCAGAACAGAAAAATAAAGGGAAACAAGCAACTACAGGAGAAGCCTTCTAAAAGATATATGGAGGATGTATGATTTAGAGGTAAAGGGAAAACACTAAGTGTTCAAACTTAATACTACATTTATGCATACAAGTAAGGGAAATGCTGTCCGTGCAAATGTTGTGTATACAGTATGTTTGAGCAGATCATGAATTGTCCTGTAGTCAAGAATACATTCGGCCTTCAGTTTAAACTACCTCTTCTCAAAATCTTTCCAAGTCACCCAAGCACAATTAACTTGTCCTTCCATAGTGCACCCACTCTTCCTTCTACACGACTCCATAACTGTAATGATGATAGCGTATTTTAATAGTTACCTCACAAGTTTGTCTCCCTTCTAAACTATCATCTCACTGAGGGCAGAACCATGTGTTTTTAGTGTTGTGTTCAGTGTAGAATTTAGTATAGCCCTGGCACATAGCAAGCACTTTGTAATTCTTTGTCGAATGAACATTTTCAAAATGTTTTGTAATACTGAACATACCTGTTCAAAAGTATCAATAATGAGAAATGTATTCATTCTTGCTGTGATAATTCCCAAATGTTATAGTTCACATATATACAGTTGTCATATTGTATATACACTTAGAGTATATGTACTTAGGAAGTATATGTCATACACTTCCTTACTCTAAGTACAAACTTCAAAGTTGGCCAATCTGCTAAAAACAAACAAATCTAACTCAATACGTTTAGAGCTGAATGTTGTAGTGTTGACCATCTCTGCTAATAAGGCAATTTTATACTCCTAGCCAAAAACACAATAAAAAGTTCGAGACTAATCAACCACAAGCAGCAGGATCTAAGTGGTGTCTTACGAAGGAGATGGGGAACCCTCTCTATAGAAACACGTAAAGGAATTCTTGAGGGCAAGATATTTTATGTTCACCAAAAAGAATTATAGATTAAACAAAAAAAATAAAATGACTGTCAAATACTGGTCTACTGGTAAATGTAAAAGCTTTGGAGTCTGAAAGTCCTGATTTTAAGATGTGCCTCCGATGTGACCTCTTTAGGAAGGTCACTTCACCTGTCTGTGACTCTTTCAGATCCTCTTTTGTTAAATGTGAATAAGAATGCCTATCTCACAAAGCTCCCTGTGAGGATCAAATGATATTGTATAAAGCACCTGGCACAGATGCTCAGACACAAGCATGTAACAGTGTTCGTTCCCTTCCTACCTGGCAACAGGTTGTCACTTAAGGAGCAGAGTCAGAAAACTCTCTTGGCTGAAAATATTTCTCCCAACAGATGTCAGTCAATGTTCAAGTTTCACCATAATGAAATTCTGTTTGGATTTTCAAAAGCCCCAATTAAATGTTAAAAAATCTGCCATTTAATGTATCTATTTGTCTTTCAAAGATAACCTGTCAAGGCCCTAAAGTACTGGGGGATTTCTTTTGATAGAGATAAAACAGGGAAAGGCCTATGGAGGATAACTCCTAAATGAGGAGGTTGAAGGAAAAAGGAAAAAGCAGTGAAAGGGTCCTAGAGACAAACTTTTTCTACTTTATAATATTACAATCAGTCTCATCTAACTACATACCACTACATACACTCACAGAAAATCCATAAATTCATCAGTAAACCTGCATGCCAATTTAAGGTTATATTATTAAGAGGTGAAATTTCTGTTATTAAAACAAAAAAGATTAAGTCCCAAACCACAATTTAATGATGTATTTTTGACCACTATTACCAAAGAAAAGATGTAGTCTAGGATAAACTATTTGCTCTATGTTCCTGCAAACTGTCAACTGTGTGCTCACAGTGTGAATTTTGATAAAATCGTAGTACAGATGGCATGATAGCTATGTCATATAAATTATTAATAAATTTACATAAAGAAAAAACTCAAAACCATTCCATTATCTTTACAGACCTGACCAAGACAATGTAATGTCCCAACTTACACTTCAAATTTATTCCTATTATTAAGGTGCAACCACTACCACTTTTTTTCCAAGTCCAGCCCAAATTCTCAGTCACTCACCCGCCCTCCATCTTATGAATCCTGTGCTTCCTCTCCGCCTGTGGGCTCCACCAAAGGGACTCTATAAAGTAAATGTGGAGAATTATTGCCAAAAGTGAAAGAATTAGAGATACTTAAAGCTCTAGAAAGGCTAATAAACCCTTGATTCATTAACTTAGAGAGGAGAAAGTAAATCCACAAGCTAGAGGATAGGAATATATTATACTCCAATTCTAAAATGTCAAAATATGTCTAAGATTCAAAATGTCTGAAACAGAACTTTTCAAAATCCAGCAAAACAAATTTAGTATTATTTGTGGATGAAGATATAAATGATACTTCTGCCTTCCTGGGCTCACAGAAAAACACCCTTATCAATGAAATCAGAGAAAAGAAAAATAAAGATTTGAATAAAAACAATTAAGACTTGCATTTTAAAGATCATATACATATAAAGAATATTAAAGGTTCTCTTTTCTTCTACTCTTAGCATTTTTATGCTACATCTATAAACCTAACATCTGCATCCATCTTCTCCTTGTCTCTTGATAGAGTGAAGAAAGCACCTCTAATCAGAATGCCTGCAATCCTCCTCTTCTTCCTACATTTCCCTTCATAATTAATATGATCACATATCCTCCATCAATGAAGAGAAAAATCACTAATGCATCCCTAATTTTCCTCCATTACCCCATATGCAAAATTTATGCCAAGTCAAAATAATGACAGTGATGACAACAGGTTAAACACATCACTTTTTATGTTAGAGGCACAGTGCTAAATGCTTTCCATAAATTATTTAATTCTCAAAACCACTGTATAAGATAGTGCTATGGACTGTTTGTGCCCCCGCCACAAATTCATATGTTGAAAGCCTAACCCCCAAAGTGATGGGGCCTTTGGGAAGAAATTAGGTTTAGATGGGGTCACAAGGGTGGGGCCCTCACGATGGCGTTAGTACCCTTATAAGAAGAGACATCCGAGAGCTTGTTGTGTCTCTTTCCACCATGTGAGAACACAACGAAAAGGTACTGCCTGCAAGCCAGGAAGAAAGTCCTCACCAGAACCCAAAAATGCTGAAACCATGCTCTCAGACTTCACAGCCTCCAGAACTGTGAGAAATAACTTTCTGTCATTTAAGCTGCCCAGTCTATGATATTTTGTCATGGCAGCCCAAGCTCACTAATTCCCCATTTTACAAGTGAGAAAACTATGGCTTAAATAGGCTAAATAACTTCCCTACAGAGGATCCAGGCTACAGTGGTAGAGTCGGGATTTAAACCTGGCTTTTAACTAATACTGTTCCACTAATGTCTCTACAATATTGAGTTCCTAATAAGTAACCAACTATGTTATGTGCAAGAGATCAAAATAAAGTTGCCCTAAAAAACTCATACATCTAATCATATATTATAAACAAACATATGGACTGCCAAAGTATGAATTCCTCCAGGTTTGGTACCCAAGAAATGTTTATTGAAATAAACAGAAAAAACATCAAACAATAATACAATGTGTTGAGTGTTGTATGAGTAGGTCAAATAAAGTAACACAAAGGTTTCCAGAAGGAAGCAATTAATTCCAGGGGTGAGTGAGACAACTATTATGAGATAGGTAGAGTATGAAAAAAGTCATAAGTAAATGAAAGGCAGTCAGAACAGGGTACAATTAATTACAATTGGAGGGAATTTATCAGGGATTACTAGTAGATGTTACATATAAGCTGTCTCTTCAAAGACGAATAGAATATCACTTTTGGAATAAGAGATCATTCTAGGTTGAATGGACTATATGGACAAAAACATGGAGTTTGAAAATGTAGCTGCCTGTTCGTTTTTGATCCCATATTCAACACTGTAGTTTACAGTATAAAATATCTGAACAGATGCCCCTGTCTCTCATAGCTTCCTTTTTCAAACCACTCTACAGAAAGTATAAAAGTAATCATCCTAAAACACAGATCAGATTGGCTCCTTGTTCAAAAACATTCGATAGCCCTACTCTGCCTACAAGATACTATTTAAATTCCTCAGACTAGAATGTTAGGTCTCTCACAATCTGTCCCTGTTTTTCCTTTCCTTCCCAATTCACCTTGAGTCATGATTCCCTACACTGAAGCTACACCAGATTATTTGCTGCTCTTTAACAGGTCCTGTTAAAATATCTCCGTCTGGACCATGGCACATCTTCAAGACCCATGTAAAAGAACTTCTTTGGAAATATAACCTTGCTTATTGTCTCACTTATTACTCTCTGTCTTACGTTACATTCCTACATGTATGTCTCCATTAAAGACTACAAGCTCTTTGAGAGATGACCCATACCCTACACACAGAGTTATTAAAAAAAAAAAAAAAATTGAAGCAAATCTTTGAGTCTATATGTCTAGGTACTATACAAGGAGCTGAACGTTAAAATGCAATATGATAAGAGCACTACTAGACAAATACACAGAGTATTACGACAATCACCCAACTCAGCCTGCAGAGGTGCAGAACAGCTTCCCACAGAACATGACAAACTGATTCTTAAAAGACGAATATGAAGAAGACATAGGTAAAACATACACAGGTATGAAACAGTGCCACGTGTGAGAAGAACTAGAAGAAATTCAATGTTGCTAGAATGTAAAATATGGAGCCAGAAGTGGTGAAGTATAAAGCTATAGAGACAAAAGGCTGCATACAGTGTGTTGAGAAACATTTTATGCTGTGGGCCAGTGGTTTAGAACTAGTAAAAAGCCCCAATTCGTACTGTGCCAAAACCAGGTGTAAGTTATACTGTAAGACGTTTAAAAAATTGAATTAAACAGGTGGTACTGATATTTTCAAGTCTCAAAAATCAAACAGATTAAAAAGGTATACAGTAAAGAGTCTCATCACACCTCTGTCATCTGCCCAGTTCATACCCTACTTCCTGGGGAAAAGTGTTAGTTTCTTCTTTTTCCTTCCAGAGTTCCTTATGCCAATAGAGCAAATAAAACTATATAATCTAGTTCCCCTCCTTTACACAAAAAGTGCTGTATAATATGTTCTGCACCTTACTCTTTTCCTTTTTACTTGCAATGATTTTTCCATGATTTTCCATATAAATACTATTCTTCCTATTCTTTTTCAACTGCATAATATTCCATTATACTGCTGTATCATTATTTACTTAACCTATCCACCATTAATGGACATTTGAGCTTTTGTTTCACTCTACTACAATATATTGTTTTGGTTGACATATATGAAGAAAATCTAGTCTTATGCAGATATGACTAGAAAAAGGGAGAAAAACGTTAATAAAGTTTTCAGATTATTGTGGATAATCTCCAAATCTTTTGCTATTACATACTATATTTGTATGAATAACCCTGTATATACATCATTACAAAATGTAAAAATATACCTGAAGGATACATTCCTGAGATGGGAATATACATTTGTAATTTTGATACATATTATCAAATTGTCCCCAGAGAAACAGAACCAGTATAGATTTCCCACCAGCAATGAATAAGCAGTGACACTCACTGCCTGGTTCCTCAGAGGATCCTAGGGAAATCTACCTTTTAAAATCGTAATCAAGGAAGAAGAATCCAGAAGAAGCATGACATAAACAATCAAACAGGTCGAGAAAAAAACAGGAATTATGAGGTTCTGAAGTACAAGCAAGAAGACATGATTGGTCTCTAGTGTCAAATATTACCAGAGAGATCTAATAATTAAATAATAAACTAAACTATAAAACTTAAATAATTAAAGCAGTATGGTTAGTCATGCAAAAATAGAACAAATCAAGATAGAATAAAAACATACAGCAATGAAGAATAAAGGTAATTAAGAATAAAAGAAAGATAATACTATTCCCCACGAAAAGGAATCAGAGCTCCCTGGAGAAATGGTTGATTCTAGAGCTGGGAAACTATATGATGAGCCTGGAATATTTTATTGTGTCAGAAAGTCTTCACAAATTGATGGGAACATGTCAAAAGAATATAGAGCTAGCTTTTCAGGGCTTACATGAGCCAAATCTAGGATAATTTGAGCATTTCAGAATTAATAATGATGGGAAAAGACTATAATCCATTGAATAAAATAGGATTCATGAAGGAGAACCTTTTTTTGTAGTGAAAAGTCAATTAAAATTAAAAAGGAACAACTAAATTAGAAAATCACCATGAATAACAAACAGCTGACTCAAACAAGAACCATAATTGCATGCTGAAACTCGTGGGCCAAAGTTTGAGGAGTAACCAGATATTTATATGGTCACAAAGTATCACACCACAGGACTTCCCTGGTGGCACAGTGGTTAAGAATCCACCTGCCAATGCAGGGGACACAGGTTCAAGCCCTGGTCCGGGAAGATCCCACATGCCGCGGAGCAACTAAGCCCACGCGCCACAACTACTGAGCCTGCACCCTAGAGGCCACGAGCCACAACTGCTGAGCCTGCACGCCTAGAGCCCGTGCTCCGCAACAAGAGAAGCCACCGCAATGAGAAACCCGCACACCTCAATGAAGAGTAGGCCCGGTTCGCCTCAACTAGAGAAAGCCTGCCCGCAGCAATGAAGAGCCAGCGCAGCCAAAAATAATTAATCAATAAAAAAAAAAAGTATCACACCACAAGATTCTTATTAATTACAGAGGGAATAATAATAACCTTACAATGGAGAAGAATCTTGGTAGACACCATTGTAACCAGTGATCAAAGTTAACATCACCAGGATTGGGACAAAGCAGTATCATGTGCTTCCTGATTAAAGTAGACTAAAGAGACATGACAACTGATGTATCAGTTGCATGACCAGACATCATGATGTCACACAATGATTCTTGCATGATGATCCAGGATTTTTTTGGAGAGGGAGGGCTATAAAGGTTATTATTGACAATATCTGGATAACAGCATTGTATCAATGTTCATTTCTTAATTTTGGTAACTATACTTCAATTATGTAAGATAACGTCCTAGTTTTAGGAAACACACACTTAAGTACATAAAGGTAAAAGGGTCATCATGTCTCAAACGGTTCAGAAAATAAATCTATGTATTTGAACCTAAGTATCTTTAAATATATTTAAAATATTTCTATATAAATATATTTTAAATACCATATATTGATGGGGAAGGAGGAACAAAGCACTGAGACAGAGAGGAAATGACAGGGAGGATAAGGAGAGAAAAAAGAAAGACAATGCAAATGTGGAAAATGTTAACCTTTGAGGAATGAGCATATGGACTTCTCTGTATATCTGCCTCTGTCAAATGCCTGTTCATATTCTTTGTCCATTTTTCTATTTATCTTAATGTTTTATGGACACACACTACAATAAAAATGTTAATCCTTATTTTTTTCCCCAATATGTGACGGCTTTTGTTACAGAGAAGATTTAGTTTTTACAAAATCAAAACTTTAAAAATTCTTAATGCTACAATAATGATGATGTTTGGGTGATGTGGTTATGGATGCTTTATTTGTTTTAAGTTTTTTTAACTTATCTATATTTCACAAATCTTTACTAAGCACTTATTAATTTTTTAATGAAAAAAGGGTTATACTTTTATATTCCTTAAGCAAAATCCCAGCAGAACTCTTCATAGAACCTGATTCTAAAAATCAAATGGATTTATTTAACAATTTCTCTCTTAATAACCTTTGGAGACAAGAAGAGCTAAGCCAGTAGGGAAGAACAGTAAAAAGAGTTTGAGAGAGATCAGTACTTGTTGTAAAGTGGTATTGGTGCAGGAATAAAAAAGCAGGCTAAAAGAGAGTACAGAGAGCCCAGAAGCAAACCCACATATAAAAAGAACAATATGATGGATTACTCAACAAATGAGATTGAGGCAATTATTATACTTTTAGAAGAATAATAAGATTAGATCCCCTTCTTAACACACCCCCTCACACACACACACACACACAAAACATAACATCCTCAAGGTGGAATAAAGAAGAACTAAATGTGAAATAACTTTCTTAGGAATCTTATTAAAAAATGTAAGACACTCTGGCAGTGAGGCTCCAAGACAGCCTTCAATGATCCTCTCACATTGGTATTCCAGTCCCAGGATGGTCTCCTCCCACAATGAACAGGCTGAGTGACAGTCTGTGACTTCAAAGCCTAGATCATAAAAGACATTAGTTTCCACTGTGATCTCCTGGCTCACTCATTCAGGGGAAGTCAGTCTCCAAATTATGATAACACTCAAGTGGCCCTAGTAAAGGATCACATCAAGAGGAACTGAGGCCTCCCACCAATAGCCTACACCAACTCACTGGCCATTTGAGTAGGCTATCTTTAAAAGCAAGTCCTCCAGCCCTAATTAAACCTTCAGATGACTGAAGCCCTGACTGACATGTTGACTGCAACCTCATAAGAGACCAAGATCATAAACACACAAACACCCTGCTCCCAGAAATGAAAAGAAATAATAAATATTTATTGTTTCTTTTAACCAAATAGGTTTTGCTGGTAATTTGTTATGCAGCAATAGACAATAAATAAAAAGACTGTTATAACCTCAATGTAGGAAAGGAAGTTCTTAAAAATAATACCAGAAGCAAAATTATAAAGGAAAAGATTGACAAATGTATCTATATTGAAAATGAAAGGTTTTGGTACAAAAAAGTTAGTACTCATACAACTAAAAGGACAAGCCACAAACTAAAAGAAAATATTTATAATTCAAATAACAAATAATGAATATCAATTCCTGAAAAATTCCTACAAATCAACAAGGACAAACCATCTAATACAAAAAAGGGGGTGGGGCAGAGAGTAGAAAACGCAATTTATGAAAGAAATTACGTAGCAATAAACATATGAAAAGAACTAGAAACCCCATTAATAACCAGAGAAATTCAAATTTAAAACACCAAAATACCATTTCTCACACATCAGAATGACAAAAATTATGTCTGACAAGAAGAAAAGTCTCACAAACTGCTGGTGGAAGTAAACTGTTAACAACCACTTCAAAAAACAATATACAAAATCTAGTAAAGGTGAAGGCAGAGCATACCCTATGACCTAGCAATTTTCTATTTGCAATAAAAATTTCACATATACATGGGGAACGTACAAAAACATTTGTTGCAGCACTGCTTGTAATAGGTAAAAAACTGGCAACCACTTAAAGCTCTTCAACAGAACAGTTTTAAAAAGTGTGGTTTATTCATGCAAAACCACGCAGCAGTGAAAATGAAAAAATCAGAACTTCGTGTATCAATATAAATACACCTTAAAAACACAACACTAAAAAAAGGTTTATAGAGGCTATCAGTTGATTTTTCAGCAGAAACTGCGGGCAGAAGAGAATGGCACAATATATTTAGAGTGATGAAAGGGAAAAACCTACAACCAAGAATGCTCTACTCAGCAAGGCTCTCAATCAGATTTGATGAAGAAGTCAAAACCTTTACAGACAAGCAAAAGCTAAAAGAATTCAGCACCACCAAACCAGCTTTACAGCAAATGTTAAAGGAACTTCTCTACACGAAAAAGAAAAGGCCACAACTAGGAATAAGAAAATTACGAAATAAAAAACATCACGAGTAAACGGAAACATACAATAAAGGTAGGAAATCATGAACACACACAAAGCTAGTAGGGAGGTTAAAAGACAAAAGTAGTAAAATCATCTCTATCCACAATAAGGGATACACAGAACAATTAGATGTAAAATACAATGTCAAAAACAGTAACTGTGAGGGGAGGAGAGTACAAATGTAAGGTTGTTAAAATGTATTCAAAAGTGAGAGATCAGTAACTTAAAACAACCAAGTATATATATAGAGTGCCATACAAAAACCTCATGGTAACCACAAACAAAAAACCTGTAACAGATATACACACAAAAAAGAAAAGGGAATCCAAACATAACACTAAATAAAGATACGCATCAAATCACAAGAGAACAAAAGAAAAAGAGGGGGGAGACCTACCAAAACAAATTCAAAACAATTTAAAAAATGGCAATAAGAACATACATACTGATAATTACTTTAAGTGTAAATGAACGAACTAAATGCTCCAGCCAGAAGTCTTGGACTGACTGAATGGATATAAAAACAAGACCCACATATATGCTGCCTACAAAAGACTCACTTCAGATCTAGAGACACATAGAGACTGAAAGTGAGGGGATGGAGAAAGGTATTCCAGGCAAAAGGAAATCAAAAGAAAGCTGGAGTAGCAATACTCATATCAGACAAAATAGACTTTAAAACAAAGACTGTTACAAGAGACAAAGATGGACACTCATCCATTTATGATCAAGGGATCAATCCAAGAAGAAGATATAACAATTATAAAATATATGCACCCAGAGCATAGGGGCATCTCAATATATAAAGAAAACGTTAACAGACATAAAAGGAGAAATCGACAGTAATACAATAATAGTATGGGACTTTAACGCCCCACTTAACATCAATTGACAGATCATCCAGACAGAAAATCAATAAGGAAACACCAACCTTAAATAACACATTAGACCAAATGTACTTAATTGATATATATAGAGAGCATTCCACCTGACAGCAGCAGAATACACATTGTTTTCAAGTGCACATGGAACATTCTCCAGGACAGATCACATGCTAGACCACAAAACAAGTCTTGGTGAATTTAAGGAAATTGAAATCATATCAAGCATCTTTCCTGACCATCAGGCTCTAAGACTAGAAATCAACTACAAGAAAAAAACTGCAAAAAAAACACAAACATGTGGAGACTAAACAATATGTTACGAAACAACCAATGGATCACTGCAAAAATCAAAGAGGAAATCAAAAAATACCTAGAGACAAATGAAAACACAACAATGGGACATGGCAAAAGCAATTCTAAGAAGGAAGTTTATAGCAATACAAGCTTACCTCAGGAAACAAGAAAAATATCAAATAAACAACCTAACCTAAAGCAAATACAGAAAGAAAAATAAAACCCAAAGTTAGTAGAAGGAAAAAAATCATAAAGATCAGAGCAGAAATAAATGAAATAGAAACTAAAAAAACAACAGAAAAGATCAATGAAACCAAAAGCTGGTTCTGTGAAAAGGTAAACAAAATTGATAAAACTTTAACCAGAGTCATCAAGAAAAAAAAAGACAGAGCCCAAATCAATCAAAATAGAAATGAAAAAGGAGAAGTTACAAATGACACCATAGAAATACAGAAATACAGCATAAGAGACTACTCCAAGCAACTATACACCAATAAAATGGACAACCTAGAAGAAACGGACAAATTCTTAGCAAGGTACAGTCTCCCAAGACTGAATCCGCAAGGAAAAGAAAATATGAACAGACCAATTAACAGTAATGCAGGAATACGGCAAGATGGCGGAAGAGTAAGACGCGGAGATCACCTTCCTTCCCACAGATACAGTAGAAATACATCTACACGTGGAACTGCTGCTACAGAACACCCACTGAACACTGGCAGATGACGTCAGACCTCCCAAAAGGCAAGAAACTCACCACGTACTTGGGTAGGGCAAAAGAAAAAAGAAATAACAGAGACAAAAGAATAGGGATGGGACCTGCACCAGTGGGAGGGAGCCGTGAAGGAGGAAAGGTTTCCACACACTAGGAAGCCCCTTCGCGGGCGGAGACTGCGGGAGGCAGAGGGGGGTAGCTTCGGAGCCACAGAGGAGAGCACAGCCACAGGGGTGCGGAGGGCAAAGCGGAGAGATTCCCGCACAGAGGCTCGGCACTGAGCAGCACTCACCAGCCCGAGAGGCTTGTCTGCTCACCCGCCGGGGCGGGCGGGGGCTAGGAGCTGAGGCTCGGGCTTCGGTCGGATCGCAGGGAGAAGACTGGGGTTGGCGGCAAGAACACAGCCTGAAGGGGTTAGCGCACCACAGCTAGCCGGGAGGGAGTCCGGGAAAAAGTCTGCAGCTGCCGAAGAGGCAAGAGACTTTTTCTTCCCTCTTTGTTTCCTGGTGCGCGAGGAGAGGGGATTCAGAGAGACGCCTAAACAAACTCCAGAGACGGGCGCGAGCCGTGGCTATCAGCGCGGACCCCACAGCAACAGGGGCGCAGAGGGAAAAGCGGAGAGATTCCAGCAAAGAGGATTGGTGCCAACCAGCACTCACCAGCCCGAGAGGCTTGTCTGCTCACCCGCCAGGGCGGGCGGGGGCTGGGAGCTGAGGCTCGGGCTTCAGTGGGATCTTAGGGAGAGGACTGGCAGCATGAACACAGCCTGAAGGGGTTAGCGCACCACAGCTAGCCAGGAGGGAGTCCGGGAAAAAGTCTGCAGCTGCCGAAGAGGCAAGAGACTTTTTCTTGCCTCTTTGTTTCCCGGTGCGCGAGGAGAGGGGATTCAGAGCGCCGCCTAAACGAACTCCAGAGACGGGTGCGAGCCGCAGCTATCAGCGCGGACCCCACAAACGGGCATGAGACGCTAAGGCTGCTGCTGCTGCCACCAAAAAGCCTCTGTGCGAGCACAGGTCACTATCCACACCGCCCCTCCCGGGAGCCGGTGCATCCCACCACGGCCAGGCTCCCGTGATCCAGAGACAACTTCCCCAGGAGAACGCACGGCGCGCCTCAGGCTGTTGCAACGTCACGCCGGCCTCCACCGCCGCAGGCTCGCCCCACATCCGTATCCTTCCCTCCCCCCCGCCCGAGTGAGCGAGAGCCCCCAAAGCAGCTGCTCCTTTAAACCCCGTTCTGTCTGGGCGGGGAACAGACACCCTCAAGTGACCTACACGCAGAGGCGGGTCCAAATCCAAAGCTGAACCCCGGGAGCTGTGCGAACAAAGAAGAGAAAGGGAAATCTCTCCCAGCAGCCTCAGAAGCAGCAGATTAAAACTCCACAAACAACTTGATGTGCCTGCATCTGTTGAATACCTGAATAGACAACGAATCATCCCAAATTAAGGAGGTGGACTTTGGGAGCAGGATATATTAATTTTTCCCCTTTTCCTTTTTTTGTGAGTGTATATGTGTATGCTTCTGGGTGAGATTTTGTCTGTATAGCTTTGATTTATAATAGCTTTCTTTTACTTCATTATATTTTATCCTCTTTCTTTCCTTCTATTTTTTCTCCCTTTTACTCTGAGCCGTGTGGATGAAAGGCTCTTGGAGCTCCAGCCAGGAATCAGGGCTGTTCCTCTGAGGTGGGAGAGCCAACTTCAGGACACTGGTCCACAAGAGACCTCCCAGCTCCACGTAATACCAAACGGCGAAAATCTCTCAGAGATCTCCTCAACATCAAGACCCAGCTTCACTCAACGACCAGCAAGCTACAGTGCTGGACACCCTATGCCAAACAACTAGCAAGACAGGAACACAGCCCCATCCATTAGCAGAGAGGCTGCCTAAAATCATAATAAGGCCACAGACATCCCAAAACACACCACCAGACGTGGACGTGCCCACCAGAAAGACAAAATTCCAGCCTCATCCACCAGAACACACGCACTAGTTCCCTCGACCAGGAAGCCTACACAACCCACTGAACCAACCTTAGCCACTGGGGACAGATACCAAAAACAACGGGAACTACGAACCTGCAACCTGTGAAAAGGAGACCCCAAACACAGTAAGATAAGCAAAATGAGAAGACAGAAAAACACACAGCAGATGAAGGAGCAGGGTCAAAACACACCAGACCTAACAACTGAAGAGGAAATAGGCAGTCTACCTGAAAGAGAATTCAGAATAATGAGAGTAAGTATGATCCAAAATCTTGGAAATAGAATAGACAAAATGCAAGAAACATTTAACAAGGACATAGAAGAACTAAAGAGGAACCAAGCAATGATGAAAAACACAATAAATGAAATTAAAAATACTCTAGATGGGATCAATAGCAGAATAACTGAGGCAAAAGAACGGATAAGTGACCTGGAAGATAAAATGGTGGAAATAACTACTGCAGAGCAGAATAAAGAAAAAAGAATGAAAAGAATCAAGGACAGTCTCAGAGACCTCTGGGACAACATTAAACGCACCAACAATTATAGGGGTCCCAGAAGAAGAAGAGAAAAAGAAAGCGACTGAGAAAATATTTGAAGAAATTATAGTTGAAAACTTCCCTAATATGGGAAAGGAAATAGTTAATCAAGTCCTGGAAGCACGGAGAGTCCCATACAGGATAAATCCAAGGAGAAACACACAAAGACACATATTAATCAAACTGTCAAAAATTAAATATAAGGAAAACATATTAAAGGCAGCAAGGGAAAAAAAAACAAATAACACACAAGGGAATCCCCATAAGGTTAACAGCTGATCTTTCAGCAGAAACTCTGCAAGCCAGAAGGGAATGGCAGAACATATTTAAAGTGATGAAGAAAAAAAAGCTACAACCAAGATTACTCTACCCAGCAAGGATCTCATTCAGATTTGATGGAGAAATCAAAACCTTTACAGACAAGCAAAAGCTGAGAGAGTTCAGCACCACCAAACCAGCTTTACAACAAATGCTAAAGGAACTTCTCTAGGCAAGAAACACAAGAGAAGGAAAACACCTACAATAACAAACCCAAAACATTTAAGAAAATGGGAATAGGAACATACATATCGATAATTACCTTAAATGTAAATGGATTAAATGCTCCCACCAAAAGACACAGACTGGCTGAATGGATACAAAAACAAGACCCGTATATATGCTGTCTACAAGAGACCCACTTCAGACCTAGGGACACATACAGACTGAAAGTGAGGGGATGGAAAAAGATATTCCATGCAAATGGAAATCAAAAGAAAGTTGGAGTAGCAATTCTCATATCAGACAAAATAGACTTTAAAATAAAGACTATTACAAGAGACAAAGAAGGACACTATATAATGATCAAGGGATCGATCCAAGAAGAAGGTATAACAATTGTAAATATTTATGCACCCAACATAGGAGCACCTCAATACATAAGGCAAATACTAACAGCCATAAAAGGGGAAATCGACAGCAACACAATCATAGAAGGGGACCTTAACACCCCACTTTCACCAATGGACAGATCATCCAAAATGAAAATAAATAAGGAAACACAAGCTTTAAATGATACATTAAACAAGATGGACTTAATTGATATTTATAGGACATTCCACCCAAAAACAACAGAATACACATTTTTCTCAAGTGCTCATGGAACATTCTCCAGGATAGATCATATCTTGGGTCACAAATCAAGCCTTGGTAAATTTCAGAAAATTGAAATCGTATCAAGTATCTTTTCTGACCACGACGCTATGAGACTAGATATCAATTACAGGAAAAAAAATCTGTAAAAAATACAAACACATGGAGGCTACACAATACACTACTTAATAACGAAGTGATCACTGAAGAAATCAAAGGGGAAATCAAAAAATACCTAGAAACAAATGACAATGGAGACACAACGACCCAAAACCTATGGGATGCAGCAAAAGCAGTGCTAAGAGGGAAGTTTATAGCAATACAAGCCTACCTCAAGAAACAAGAAACATCTCGAATAAACAACCTAACCTTGCACCTGAAGCAATTAGAGAAAGAAGAACAAAAAAACCCCAAAGCTAGCAGAAGGAAAGAAATCATAAAGATCAGGTCAGAAATAAATGAAAAAGAAATGAAGGAAACAATAGCAAAGATCAATAAAACTAAAAGCTGGTTCTTTGACAAGATAAACAAAATTGATAAACCATTAGCCAGACTCATCAAGAAAAAAAGGGAGAAGACTCAGATCAATAGAATTAGAAATGAAAAAGGAGAAGTAACCACTGACACTGCAGAAATACAAACGATCATGAGAGATTACTACAAGCAACTCTATGCCAATAAAATGGACAACTTGGAAGAAATGGACAAATTCTTAGAGATGCACAACCTGCCGAGACTGAACCAGGAAGAAATAGAAAATATGAACAGACCAATCACAAGCACTGAAATTGAAACTGTGATTAAAAATCTTCCAACAAACAAAAGCCCAGGACTAGATGGCTTCACAGGCGAATTCTATCAAACATTTAGAGAAGAACTAACACCTATCCTTCTCAAACTCTTCCAAAATATTGCAGAGGGAGGAACACTCCCCAACTCATTCTACGAGGCCACCATCACCCTGATACCAAAACCAGACAAAGATGCCACAAAAAAAGAAAATTACAGGCCAATATCACTGATGAACATAGATGCAAAAATCCTCAACAAAATACTAGCAAACAGAATCCAACAGCACATTAAAAGGATCATACACCATGATCAAGCGGGGTTTATCCCAGGAATGCAAGGATTCGTCAATATACGCAAATCAATCAACGTGATACACCATATTAACAAATTGAAGGAGAAAAACCATACGATCATCTCAATAGATGCAGAGAAAGCTTTTGTCAAATTTCAACACCCATTTATGATAAAAGCCCTGCAGAAAGTAGGCATAGAGGGAACTTTCCTCAACATAATAAAGGTGATACATGACAAACCCTCAGCCAACATTGTCCTCGATGGTGAAAAACTGAAACCATTTCCACTAAGATCAGGAACAAGACAAGGTTGCCCACTCTCACCACTATTATTCAACATAGTTTTGGAAGTGTTAGCCACAGCAATCAGAGAAGACAAAGAAATAAAAGGAATCCAAATCGGAAAAGAAGAAGTAAAGCTGTCACTGTTTGCAGATGACATGATACTATACATAGAGAATCCTAAAGATGCTACCAGAAAACTACTAGAGCTAATCAATGAATTTGGTAAAGTAGCAGGATACAGAATTAATGCACAGAAATCTCTTGCATTCCTATACACTAATGATGAAAAATCTGAAAGAGAAATTAATGAAACACTCCCACTTACCATTACAACAAAAAGAATAAAATACCTAGAAATAAACCTACCTAAGGAGACAAAAATATCTGTATGCAGAAAACTATAAGATGTTGATGAAAGAAATTAAAGATGATACAGATAGAGAGATATACCATGTTCTTGGATTGGAAGAATCAACACTGAAAATGACTACACTACCCAAAGCAATCTACAGATTCAATGCAATCCCTATCAAACTACCAATGGCATTTTTCAAAGAACTAGAACAAAAAATTTTACAATTTGTATGGAAACACAAAAGATCCCGAAGAGCCAAAGCAATCTTGAGAAAGTAAAACAGAGCTGGAGGAATCAGGCTCCCAGATTCAGACTATACTACAAAGCTACAGTAATCAAGACAGTATGGTACTGGCACAAAAACAGAAATATAGATCAATGGAACAGGATAGAAAGCCCAGAGATAAACCCATGCACATATGGTCACCTTATCTTTGATAAAGGAGGCAAGCATATACAGTGGAGAAAAGACAGCCTCTTCAATAAGTGGTGCTGGGAAAACTGGACAGGTACATGTAAAAGTATGAAAT